>NW_006159525.1:6580822-6643013 GCF_000334495.1 Tupaia belangeri chinensis
TCGGAGAACTTCACCCACACGCTCTTCACCGCCTCAGAGGCCCGGGCCGGCCGCGGCTGCTGAGAGGAGGCGGGGACCGGCGACGCGCTGCTCCGGGAGGACGCGCTGGGCCAAGTCCATCCAAGGGCCGGTGACCGCGGGGAGAGAGGGAGAGACACGCAGACGGGGTCCCCAGGCTGGCATGGCGAGGCGTCACTGACCGGCACACCAGAGGCCATGCTGACGGCTGGCCCGAGCCCAGGCCCGCTTCCCTGGTCACCACGGCAGAGCATGAATGTGGGGTTCTTTACTGTCTCCATACGTTGTACCAAAACGTCTACGTAAGTTCTTTAGTTTTTAAAAAAAATAAAGAAATTTCATTTAAAAAGAAAAAGCTGGGGCCAGCAGGTAGTGTGGTTACGGTGCTAGACTCCTGCATGGTCAACTGCAGTTCAAGGCCTGGACCTGGCAGCTAGAAAGTCACACCAGGCTCCTGTGTGCCTCCATTCCAGGAGAATGGAGAAGAGATTGCAGCATGACCATTCTCCTGGGGGCTGATTTCTCACTTTCACTGTCTCTCCGGCTCTTTCCAACTAGTGCACACACCCTATAGCCAAAAAAAAAAATTTGATTTTTGAGATGTTATTTTTAAATTAATCAGTATTACTTTAACCTCTCCAACAGTTTTGGGACAGCCTACTGATTTACTTTGTTCAAATTCCACCATTTTGATTTTTTTTTCCTTTCTTCACTTTTCAGTTGATATAATTACACAGCAAATCAATATTATCACAGCCTAGAAATATGAATTATTGCATTTATCTGTATTTGTAAATGTCTTAACATTCTCAGGAAACTGTTTTGTATAAACAAACGAGGATAAGCTCTCCACTCATCCACAAAAATTTACTGAGAGCCTCTGGTGTCTTACACATGTAGTACTGCGAATGACAATTCCTGCCCTCTGAGAGTTTACAATCTAAAAATATAAATACCCGAGCAAGAAGTTCCAACTAATACGAGTTAGGCATTGTGTCAGAGAGATGGTAAATGCTGTGAAGTGGGAGATTAGTAATCTGTAAACAGATATGTCACTCATATGTAGGAATTGACCAGGGAAGGTTGAAGAGGGTCGTGGAAAAGTGACTGAGACACTAGAAACAGTTGTGCAAAGTCCTACAGGTGAGCAGTGACTTGGTGCATTTGTAAAGTGTGATTGAGAAAAGGAAAACAATGAAGGGAGAGGTAGACAAGCAGATGATGGCAGATTTTTTTTGTAGTCATGTAAATGATTCAGATTTTACCTTCCAGGCAATGAGAATGCAATAAAGGGTCTTATGCAAGGAAGTGAACTTTAGAAAATAAAAATTTCCTTTTTAGAAAAGAATCACAGGGCCAGCAGATGGCATAGTGGTTAAGGCAGATGAATTCCACATGGCCAAGACGCCATACAAGTCTCAGCTTGAGAAACATGATAGGCACATGAGTGTGAGTGCCCCAAATCCCAAGAACCGAAAGGAAGAGAAGGAATTGTGGCAGGGCGACCATCCGCTGTGAGGCCATCCCCTGTGAGAGGTACTTGCTCGTTCTCTCTCTCTCTCTCTCTCTCTCTCTCTCCTCCCCTAAAAACACCCCAGCAAGCACATGTGCCCTGTAGAAAAAAAAAATCAATCTGGCTGCTGAATTGAGAATCCATTAGAGAGAAAGAGACTAGAGAGGGATTCTCTAGTCTTGGTACTATTGACATCTTTAGCTAGATAATTCTTTGTTGGCACTACTTACATTTTGAGCTAGATAATTCTTGGCACTACTGATATCTTGAGCTAGATCATTCTTTGTTGGAGAAAAGGAAAGCCCTACATGTTATTTGACTTCACCAGCATCCCTCACATGTACTCACTAGGTGACAGTAATATCCTTTCGATGAATTAACAAAAATGTATCCTGGGGTACAAAATTGGCACCAATTGAGAACCACTGGAGGAAAGGAGACCAGGTTCTGAGGCCATGAGCCAGGAGAGAGATGATGGCAGTCTGAATTACAGTCACAGAGAGAAAGAGAGGTATGTGAGATAGATGTAAAAAGACCCTCTAAGTTCCTCATTGGTCTGGTTATGTGTCCCTGAGAAGGGTCTATCGAAATGACCCACCACTCAACTCTATACGGAAATGAATTTTACTACATGCTTTCACTTCTTATCTTAAGCAAAACCTACTATTGTGCTTGTCTGTCTCAACCCTGCTAAGTTGTATACTTTCATACATATGTATGCATACGTTAAGTTTTTGCAAGCATAATTTAGACTTTTCAAAACAGTGACATAGTAACAAAGAAAAATTGAGACATGCATGCATTTTGAATATTGATTCCAGTTTCTCACACACTATCCCTGACATTTTTCATGCTGCTTTGTTTTTATGCATTTGTTTTGTCTACTTTCCCATGTCTTACCCAACTTTAAAGGAATCTGCAACTAACAGGCAATTAGGCCCACCCATTACATATAGAATGCAATCACTGCCCCAGGCCAGACCTTCCAAAAAGTCTGCTGGTTACTAAATAGAGTTTTGAAAGGCTAAGGACCAATTTAGATTACAATATTTTCATAAAATTTAATTTGGTAGAAATGAAAATTATATTTACAGGAGGTGAACTGTATGCTAGGAACTTTACAAATATTGCCTTGAATATTAAATCTTCACAAGTACTACAAGGAAACAATTATTTATCTGAGACTGAGAGACATTAGCAAAGGAATTTAGCTAAGATTATCCAACTAATCAGTTATGAAGCTGGAAGAAGAAGGCAATGGTGTAGCGTTCCACACACTTTTGCTATAAAGGGCCAGACAGGAAACATTTGAGGATTTGCAGACCATTTCGTCTTTGTCACTATTTGATTCTCCAACAGTAGCACAAAAACAGGCATTGACAGTATATAAGCAGGTGGCCATATCTAGGTTCCAATTAAACGTTTTAAAAATAATTATTTAATTTTATTATTATCATTTTAAATTTGCTATAGGGCATGTGTGCTCTTGAGAGAGAGAGAGAGAGTGAGAAAGCAACCCACCTTGTCTGGACTCAAACCACAGTCAGTTATGTGGGAGTCCAGCACTGTTAACCATCACACCACCTGTGTTTATGGACACTGTCATTTCCATTCTACATATCATCTTGTAGTGAATATGATTCTTCTTTTAATTTTTTTTTCCATTTAAAAAAGTGAAAACAGCTTGATGATGTCATAGTAAAACCCGACACTCTGTGGGAGACTGACCCACATGGGAGGATGGGGGTTCATATCTGAAGACCTTCCTGAGGACACCAAGCATGTGCATGCCCCTGATTCAGGGCTGACTGAAACTGGGGCTGGATCTCAGGGTAAATGCTCTGTCGTGGTGTTATCTTTCTCTCTCTTTCACTCATCAAAGAAATAAAAACAAATACACTTTATAAAACTGTATAAACAATTTGTGGTTCATAGCTGATTGAAGCTGGCAGCAAACCAAATTTGGCCTATTGGTCATGGTTTGCCAAAGTTTAGAGTTTGGGTTTAAGAACAGGGACTCTTGAGGACCAGCACTTGGTATAATGGTTAGGTTGCTGGACTCCCATGTAGTCCATCACAGTTTGAGTCCCAGACTCAGTGGCTTAAAACTCACTCCAGGCACATGTGCATGCATACCCAAAATCCTGAGAGGATTCCGAAAAAATGGAGAAGGGATTGAGGCATGGCCATCACCTCCGGGGGGAGTAGGTGATTTCTCGCTTTCTCTCTCTCTGTCTCTTCAAGTGCACACATCCTATGGCAAAAATCTCTAAAACAAAGAATAGGAACTCTGGGGAGGCAGTCTAGGGCCTAGCAGTTGCCAACTGCTCTGTGGTTCACATCTCAGACCCAGTGGCTTGAAAAACATACCAGCCACACATGCACGTGTGCCCAACATCCCAAAAGGATGGAGAAGTGGAGGAGAAAGAATTGCAGCATGACCATGCCCCATGGGGAGGGCGTTCTCCCTTTCACTCTCTCTTTGTCTCTCTGGCACGCATACATATCCTCTGGCAAAAAGTTTTTTTAATTATATTAGATAAAAAAAAAAGAACAGGGATTCTAGGGGCTAACTGGTGGTATAATAGTAATGCAAATCTCTAATATGCTGGACTCACATGGGATGGTCCTAGGTTCGTGTCCTGAGCCCTCCTGTACACACCAGGTACCCATGTGTGCCTATGATCCAGGCTGAGTATGGAGACCCTGTTGACAGTGACTACCTCCCTGTCTCTCTTCTTCCTCTCTCTTTCATTAAAGAAATAAATAAACCTAAAGAAAAAAAATCAGAAAGCCTAGTGGCAACCTCCCTTGGCTTGTATCCCTGCCATCCCACAGTAAGTTCAATGTTAACATGGTGAGTTTCAGAACCAACCTCTCTGTGTCAGTGTCTTAGGAACGCCAAGAAACAGCCCCCAGTAAGGTTCAAGGGGCTATAGTTAATCTGGGCAGTGAGCTTAGGGAGCTCTGGTAGGGAAAATAGGGAAAAATGGAAGTAAGGGAAGAGAGAAAGGCCTTTATAGGGAAATTAGCAAGTTCCTACTAGAGACACCCGCAAGGCTCAGTCTTCCTGGGCTCCTCTGCAACCCAGCAGAGAGTGTACACCGCCAATGCCCCACCTCTCACAGATGCTGGGGGCTTTATTATCTGATTCCTGTCCATCACTGGTAGAAGGCTGCTCCCTGGGTTAATCTCCTTCACTCCCATGACCAAGCATTACTGAAGGCTAGAGAAGGCCATGGGGCAGAGACTCTGGCCCACAAAAGAAAATCTCTGGATAGAAGGGAACTGTGCAGTTTAGGAGCGGATTGGAAACTGGAAGTCCTGCTTCCACTCAGTTTCCTTATCTGCAAAATAGGCATAAAAATAATGTCTATTGGGGACCAGCAGGTGGCATGGTGGTTAAGGTGCTGGATACTCCCACATGGCCAACCACAATTCGAGTCCAGGACCTGGTGGCTTGCTTTCTCACTTTCTCTCTCTCTTTCTGTGTGTGTGTGTGTGTGTGTGTGTGTGTGTGTGTGTGTCGCTCTGGCCAAGTGAAAAACTAAATGAATGAATAAATAACATTAAATAAATAATTCTTAAAAAAAGAATAATGTCTATCTCTGTTTGTGCTGAGATGAAAGGAAATAACATCTAATGCACTTCAGAGCTGGGACTAACCCAGGTGAGCAAAGGACACAGAATTTCAGGGGACACCAAAAAGCCTAGTCATCAAGTTAAATACTATTTTAACACAGTATTTTTAAAGTTAAAATGAATACCAAAAGTCTGGGACCTGCAGATGGCATAATGATTACATTGCTGGACTATCAAGTAGTTCACTGCAGTTCGAGTCCTGGGCCTGGTAGCTTAAACACATGCCAGGTGCATGTGTTTTTATGCCCAAAATTCTGAGAGGAGAATGGAGGAGAAGGGATTATGGCATGGCCATCCCCCCTGGCTGGGGGGTGATTGCTTGGTTTCTGTCTCTCTGTCTTTCCAGTGAGCGCACAGGCCCTATAGTAAAAATCTCTCTCAAAAAAAAAAAAATTAATACCAGAACTCCATAATGAGCAAAAAACAAAACAACAACAACAAAAAAAAAAAATGTAATGAAACAGGATCAGTCACAGTGCTGTGCAGAACCACATTGGCACCTGAGACAAAGCACTCCTATCAGCATATGCTTTTTTTATAGGTTTATTTATTTATTTTCTCCATAGGTGAGAAAGGGATAGAGAAAAGAGAGAGAGACAGCACCTCCATCAGGATCCCCACAGCCTCAGCCAGCCCTGGATCACAGGCACGTATCCACCCAGCATACTCAGGAAGACTCCCCCCAGACACAAATCCAAAGCCTTCCCATGTGGGTCAGCCTCCCAGAGCATCGCGTTTTACTGTTGTGCCACTGTCCAGCCCCAGCATAGGCGTTTCTGTATTTTTCAAATATCGAGACTTTTCAGATTTAGATTTTGAGAATATTACTTTCAAAGTACCAAGTTGTACGCCTTAAATATGTATACCAACATAATAAATAAATAAAATATTAATGATTTTTTTCCATTAAAGCCAGAATAGTAAAAATATAATTCTCTTTGGGGTAAAAATAAAATAATTTAAATTTAAAATAATGTTGCATTTTGGGGACCAGCAGGTGGTGTGGTAGTTAAGGCTTTGGACAACCCACATGACCGACCCTGGTTTGAGTCCCAGACCTGGTGACTTGCTTTCTCTCTTTCTCTCTCTCTCTCTTTCTGTGTGTGTGTATGTGTTTCTGATCAAATTAAAATAAATGAATAAGTAAATAAAAATTAAGCAATAAAAAATAAACAATGATGACTTTTACTACACCTACATTTCCATTTTTCAGTATTTTTCAATTTTTTCATGTGCTGGGGAAAAATAATTACCATTATAAAAATACATAAAATTGTACACACAGATAGAGAGGCACATTTTCCCTTTTGTCTCAGGCTCTGCTATGGCACACAAGGCCCTATTCCCATCTTTGCTTAAAATTTAGATATTTAACTCGTTATGGATTTTTCTGTTAATTTTGATATGTTGTTCATTATGGATTTTTGTATTAATTTTGATTTTTCAATATTGCATCAAAATGATTCATCTTGATTATTGAAATTTAGGGTATTGCTGTTTCCCTAAATTTTGCCCCCACAGTGCCTTACTGGCATTATCCAGGTCCTGGCCCAGCTTAGCACCTGCATAGCACATTCACTTTCTGAGCAACACCTCATCCTCACCCTGGTTAGGCCAGCACACTGCAAATACCCTTGTCATAACCCCCACACGACTGCCTCAACCCTTCAGGATACCCATATATTCACATCTTAACAGTGGCCAGGATAAATTATCTTTTTTTTCTTTCATGGCATATGTATGGGGGAGGGGGGGAATGCAGCCTTTTATTGAACATTTCTGAGGCATATGTGTTGATAACTACTCACATAACCTATTATGAAAGGGGGAAAAGTTAGCAAAGCCAAGGCAATTATGGCTGGATAATTTGAAGGTCCCACTTTTTCTTGACAGCAAATTAATTGATGTTTAATGGGTATGTCACCGTATCATCCATCAACATTTATTGAGTTCTGACAATGTGCTAGGTTACACATGAAACAGAACACACACACACAGACACACACACACCAAAATTCTAACTTATTCCTCACCATGTATGACCCATTGATGACATGGTTTGTAATTATGTTTTTTTCCATGAAAAAGGTAAGTGGTATGCCTATGTCCCCTGTTTACTCTTAGTCTCTCACACTCTCTGTTTATCTTAGTACAATGGCTCTGGTTGGCTTTGAAGATGAGTTGTAATCAACCTCTGAAATGGAATAAAGAGAATTCTGATTTGTGAGAGGAAGTGGATCTGTCTGAGAGACGAATTTTAATGACTCCTGTTTATTAATGACCCCGTCTTTCTAGAACACATTCAAGAAATGAAGTTCTAATCGACTCTGCTGACTCTGTCTCACAACATATCACTGCAGAAGCAGTGAAGAGTCAGAGCTGTCTAACCTACTAACCCTTGGGTGCTTTCTGGGCCAGCTATCAGGGCAAGGCTGGGGTCTGGGCAAGTAAATAAAAGATTTTGTCAGCACTCTCACAGAGAGAAAAAAAGAAGAGCCTATAATAAAAAAAAAAAATTCACCAAGTAATTAAGAAAAAAATTTCATTTCCAGTTGCCAAATAAGAAGAAGCCCAACCAAAACACAGCTATTTAATTTTTAGAACTGCTGTTGAAAATTGAAATGAAAATATGCTCTGGGGTGGATTCATCACTTTGTCCATAATCCCATTATTTTTATTTCTTTATTTGTGTCTGTATATTTGCTTCTGACAACACATTCTGGTATCAGATTGGGCCCTACGGTAGTGGGGTTTCATCCTGACCCCAACATTTCCTTTATTACAGCAGCTCTGGTTACAACCTAATGTTATCTTAACAGTTTTTCTTTAATTTAACGATATTTAATTTGCATTCGCTCAAGTGACATACAATAGATCATGCTATTACCATGATTTATATCCGATGAACTGGCATAAATTCAACATTATAAATTGCGCCTGTAAATGAAACTATTATTTTACAGGAATTACTGTAGCAGAAAAGGCTAAGGACCCTCCAGTCAACCTTAGTCAAACCCACTCTTTAGAGTTTTATATTTTATGCCTGCAATAAATGCTTTTGTGAAAGCTCATAACCCACAAAAAAAAAAAAAGTCATCTGAAGTACATTAATTACGATAATACTATCCAAAAAGCTGCAAGGGCCTATTTTTGTGACATCATTCTCTGATTTCTTGCTGCCTTAAATTATCCCTTTGATGGCTGCGGAGATTAACAGTCATACTTTTGTCATTAAATATAAGGCATTTTAAGGCTTAATCCACCTAAGTTCTAATTGATATTGCTTTCAGTTGGCAGATAGCGACCTGATTTATAATTTAAATATGCAGCATTATATGCATCTCTTCAGTATAATGAAAAAGCAAAGTTCCTCTCATCTTTCTCAGCAATGTTAACATCAAGGAAAAGTCGCTTTCTTTTTTTCCTTTTATATCCTAAGCCTAATTGAAAACTGTTCATTGAATTTCAACATGATAGAAAAGTCTTTTTATCTCTCAATTTGTCCATTAGCGATTATAATTGAAGTATCTGCTCCACAGCTGAATTGATATTGTTCTTGTTTAAATTCTGAATTTCTCTAAATCTTTTAGAAGACATCAAAAAATATATATATATATGTATGTATGTACGCACACACATATGTGGTTTAGGCGATATCAGCTAACGATATTGCTTAAATGAAGCGTTAGACTAACTCTCCACGTGGATAAAGCCACACAAAGAAGGAAGTCAGCTAATTTTGCTGGAGAATGTGTTGCATAATAATCTTACCAGCATGACCATAAGGTTTGCTAATTGCCACATCTGTTTAACAGCTGTCAGACGCTCCCCACATGCTGCCATCAATATTACAACACAGTACATTACCAGGAGTTTTATTGTCTTCAACTGTTATTTATTTGTCATAGACATTACTACAGCTAATGACATCTATTTATGTTATACCACTAATTATTTTTCGTCTTTGTTTTTGTTTTTTGGAAACCTCTCTTTCATTATTTTGCAGTTTCAGTTATGCCTTTCTTTCCTGCCCCTGTCCCCTGACCCCTGACTTTGTTTCCCTCCCTGACAAGCCATTTATGTTGATGATGCTAATTTTTCTTCATCCACAGCCATAAATATCCTAATAGGTTTGTAGAATCAGAAAAAAATTAAAAAGAAGTTTTCAAAATGTCTTTATTCCTTAATGGCACTGATAAATTCTTCTGCTAAATCTCTAAGCTGAGCCCACGGTAGCAATGATAAATGTCCCATAGATCACAGTTTAGGCTGCCTTTACAGGGACAGAATTAGTCTAGCTGACTTTTCGTAATTATTTTTATATTTTACCTGGTCTCTACCTATACTGCATTTTTTTAAAGCACAGCAAACCCTGACATCTATTAAGTAGAAAGCAGAGATTGACAAACTGCCGACTGAGCAAATACGCATGGCCTGATTTAAAATGAATTGATAGGTGTCACTGATCTCTATTATACATAGGATATGTGAATTCCATATGATGTATTATTTATCCATAGTAGACGCCTTTTTGTTTCATTAATAAGCCTGTAGATCAGAGATATACAGTACCGATGATTAGTTTGAGGCAGTACAAAACGACATGGTATTTGCCTGCCATTGCTCAATTATTTTCCTCATTTTTTCCTGCATCTTTGCATGAATTATTAAGACCTGGGCTGTTTATTTAAGGATCTAATTTTAGTGCATGTGTCCAGCTGAATTCTGTTTTCTCCTCTAATGACAGCAAAATAGTGTGAGAATTTCCCATCTTGGTCTCAAATTTTAGATTTGCAGTTCACAAAGCAAGTTATAAAGGTCACTCTGCTTTTGAACCACATAGCACAGACATTTGATGAGCCTAAAAATCCATTTGGTTACGCATCGCATCATGCCAACAAATTAAAGTAGAGCTGCTTGGTTAAGTCAAGCACAATTTGCATGTGCTTACTGAGAAACAGATTAAAGAAGAAAGGACCCAATGTGAGTTACCTCACAGGAAATATCTTATCCAGCATGAAGGTAGCTGATGGGAGATAACTTCTGGAAGTAATGGTGAGTGACCATTATTAATATCACGATGTCTAACACTGCCTGTCCTCGTTACTAGATTTGGACATCTCTGGTTTTCATGTTTAGTAATACATATTCATTTATAATCAAATCATGCCACAACCTGCATAGAATTCTTTGAAAAGGTTTATGGGAAGAGATAGCATTATGGATACAATTTGCTTTGCCTTTCTTAATACAGGCTGAAGGATAACATTTTGTTATGGATTAAAAGTGATTCAGAATGATATGTAGACATTTATTGTGGGGATTTTCTTAGATTGTTGTTGTTGTTAAATAACTGCCTTAAAGATGGGTCTTTTCCTTGTCTGCTGAGTGAAGATCTGGAGGGGGAAACTGATAAGTTTTCAATGCCCACATTGCTTTGAGAGAGTAGTCAGTGTTATGGAGTGTGATAAGAAACCTCAAATGCTCTAAATGTCTGTAAGCAGTCTTGCAACAGACAAATTTAAATTAACTAGGGAATGCTGAGGAACGAAGCATGGCAATGAAAAGAATCACAGCACATGTCTAAAATACCTTCCTCAGAACCAGGCACACACTTTCACATCTGGTGGGAGTATAAATGAGCTCACACTTTTCCTGAGGACAATTTGGCCATGCATGTCAAACGGTATAATGTCATCCCATTGAGCTCCAAGGTCCTACTTACAGGAATAAGCACACTATAAATGTTCTTGCCTGTAATATACAAAACTGATTTCACAACGTTGTTTGGATAATGAAAAAAATTAAGATTTGAGGTCTATCAATACAAGAATATTTGACCAAATTATGTTTGATCTGTTGTTTGTAAGAGTATAATATTGGAAACAACCTAAGTGATCATTATTAGGAGAGTAGGTGATACATTTGAATAGTGAAAAACCACAACCATTAACAATAAAGAAGATCTCTAGAATATGGAAAGATATACAAGATGGAAAGTGAAAAGAATACGTACCGTATAGAACACTATAGATAACCATGTTTGTGTGCAGGTGTGGTATATTAGTGGGTGTGGGGTGCTCATGGCCGAATGTTGAAAGCTTTATGCATCCTCTGGAATGCAAATCCCCATGAAAGAAGGAATTTGACCAGTACCCTGCCAGTCCCTGCATTAGTCTCTGGCACCTGACAGGACTCAAAAACCATTTGTTGGATAAATGAATGATCATATGCTAGGACAAGCAAAATTTAAAGGGTACTAAAAGAACCCACCAAACTCAGGAGAACAGACCCAGGAGTAGAGGAGAGATTAGGGAAGCTTCTGTTGATCCTGTCCACTGACAGACTCCTCAGAATGAGTTTTTTCCTAAAGCCTTTATAAAATAAATAAATAAATAAATAAATAAATGCCTTTCAAATACATAATACAATGACAAAACGACAAATTATGTTCTGGATCCCGTTTGCATTTTTTTTAATACTTTAGACTCCGTTGCAAAGATCTCTACAATCCCTCCTATCTCACCCCATTTCTGTCTTCCCCCAGCTCCCACAGGACAAGAGAAAGAGTAAGGACAAGCCAAGCAGCAGTTAATCAGAAACAGGTTGTTCATCTGAAGCTGGCATCTTTGTGCATTTGGGGGCTGACCTTAGCACCAGTGAATTCTGACCTTGAGAAAGGCTCAGCAAAAGGACTCGAGGAGAGTCATCAAGGACAGCTCGATCCAGGTGTCCACCCATCTGGAGGAGCAGAGAGGTGGGATGGATAGGCACATTTAAAAGGAATAGAAAGGATAATAAAGGACTTCCAGTTAAAAATGGTGGCTTGAATTCACCCATTCATCTTTTCTCCTCAAAACCTCACCAAAATGACAAAAAAGACATGAAATAGACATAAACCATAGGGACAATGAGAGTGAGGGAATAGACAATGACAGGAGATAAATATCAGCAAAATTTTGAAAGACAGAAAGTGGATGAATACGTGGCTGAGGTTTCAGCCTTTTCCCATCTGCTGAGGACTGGCTGCTGGGAAGTCAACATGAAGCCAATTCACACTCCAGGACCTCGGAGAGCTCAAGACCAGGAGATCCCGTTATTTCTTTATTTTTTTTTTTTTTTTTTTTTTCTTTTTTTGAGAGGTTTTCGCTATAGGGCACGTGCACTCGCCAGACAGACAGAGAGCCAGAAAGCGAGAAATCACCCCCCAGAGGGGATGGCCACGCCGCAATCCCTTCTCCATTCTCCTTTTGGAATTTTGGGCATGCACGCACGTCCAGCGTGAGTGTTAAGCCACCAGGTCCGGAACGTAAACTGCAGTCACCTACGTGGGAGTCCAGCAACATAGCCATTACGCTAACTGCTGGTCCCCAGGTCCCGTTATTTCTGAAGCCAGAAGTAGCCTAGAAGTGAATCGGGGATTCTAAGTACTTCTTCCTCCCCCACCATCCCTCCAACAGAAAGGAGAATTACTATTGGCATGATTTTAAAGGCTGGATGGGAGGACAACAGAGACAAAGGAGGGTAAGGAGAGACTACAAGGAGGTGAAATGAAAATCTGCATATAGACAAAGAGCTCCTCATCCTGGTTACCTGGTTTATACTCACCTCCCTCCCAAGCAAGAGAATCACTGTTCCCTCTTTGAAGGAAAAAAAAAGTTTATTTTTCCCTTTTGGCCTGCCCAAAAGGGAAAAATAAATTACGGATGCTGATACTAGTATAATAGGATCTCTCAATGAACCTGGATATTTATAACCCAGAATACTGAAATATAACACTCAAGAAAAAAAGGCATAAAAAGGAACAATCAGGGGACAGGCAGGTGGTGTGGTGGTTAAGGTGCTGAACTCCCTCATGGCAGACCGTGGTTTGAGTCCCAGACCTGGTGACCTGCTTTCTCTCTTTCTTTTTCTGTGTATGTCTGTGTGTGTGTGTGTGTGTTTGTGTATGTGTGTGTCTGGTGAGTGCACATGCCCTTTTTTAAAATATACTTTAAAATAAGAATAAGAATTAATAAAATTAAATCAATAATTATTTTTAAAAAGGAACATTCAGAAAATAATAAGCATCTTTTGAAAAGTAAAAAATATAATGCAGCAATTGAAAATTCAAAAGGTAGTTTGGAAGATGATGGCAAGAACTCTGCCAGAATGTAAAACAAAGGGAGAAAAAAAAAAGATAGATAAAGTAAGAGAAAATATTAAGAAGAAAATTAAAGATTCAACACCCAGGGTCAGCACCATGGCCTGGTGATTAAGACAACTGGACCACACATGGCCAACCCTGCAGTTTGAGAAATATGCTGGGCACATATGTGTGCATGCTTAAAATCCTAGCAGGATGAGGAAGCGAAGGAGAAGGGACTGTGGCATTTCCATGCCCCGTTGGGGTGTGTCTCTCTGCTGAGCACATGTGCCCTTTAGCAACATTTTAAAAAGAAAGAAAGAAAGGGGACCAGCAGTTAGCATAAGGGCTATGTCGCTGGACTCCCACGTAGTCGACCGTGGTTCGCGTCTTGGACCCGGTGGCTTAAAACCCACGCGCCCTATAGTGAAAAACCTCTCAAAAAAAAAGAAAGAAAGAAAGAAAGAAAGAAAGAAAGAAAGAAAGAAAGAAAGAAAGAAAGAAAGAGATACAACACCCAAATAATAGGAGTTTTACAAAACAACAAAAAAGGGAAGAAATATAGAAATTCTTCAAGAAAATTTCCCAAAACTTAAAAAAAAAAAAATCGAGAACATCAATTACCCTGCACAGTAAATGAAAAAAAAGTCCCATACCAATTTACAACATCATAAAATTTCAAATTCTAAAAATTTTTCAGAGAGTTTTTTTAAAGGTTATTGTAATTATGTCATCAAGCATTCCAACAGCTATGCTGGAAAATGGAAAACAATAAATGCATTTTTTCAAAATGTTAGGGGACCACCAGTTAGTGTAATGGCTATGTCACTGGACTCCCACATAGTCAATCGCGGTTCGAGTCCTGGACCCGGCGGCTTAAACTCACACTGGGCATGTGTGCGTGTGTGCCCAAGATCCCGAGAGGAGAATGGAGGAGAAGGGATTGCTGTGTGGCCATCCCCCCTGGAGGGTGATTTCTCGCTTTCTATCTCTCTGTCTCTCTCTGTCTTTCTGGCGAGCGCACGTGCCCTATAGCAAAAAAAAAAAAAAAAAAAACTCAAAAAAAAAGTATTTCTTTCCAACCAAGAATTCCATAGTCAGCTGAAATATTGATTAACTGTAAAAGATGGAATAAGTGAAAGGGGGCTTGAAAAGGTAACTAGAAAGTACTTTAAAGTACAAGTTTCTTTTGTTGCAAAATATTTAAATTTTATGTGTAGTTATATGATGCACATTGTCTACAAACTTTTTGAATACCCCCCAATAGTTTCAAACTTGCAATGTCTCAAAAATAGAAATTTTCAAATCCCCTTTCTCCAGGGGGGAAAAAAGGGACTTTCTATTATGTTTTTTTTTCCTTCAGAGAAAGGGGGTTCATGCTTGTCTGGGAACAAAAACAACATGGAGGAAAGAGAGAGGGCAGGGTGTTAAAGGAAGGAACTGAATCCTGATATCGTACTTAAGTGTGGGGCCCAGAAGTTAGTGTAGTGTGTGCACATTATCTGAAGTCATGGGTTCACTCCAGCAAATGCAACTTCTAATAGTTGAAGCCCATCTCCCATTCTGCCTCTTTTTAATTTTCTTTAATTATGCCAATATTGATCTCCCTCCTTCCTGACCACCAATTGTTTTGCTTCCTGATATTAAATCACTAAGGTATTTTTTATTTCTGAGGACTTTTTTGTGATGTAGGTTTTATGTTTCCCTCTTGTGTATAAGTCTGTCCCTCCCAAAGGCTAAAAGCTCCCCTTGGATCAGAACAGTAAGAGTGCTCCAGGATTCACCTCCCCAGTTGGCTACCATGTTGATTCTGTCCTACATTCCTGTTCCTCCCCTTGCCTGGATTCCTACTGATTTTCTTGCTTTCCCTCCTCTAGAATCAATTCTCCACATACAGCTCCAGAGATTGTACTAAAATGTTGCTGTGATCATGACCCTTTCCCCTGCTTGAAGCACGTTATAGCTCTCTCAGTGCCAACAGTGTGAAATTCAACATTCACCAACGGCATGCAAGATCAAATCCCAGATGATTTCTCACCAATATCCATCTGAAACCACTTAGAATTACTGTGTACTCCCATGACTTTGCAAATGTTGTACCCTCAGTCCAGCATGAGGCATCCCACTCCTCTGACAAGTTCCCACTGTCCTTCTAGATCCAGCTCTGGTAAATATTGCTTCTCAAAAGTGTCCCTAGACTCACCACTCTGTCATCCCATCCCATTTATGCTGCAGACTCCCTTTTATCTGCCACCATCCTCTGGGATACCTCTCACCACACGTTCTGCAGCCTCTTGCTGCATATCAGCTTCCCTGACTGGCTGATGAGTATCATTCTGTGTTCTAAAACTGAAACGGGGTCTGTCCTTGGTGGAAAGTAAATATTTGGTGAAAGATCCATGAATTTTCTTTATTGTTGTTGTTTGGGGGGGGGTTTAAGAAAGACTTTTGCTGTAGGGCATGTGTGCTCACCAGAGAGACAGCAATAGAGAGACAGAAAGCAATAAATCACTCCCCAGGTGGAATGGCCACACTACAATCCCTCCTCCATTCTCCTCTTGGGATTTTGGGCACACATGCACATGCGCCTAACTTCAGTTTCAAGCTGCCAGATCCAGGACTTGAACCATGCTCAGCCATATGAGAGCCCAACAATGTAATCATTATGTCATTTCCTGGTCCCTCTCATGAATTCTCTTCTAGAAGCTACTCTGTAGCACTTTTCTGAGAATATATACTCAATAGGTACTTTGCAAAACAAAAGTTTCTTTACGTTCTATAGAAAGCATCTGTGAATTTTGCCTACCCTACATCTAGTCTCCATTATTCTGGTGCTGGTATTAGAATGATGTTATGTTTTGTTTTGTTTTGTTTCATTTTTTGAAACTACCTCTCCTTTGATCTCAGCCAGTGGTGTGTTGAAACCAACTCTTACCAGTTCATATGAGTTCTCTGCTAAATTTCAGGAAGTTTCTAAGTCATTTGACATTATGTGGATAATTTGAAATCTGTTATGACGGGCATCTTTACACATGGAAACTGGCAAATGCTCAAATGTCCCCTTCCCCCAGCCCCAGAGCTAGCTGTCAAATATTTACCAGCTTATCAAGATCTCAGTCCAAACAGTTTGACAGAGATTTATTCACCACAAGCCACTGAGGTGGGCACTTAGCTCAAGGTTGACAATTCAATGCAGTCCAAACTTTCTATGTCCAAGATAATTGGTTCAAAGATGGGCATGTTACTTCTTCTGACCAATGAGAATCTCTCAGGAATGTTCCTGAAACTCCTGGAGAAACATTCTTTGTACTGAAATGGCCCTCACTCTCATTTTTCTAAGGATGGCAATCCTAGAACTGCTGAAGAAGTCAGGGAGACAAAACCCATGGGAGAATAAACTTACTACAGGGGAGAGAGAGAGAAGGAAGGAGGGAAACAAATCTAAGTCTTCACATTGTAGTCTGAGCCCTGGATCAACAATGACAGGCTGGTTTCCATTCCTGGACATTCCCATGTTCTGAGTCAATAAAGCCTCTCTTCGTTTAACTTGTGTTGGATTTTTGTCACTGGCAATCGAGCATAACCTGCCTAGTGTAAAGCCTCTCAAGGTTTATGCCTATTTTTCTGTACAAGGCACTCTTTGGGTGACTGTTACCCTGCCCAAAGTAATGACCTTTTGCTGGAACTGCCCCCAGGCATGGACCAGAGCCCCAGCAGCCATCTGCTCACTATGACCCACTCCTACAGGCCACAGCTGAGTCTCTTCCTGCCCTGTGTTTGTAAATTTCAACAGGGAGATGTTTCAACTAGAGATACTAGGGTTATTGACAGCACTTGAGAGAGGAGAGCTACAACCATCATTAGGTCCCCAGTTCCCCAATGAGTTTTATGGTAAATCCAAATAATTCCTTCCTTGAATGAAGCTATTCACACCCACTTTCACACTAGAAGAATCGTAACTCAGCGTTTCTCTGAGGGTAGCATATGAGCCAGTGGAATGCAAGGGAGTTTTAGGTGGTATAGAGGCACTTTACTTCCAATAATTGTGTATGTATTTTAATGCATATGCAGAAAATTACAACTAACAAGTCTAAAAGAATTCCATAGATATCCTTACGTAGGATGAAGATAAAAAGTATTATTTTTAATCTGTTGGTTTTTAAGAAAAACATTCAATATATACCCCTCAGGGTTCCTGACTACAGCAACAGAAACCAGCTGTGGTTAACTTATCAGAAATGCAATTTATTGGCAGGAAATCAGGAAGTCCTTCCAGTTGAGAGAAAGTCTAGAGAACAAGGCTAGGAAAATAAGCAGGCACACAAAGAGGCTGGGTCAGGGGAACCACTTCACAGTCACTCCTGGGTCATTCTCATTAGGAAATGCCATGATATTAATGTGTCCCCTCCAAAATGTATGTAATGAAATACTGTTGTATTATGAGTCTGATTGTAGATTACAAGGTAGGGCCTTTGGAAGGTGATTAGGATTATAGTAGGTCATCAGGTGGAGCCCCCACAACGAATCCTGGTGGCTTTATGAGAGAAAGACCAGAGCAGGCATAGACACAAACACTCAGGGTCTCACCAATGTGATGTCCTCCTCTACCCTGGGACTCTACAGAGAACCCTCACCAACAAGAGAACCCTCTACAGAGAACCCTCACCTACCTTTTCCAAATGTAGCCCTTGACTTTCACCTCCAAAACCATGAACTAAATAAACTGTTCTTTATAAGTTTCCCAGTGTGGTATTCAGCTGTTAGCAACAGAAAAAATGGACTCACACAGGAAACTAGCTCCCCCAAGTACCATGGCCACTGTGGCTGCCAGACTTTACTGCCATTAAGATCATCTGGGCCAGGAGGTAGTGCAGTGGTTAAGGTGCTGAACTCCCACTTGGCTGACCATGGCTCGAGTTCCAGATATGGAGGCTTGTTTCTCTCTCTCTCTCTCTCTCTCTCTCTCTCTCTCTCTCTCTCTCTTGACTGCACATGCCCTGTAGCAAATTTTAAAAAATAATAATAAAGAAAATTAAAGACAAGATTACGATACTGTCTCCAATGCATTTGCCACAAATATTTTTAAATAAAGTATCTCTATGTCCCTCAAGGTGCAAGAGCAGGGTATGATAAGAGCCAAAACAAGAAGTCATGCCTGTCCTACAGTGGGTAAGAAGGAGTACTTACCATGGGGTCTCCAATTTGGCTGCCCATTGGAATGCCCTGGATGCTGCTACCTAGAGTAAATATAGCCTGAGCATCAAGAGCTTCGATAGCTCCCCATGGGTGCTCCCTGTGGATTCTGTTGTGCAGCCAGGGTTGAGAACAATTGGGCTAGGTCGTTCAGCTTTCATACTGGACAACTGTATTCAAGGAAGGAACCTTGGCCTTATCCGAACTCCTTCCCTGCATCCTACAGTTGACCTCCTTGCTCTCTTCTAAGCCTAGTGCTAATGCTGTTTTCAGCTCTTTCAGTTACGTGATTTCATTCTTTATACTATTGAGACTACCTTACAAGATTCACTCAACAGCAACTAAATGTATCTGCCTGTCATTTTGTTTTTATCATCCATGATAGCAATCTCTCACATAGCGCATAAGAACATATCAAGTGATGAGTTTTAAACAAACAAACAAAAATCCACCCAGTCAAAATGAGTCCCAAGGCGTAGAGGGTGCTCATTGCTTTGGTGACTCGCACATGACCTGTATCCAACTCTGGTGTTCGCTCAGCCCAGAATTTGCTCCCGAGTCTCTGGATGTTTGCTCTTATCTACTGTTTCCTCCTTATCACAAATACTGGTTTGCTGTTTTCCAGGGTGTGAGGCTGTGGCCCAAGTTTCTGCTAATAAAAACAATAATTCCAAAAGCTTACTGAAGGAATCAAGATGCAAGGTAATTGTCAAAGTTCTTCATTTTGAATGTGAATAGTCACTTGCTCATCGTGGTTGACAGTCATGGCTTTTAGCTGTAGGATGTCTGAAAATAGCAAGAATTTTTTTTGAGAGTTTTTTGCTATAGGGCGCGTGCGCTTGCCAGAAAGACAAAGAGAGACAGATAGACAGAAAGCGAGAAATCACCCCCCAGGGGGATGGCCACATGGCAATCCCTTCTCCTCCATTCTCCTCTCAGAATCTTGGGTATGCACGCACATACACACAGCGTGAGTTTAAGCCACTAGGTCCGGGACTCGAACCACGGTCGGCTACATGAGAGTCCAACCACATAGCCATTATGCCAACTGTTGGTCCCAATAACAAGAATTTTAACAACCTATCTTCTGCCTTGCATTCGGATGAGCTTATCTACAAAGGAGGCCTGGATCCATGAAACTCATGAAGGTCTCGAATGCAATGCCTTTATTGTTCTTATTGTGGTGAGGAGAAACACACGACATGAGATCTCCCTCTAAACAAACTTGCGAGTGTGCAGTCCAGGGTTGGTAACTGAGCACAGTACTGTGCCACAGGCCTCCAGAACTTTCTTGTCCTGCTTAGCTGAAACTGCAGACTGTCCAACAACAGCTCCCCATCCCCACCTCCTCCCATCCTCTGGCAACTGCCATTTCACTTTGCTTCTACAAATCTGACTACATTCAATACCGCATGTAAGCAATACTGTCTTTCTGTATCTGCTTATTTCACATAGTATAGTGTCCTCAAGGTTCACACGTGGTGTCATATATGACAGGATTATCTTCTTTTTTTTGGTAGTTGGTGTGTTTTGTTTTTAGGTTTTTGCCATAGGGCATATGTGCTGGCCGGAGAGAGAAACAAAGAGAGAAAGTGAGAAATCACCCTCTAGGGACCAGCAGTTGAAGTAATGGCTATGTCGCTGGACTGCCATGTAGTTGACCATGGTTTGCTTCCCGGACCCAGTGGTTTGGACTCACGCCGGGCGCATGTGCATGCATGCCCAAGATCCCGAGAGGAGAATGGAGGAGAAGGGATCGCAGCATGGCCAGCCCCACTGGGGGATGATTTCTCGCTTTCTGTCCCTCCAGAGGGAAGGGCCACACAGCAGTCTTTTCTCCATTCTCCTCTTGGGATTTTGGGCACACACTCACACATTCCTGGCCTGATTTTCAAGCCTCAGAGTCCAGGACTCAAACCACAGCCAGCCTTGTGAGAGTCCAGCGCCCAAACCACCACACTACCCACTGGCCCCTGGGATTGCCTTCTTTCTTAAGGCTGATTAACACTCCATTGTATCTATATACCACATTTTCTTTATCCATTCATTGGTTTATAGACAGTCAGGTTATTTCCACCTCTTGCCTATTGTGAATAATGATGCAACAAACAGGGAAGTACGAATATGTCTTCAAGATCCTAATTCAATTCTTTTGGATAAATACCCAAAAGTGGGATTGCTGGATCATATGATAGTTCTGTTTTTGTTAAGAAACCTCCATACTGTTTTCCACGGTGTAGCCACATTTACATTTCCACCAACAGTGCCCAAGTGCTCCAATGTCTCCACAACCTCACCAACATCTGCTGTTTTTTGTTTTTTGAGCATGACCATCCTAACAGGTGTGAGGTACTACCTCATCATGATTTTGATTTCCATTTCTGTGATAATTACCAATGCCATTTGAATCACAGCTGTCACTCCCAGTAATGAGCCACTAGGTAGTCTGAGTATAACATTTCTGTGTTTTTACTTTCAGTCTGCCACCACCTACCCAGGAGTCCAAGTCTGATGATGCAATCGTTGGTCCTTTCTTTGATTCCTCTAACCCAGGATTTCTTTACCTCAGCAATACTGATGGTTGGAGTCAAGTAATTTTTTGTTTTGGGGGTTGTTCTGTGCATGGGAGGATATTTAGCAGCCTCGACAGCTTCTACCTGCCAGATGCCAGTGGCATAAACACCAGTTTAACAATCAAAAATGTCTCCAGACCTTGTCAAAATGTCTCCAACGGAGGAGAGTTGCCCCTGTTTTAGCCCTTCCAGGCTAGAATCACCTGGAGAGCTCTGATGCCTAGACCCTGTCACAGACCAGTGGGACTAGAATCTCTGGATGTGGAATCCAGGCATCAGCATTATGCAAGTTTCCCAGGGACTCTACCGAAGTGCAGCCAGGACAGAGAACCTCAGCCCTAAAGCAACTAACCTGCTACAATGGAGCCTCTTAAAGTGCTTCTCTAGGATGTTGATAATTGGACCCTCCCTTAGTAGCATGAGCAGCCATTATGTAGAAATAATATTAGCTCTGGTGGCAGGTGCTGTCTTGTGGTGTTTGCAACTTAGTGAGGTCATGAAAGTATGAGAGAAATAAAGTATTTTTATGTGTGAATACATATGGCAAATTATCTAGAAAAGGGACCTAAAAGGAGTGTGAGAAGATGAATACAGTCTTTGAAAGGAAGGCAAGGAAATATATTAACAGTAAGTAGATCAAAACCCAAGAAGCTCATTGGGGGAATGTGCCCAAGTCCTCTTAGAAGACAGAAGAGGCCTGGGGCACTTTGGGTCTATGGCTTTTGTTTTTGTTTGTTAAATTCCTGGCATATTTTATAGAGTATGGAATTGCAAAAATTATATTATACTTGTAGTATTTACCATTAAAAAAAGATTATAACTTGCTTACTATAAAATTCACCAACTCAAGGTATATGATACAGTAAGTTTTAGTGTTGGCTTTTGGTTCACAGAATTGTGCCAACACCACCACGATACAATCGTAGAGCACTGTCACCCCCCCCTCAAAGAACCCCATATCCATTAGCAGTCACCCTCCATTCTCCACATCATCCCAGCCATTGGCAACCACTAATCCACTCTCTGTCTTTATCAATTCGCCTATTCTGGAATTCCATATACATTGAACCATGGAATATGTAGTCTTTGGTGTCTACCTACTTAGGAAGCATTTGGGGGGGAAAAAAAAAGCTTTCTTCCCACAAGGAAACAAAGCATAGTGCCTAAGAGATAGAATTTGGCAACAGACAAAACAAGAACAAATGTTAATTCTTCTGCCCCTCTAACTGTTTGATCTTGGGTAAACACAACTGATTTTTACCCCAAATCATCACCAAAACCTTCCCCCTGCCCAACTCTTACCACAGAGACTGGCAAAGCCACATGAGCATTATCTTGCCCTCTAGATTTGCCAAGGAGATATAATGGGAACTCTCAGAGGGCTCCTAGAAAGATGTGTCTTTCTGTAATTAGCAAGGGATGCCCCGGAAGAAAACACTGCACCACTTGTCCCCAACACATCCTTCTTTTGAAGAATGGTAGAGGCAGGTGCCTTAGATGTGTGGTTGCTGTATTGTGATCACAAAGGTCAGGCCAAGAGAATGACAGAAGCCCTAGAGCAAATGCTGACAGTGCCGAGCTCTGAGCCAGTACCAGTAATTGCCTTCTCACAAACTGGTGTGTGGACCACACACCCTTCTATGCCTAAGCTACTATGGCTTGGAATTTCATTACTTGAAACATAAAGTCCTGCCCTGGAATTAAAGCTATTTCATTTCTAGGCACTAGTGCAAGCATTGGTGGATACAGCTTCCTTACCTATGAACCAAGAATCCCACACCATCTGCTGAACAGAGAGAGCAGTTTCCTTTCAGGGGATGTTTCTTTCCTTTAATAACAAGCTCATGGGAGCTGTCCTTGTTCTCCCTAGCCAAGATATGGGTCTGATAGTTATTCTATACCAATCAGATTGAAATGGAAAGTGAGTGAAGTTCATTTCTTCCAAAGGGTTTTTCCTGTATCTGCCCACGTCTGCATTCATTTGTTCGTTCACTTTGAAAATATATTTATTGAGCACCTAATATATACCAGCATAAAAATACAGACTTGAAAAACAGAGAAATTTTTTAAAGCACATGCTAGGAGAGGGCCTCAGACCAACACATCAGTGCCTTACATCAGCTAGCAATGAGAGCTATGAAGAAAACAGAGGGGGTAGATTTTGCCAGGGAAGGAGAAAAGGATATTCTGTTCCAGAGATTGTTCAGAAACACCTCACTAAGGACACTGTGTTTGAATAAAGAAGCTTTGCCAAGAGTGTCCAGGCAGAAGGCAGAGCAGCTGCAAAGGCCCTGAGGCAACTGCATGCTTAGCATACTTAGGAACATTGAGGAGGACGTTGGTGTGGCTAGAGCAGAAGGATGGAGGAGAAAGGTGGTTGCTGAGAAGCCTGGGGAGGAGGCAGCAGCTATGCACCTAGATCGAGTCACTTACTAAGGGATAAGAAGCCTTGGAGGGGGGGGAACCAAAAAGTGCTTTGGTGGTTAAGGCACTGGACTCGCACGTGGCCAACCATGGTTCGAGTCCTGGACCCAGCACCTTGAAACTCACGCCAGGCATGCTTCTGTGCATGCCCAAAATCCCTAGAGGAATGTGGAGGAGAAGGGATTGCAGCCATTTCCCTGGGGGTGATTTCTTGCTTTCTGTTTCTCTGTCTCTCAGGCAAGCACACACACCCTATTAGCAAAAATCTCTTTTAAAAGAGAAAAGAAACCTTGGGAGGAGGGAGAAACCTTGGGGGTGCTATCATCTGGCTTAACACAATCTCTCTGGCTGCTGGGAAGAGTGTAGACTGCTAGGGATGGAGAGAATGAGAGGCAATGAGGAGGTGAGGAAAGTTTTAGGTAAGATATGACTTACCAGGTTGTCAATGGGGGTGAAAGAAAGTGGTCAGATTCCAGATACGTTTAGAAGTAGAGCTGACCACACTTTCTGAAGGTCTTGGTACAGAGCATGAAACAGAAGAGTCAGGAGCTCTCCAGCATGTGGTCCTGAGGAACTGGACGAACGTAGGTTTCACATGGAGAGGTGGAGAACCAAGAGAAGGTGGGGAACCGGAAATCAGGATGGCAGCCCTTCCTGTGGCGTCGCTCTTTTCAGCACTCTGGAGCTGCCTTTGGGAAAGTCTGGATCCTCCGCCTTCCTCATGTGTCCTGTCCTTCCAGTATATTTTCTTTGGCTTAAATTCATCAGAGCTAGTTTCTATTATTTGCTATCAAAACCCTTTCACTGGGGCTGGCCCCGATGGCTTGAAAAACACGATAAAGAAATGGAAGAAAAAGGATCACGGTGTGACTATGCCCACTGGGGCAAGAGGGGTGCTGTCTCCTTCATCCTATCCTTCTCTCTGTCTCTCTCTGGTGAGTGCACACACCCTCTGGCAAGTGAAGGGGGGAGAAAAACCTTAATGAAAAGGGATTAAATTGACTTTTATGCACCGGCACAGAACACAAAACAGTTCTTGCTATGGCAAAACGTGTTCTGAGAAACAACCAAGAGATTCACGAATGAACTCTCGGACGCCACCCATTTCTCTGCCGGAGACTGCCTAGCCCTCACATGGCGTCTCCGCAGAGAGACAGCTTCTGCCAGTACAAGGTGGGGAAGTGTCAAATACGATTAAAACTTGATTGCTAATTCAAATGCTATTGTGCTTGATATGCTTGTCATGTAAAAGTGCACAATGTAGCTTAATAAAATTGATAGAACTCCCTTTGAAGATATTTTTGTCACAGAGGCACTCAATAAAACTGTTTTCATCAGGTTCTTCTGCCTCTTAGATATTTTGTTAGTGACACATTTTCATGAACTAGTCTGGGGCCTACCAAAGCATGTTTTGCAAAGAATGTTTGGGGAGAGCGGGAGCGTTCAGACTTTCCTTTTTATTTCTTGTAATTAGTCAGCCCTCCACCAACTGCCTAATGATGCAGTTCATGTGGGTCACCGGGAAAGCAAATCAAAGCTGTTGTGCATCAGAGTCATCTGTGATCAAATAAATAACCCACAGAGGTTACTCTAAACTAGCTCAGCAAGAGCTAATTATAAACAAGTCCAAAAATTAATGGGTTCAAGGAAATTTTTTTTTTCTTTTTGCCCAAATCCAACAAGTGTTTTCAGCATGGAACCCAAGAAAACTGCAGACTCACACTCATTGACAGCACGGTGGCATTTGGAGGCAGGACGGTGATGCAGGGGTAAAAGACAAAGCTCTGTGAGGCAATCCCACCATGGAAGGTTCCTGGTTCAAGCCCAGAGACCTCCCTGAGCAAGTTGCACCCATGACCCAGAGCTGGCTGAGAGTTGTGGTGGATCACAGCATCAAGATTCTCCTAGAGGTACCTGTCCCCATCTCTCTCAGTCTCTCTCTCAAAATAAACAAGCAAAAATAAAAGAAAACAAAAAGATGGTGGAGCTCTGCTCCCTGACTTTGGACATAGCCAGCAAGGAGCAATAGTGGGCACACGAGTTCTTGGTAGTAATGTTCATCAGCCTTGCAACAATGCTGACCTGGGAGGTCCTGGGCAAATTATATACTCCCAGAGCTCAGGTCCCATGTGTATAAAAAAGGGGCAACACTACTGCTGTTCCCAGCCAGCCAAGCCCAGCTGCTGCTTCTCATAGTCAACAAAATGAGAGGCAGAAGCTAGAGAAGGGAGTGTATTCTGTAACCAGTTACAGGACAACAGCAAGTACCACAAACTATCTCCAAAAGCTCAACATGTTCTCAGTATTGAAAAGTATGAGATCCAAGCAGGTGCAAATCATTCCCCATTACACAAAAGTCAATGGCTTTGTCCTGACCAGAGTAATTATCCTGATTCCTTCCAATACCCACTCTTGGTTTCTCATCTGACCATTCCTCAAATGAGACCTCCCAATACTCAGCACTTGTCAGATGGTTCACATCATTAGAGGACTTTCTACATTTCAAAATGGCTGCCCTCCTATGACTCTCATGCTGGCCTGCTTCACCACGACTACCTTTATTGCTACTACTATTAGTATTACTACTACTATGGGTGGTAATACTCATTTGTAAGGGACAAAATCTTACTAAAATTGACTTAAGAAAAAAAAAGGGAAATTACCTGACTCAAATATTTTAAAATATTGAAGATCGAGCTGGCCTCTAGTACAGTCCAATTGGGGAAGCTCAGTTATCTCACCTGGACCTGGCATCTTAGTTTCTTGGATCACCTCTTCCCAACATCAGCTTCAGGATGACCAGCTCAAGATTTTGTCTTATACAAGAAAGTCTAGAGGTGGACAGGCCAGCAATGATCAATGAAGCTACATAGTATCCAGACCTTTCCTTCTTCCTGCTCTTCACCCTCAGAATGAAGGACTCATCCTCATGGTCACAAGATGGCGGTGTCTCCTCCAGGCCTCACATCTGTATTCCAGATGGGAAGGATGAGGAAGAAAGGCAGAGACAACAGAGATGAGTAAGAAGGGACTGTCCATGAATTGAAAAGCAGAAATGTGTATAGAAAGCCCAGCTCTAGCCTTCCTTATCAAAACTGTCCCATGACTATGGTTGCAAAGGAGATGAGGAAAAGTGCTCTTGTTATCTGGACACACCGCCCACTTAGAAAAGTTGGGGTTCGGCCAGTATGGAAGAAAGAGAGTAGCTGTTGGATAAACACCTACCTTCGTTTCCATGTGCCTGGAACAAGGTAGGACTTCAATCAAACACAGCAGAAGTAGACGTAGCAGGTTTTGATACTGAAAATCTGAAAACAGAAGATGCAGTCTTTCTTGTTACCGTGAAGGTTTTTGATTTTTCAGGTATGGATTTAATCAGTTTAGTTTTGATCTTAAATGCAAGCTGATTAAGCAGAGGAAAATGAAAAGGTAAGTGAAAAAGACTGATAATCCTGTTATACCTATCATTTGCCTGCTTTCTTACTTTCTCTCTCTTTTTTTTTTCCTTTTTAAATTTTGTTTCGAATGTATCTGAACTGCATCTGCGACAATCCTTGATCCTGCTTTCAGGGGCCCCAAAGAATAATTATTTGAAAACTACTTTTTTTTCCAGTACTGATGCCTCTATGTAACTCATGTGTTTGCACAATAAATTGGTGTACTAAAATTTATAGGAAAAAAAAAAGGAATTACTGTACTGAGCATGGCTCTCATTCAAGGTACAGTGGAAACATGAGAAATGGGTTTAATAAATATTCATTAAGAGGAGTTGAGGAAGAACAGAGAAGGGACATGGTTTACATCTAAACATAGAAAGTACGTCAGAGAGGAATCCCAATGATTATTTTCATGATGGAAGCTGTAGTTACTGATTTTCAGCATTTCACTAGCTATAAAAGATACTTGCTGCTTGACTAAACGTCATTTATAAAAAGTATGAATTACCTACAATGTGAAGGAAACTTAATTTTCTAATGGAAATGTATTTCAGTGTTTTGGGGGGTTTAAGGGATATTTTTGCTATAAGGTAAATGCACCTGCCAGAGAGACAGAAAGTGAGGGGGGATCCCCAGAGGGGATGGCCAAGCTGCAACCCTTCTCCACCATTCTCCTTTCAGGATCTTGGGCATGCACACACATGCACCAAGTATGAGTTTTAAGCCTCCGAGTCTGGGACTCAAACCGCAGTTGACTACATGGGAGTTCAGCAACATAACCATTATACCATTTGCTGGTCCCATATTTCAAGTTTTTGATGGAAAATCATTTATTTTTGAAAAACAAATAATAAAAAGAAAGTTAAAATCTTCCTCACAGTCCCAACCCACCAAAAAATGCACTCTCACACATCTATCTCGAGCTTATTTTCACATCTATTATTATAAAAATATACCCATTTTTAAAACAAAAATGGAACCACATGATAATACAAGGAATAGGAACATTTATTTCTACTACTCATGTTTCCTTGCAGAGGGGTCACAATCACAGTAACACTTCCGCCCCAATCCAACAGAAGAGTGAGTTAATTGATTGATGGGCAACAGCCATTGGTCCATACCTCTCACTTGGGCAGGTTAACATATTAAAAGGCCAGTAGCAATTTGTTTCCTTTCTTCTCTGTCGAGCACCATGCAACCTTTGAGACAGCAAACTTTGACAAATATAACTTTTGCCTGGGGGGGGAGCGGGTAGGTAATACCAAGCCTCTGTGGATACACCCCAAAGCCACGCCCTCCAATAAAACTTTCATCAGTAATAAAGTTAATGGTTTACTCTTCTCTCCATCAGTTTGACTTGAGTGGCTATCACTCAATCGATTCAGAACTTCAAGAGAAAAGGGTATTACTTTTTTTTAAGGTTCCTCTCTCTCTCTCTTTCTCTCTCTCTCTCTCTCTCTCTCTCTATATATATATATATATATATATATATACACACACACACACACATATATAGCTAACAGACTTTTATGTAACAATATTTTTACTCACACTTTCACAGCAGTAGTTAAGAATAAGATTACCTTATTCATTTGAATGAACCACCTAAGTACATTATACAATAATTTATTTGGTCAATCCCCTATCGATGGGTAGTTGAGTGCTTTCTATTTTTCACTAATGTAAACAAATGTGCAGTGAGCATCCTAGCACATACATCTTAATGTACTTATCCAATAATTTCCCTAAATAAATTCCTGCAAGTAAAATTGCACATGAACATGTAAAGTTGCACCCTTTACTAGGTTTCCTTCCTGGAAGTTTGAATTGGTAGAAGTTCAAGCATCTACTTTTCTGCATTCTTCCTAGCACTGAACGTTTCCTTTTTAATCTTTTCTGCCTATGCAAGTAAAATATATATTTAATTTTATTTGTAATTTTGTTATTGTTGGGGTTACATAATTTTTTCAATGCTTAATATATTCCTCTAAAATTGCTTGAGAATATTGACTTTTAATACTATAGCCAATGTACACAGAGACATTTGTTCAATGTCAATAACATCACAAATGCCTTCCCTAGATCCTTATCCCACCATTCCATAAATGCACCCATCTTCCTTTCTTTTCTCTTCTCTTCTTTTCTCTTTTAGATAGACTTTGTTACATGACACATGTGCTTGCTGGAGGCACAGAGAGACAGAAGGCAAGAAATCACCTCCTGGGTGGTTGGCCATACTGCAGCCTCTTCTCCATTCTCCTCTAGGGATTTTGGACATGCATGCACACGCACCTGACATGAGTTTCAAGCACCCAGATCCAGTACTTGAACCACGGTTGGCGATATGGGAGTCCAGCAACATAACCATTATGGCATCTGCTGGTCCCAAATGCACCCATCTTAAAAATCAGTATTCTGAATTGCAAAAAACAGAAACCTTGAGT
The DNA here is from genome assembly GCF_000334495.1 of Tupaia belangeri chinensis. Lineage (NCBI taxonomy): Eukaryota > Metazoa > Chordata > Mammalia > Scandentia > Tupaiidae > Tupaia > Tupaia belangeri. The sequence goes on from NW_006159525.1 coordinate 6,610,195, forward strand.
ACAAAGTGAATTTAATAAAGGGTACTTTGTGTTCAGAGAATCACCACAAGGAAAAATGAACCAGTCTTGGAGGTAGTTCATCCAGGAAAGACACCCACAGATTGCCCAGTGGGACACCCCTGGCCACCTCTAGACTCAGACTCTGCAGCTCACACCCCTGCATTGCTGCGTGGGCTCTGAACACTGGCACGCAGGCCTCTGCAGCTGCTGCCTCCAGAACCTGGACCGAGCTCCCGATCTACTTGCCGGTGTTGACTTCTCATGGTACCTGCTCTGTCACACTAGCCAGAACTTCAGCACCAGGCTAGGGTATGCAACTGTGCTGTGCCTTCACTGCAAAGGAGGCCTCTGCCTTTTGTGGTAGTTGACAAAGACTGACCACATGGGGCATCTCCCACACCTTGCAGGAAAAAAGCAAAAAAAGATGTGAGAAACTAAAAGAAATGGCAGGTGTTCACCACGGTCCTACATCTACAGCACTGTTGGATCTTCAGAAGCTTCCATCTATACCATCCAGTCCAGGCAATCTAGATACCCTCACCCCTACCCTCACCCCAACACACATATCTATCATCCTACTTTTCTATCATCCATGCTGATCCCTCTCACACGGATGCCCTCTTTCTTTTGCCTGCCAAAATGTCTATACTATACTCCATTAAAAATTATGTTTGAGGAGCCAGCAGGCAGCATGGTGGTTAGGGGTGCTGGACTCCCAGATGGCCAACCACTGTTCGAGTCCTGGACCTGGCGGCTTGCTTTCTCACTTTCTCTCTCTCGCTCTCTCTTGCTCTGTCCCTCTCTGGTAAAATAAATAAGTGAAAATAAAAATAATTCTTAAAAAATCGAATTATAGGGAGTTAGCGTAATGTCTATGTTGTTGGACTCCCATGTAGTCAACAGCGGTTCAAGTCCCAGACCCAGTGGCTTAAACTCACGCCAGGCATGTGTACATGCATGCCCAAGATCCCAAGAGGAGAATGGAGGAGAAGGGATTGTGGCATGGCCATCCCCCCTGGAGGTGATTTCTCGCTGACTGTCTCTCTGTTTTGCTCTGTCTCTCTGGCGAGCACACATGCCCTATAGCAAAAAAAAAAAAAAAAAAGAAAAAGAACCTCTCCCAAAAAAAAAATCGAATTATAAAAAATTGTGTTTGAAATATACTGCAGAATCTGAAGTTTATGTCTCTGATGAGCAAAAATCAGCCTGCCTTCTGTTTCTTTCTTACTACATTTAGGAGTCATTTTGGTTGTTCTTGTGGGGAGGTGACTCTTTTCTGGGATAGAAGACAAACATTCCAAATCAGATGTGGCCCCGTCCACATCTCCTGTAGGCCCCTGTCCTTCCAATGCCTACAGTGTTTAAAAAAAAAAAAATTAATGACTGAATTAAAACTTTTTTCCTTAATCCAGAATTCTTCCAAACATTCCTTCCAACAATTTCTACACTAGAATGAAGGAGCCCAGGAGGGGGTAAATCGCCTATCGGTATGATTGATATCTTGACAAGTGTAGACAGATAAGAACGTGTTTTGATAGGTACATTCAACTTGTTTGACTTTTCTCTACTATACCGGATGACTGGATGATGCCTTTTCAGAAACGGTGACTGGGCAGTTGTGTATCCCAGAGATGGAGCAATCCCTGCCCTTGCTGCTGGAGAATCTAGATTTATAGCGTTAGGACTAGCACTCCCCCTCAGTGGGCATGCAGATCCTTCCCAAATAGCTAATAAGGTGGGAAGGAGGAGCTTCCACACCCATTCTTGTCAGCTGAACCAATCACACTAGAACCCCAAAAGCTGGGATGTATGGACCCCATTGTTACAAAATATGCATTAAAAATATATCCCATGGTATGATGGTTAGGGCACTGGACTCCCACATGGCTGACCATGGTTCAAGTCCCAGACCTGGCAGCTCTCTCTCTCTCCCTCTTTCTGTCTCTCTCTGGTGAGTGCACGTACCCTATAGCAAATTTTGAATAATAATAACAAGATAACTATTTTTTTTAAAAAAAATCCCAAAGAAATACATCAAAATTACAGTAGTGGCTATCTTTGTGAGGTTGAATTAACAGGATTTTTTTCAGTGTTTTTCTAAATTTTCTACTAGATACATGCATTTCATTGGTAGATAAGAGTCCATTCTGTTCTTCATTACTGATGGACGGTCTGCTGGTCTCTCAAGGCCCATCTGATTGAACTCTCTCTTTCCTCTCTACTGTTTCATTCCCTCTCTCATTCAGTCTCTCTAATTCTCTTCTCTCTCCTATTCAGTCTCATTTCTCTCTAATTCATTCTAGCATGCTCCTTCTCACTTGTTCTCAACTCTTCCTCCCCCCCCACTTTTTTCATTCTCTCTTCCTCCCACTCATTTTAATTATTTTTTTTTCCTTTCGGAGTGGTTCTTTTTGTTATAGGACACATGCACTCACCAGAAAGACAGAGACAGAGAGACAGAAAGCGAGAAACCACCCCACGGGGGGATGGCCACGCCATCATCTCTTCTCCATTCTCCTCTCGGGATCTTGGACACTCACGCACATGCACCCAGTGTGAGTTTAAGCCACTGGGTCTGGGACTCGAACTGCTGTCCACTACATGGGAGTCCAGCAACACAGCCATTACACTAACTGCTGATCCCCATTATATTTTTTTTTTAAGAGAGATTTTTGCTGTAGGGCACGTGTACTTGCCAGAGAGACAGAAAGTGAAAAATCATCCCCCAGGGGGATGGCCATGCCCCAATCCCTTCTGCTCCATTCTCCTTTTGAGATCTTGCACATGCACCCAGCGTGAATTTTAAGCCACCAGGTCTGGTACTTGAACCACCATCAACTACGTGGAAATCCAGCGACGTAATTATTATGCCATCTGCTGGTCTCTCCCATTCACTCTTCTTGTCTTACCTGCTTTTTGGCAACACCAAAGACCTCTGGCAGCTCCTTTGTCTCTTGCTTGTCCGGCCTGGGATTAGGTTGACTCGTCTGATCCCCACCCCCATCCTGGGTGCCACTGGCCTCTCTGTGGACACTGACTCCATTCAACTTACTTCCTTATTCCAAACCATAACCAACACAGGTTAAGTATTCAACACAATTTCACAGAATTGAATACTCATTTTTTTTCTTTAGCCAAGGAAGGTTTAACTTATCAGGATTATGGTCTCTAACGTCACTTCTGTCTAAGGTAACGAGTCAGCTTGCATTCAGCAATATTCTTGAACTGGAGGATGAAGCTTTCTATGAAATCCACATGCAGAGGTTCCAAAGCTTTCCCATCTTCTCATGAGCTACTTTACAAGTTAATTTTATGGAAAGTGTTGTGACTATCTCCCAGGTCAGAGTTTTAATAGATGATTTTCTGATGGGAGAATGAGATTCTGAGTGTAGAAGCACTAAAAAAAAAAAAAAGTAAACTTGTCTTGTCGAAGATTCTACAAAAACACTCACGAATATATGTACAAGGATATCTCTTGTAGAGCTGTTGGAAATACTTAAAAAGTGGATCCAACTTTTATTTCCAGTTAAAAAAAAAAAAAGGAACATCTCTATATACTATGACATATTTTTCAGCAATTATGAAGAATAAGATGGACCTGGGACTAACAGGTGGCATAGTGGTTAAGGTGCTAGACTACCACATGGCCAACCACAGCTCAAGTCCCAGACCTGGCAGCTTCAAAATCACACCAGGTACATGTGGGTGCATGCCCAAAATCTCAGGAGGAGAATGGAAGAGAAGCGACTGTGACGTGGCCATTCACAAGACCCAAATCACCCCTAAAGGTTTTTTCACTTTCCCTCTCACCGTATCTCTTTCTCATCTCCGGCAAGTACATGTGACCTATGGCAAAAAGAGAGAGAGAGATAAACCTACATGAAAGGAATAAAGGGATCACCAAGACACATTGTTCACTAAGAAAAGCAGTATGTCAGTACATAGGCTACAATTCCACTAAGTAAAAGTAATAAAAACCGGGACCAGCAGGTGGAGTAGTGGTTAAGGTGCTGGACTCTCACATGGCCAACCACAGTTCGGGTCCCAGACCGGGCAGCTTGCTTTCTCACTTTCTCTCTCCTCTCTCTCTCCTCTCTCTCTGGTGAGCATACATGTCCTATACCAAATTTTTAAAAATAAATTATAATAAATTAATCATTTTTTAAAAGTAACAACTAAGTATTTCTTTTTAAACTACATGTATGCATAGAAACTGTCTGGAATATATACACATTTAAATTCGAAAAGTGACTACTTCTATAGAAGGAAGAGGATTTACAGGAAGGGATAAAGAGGGACTATTACTGTGGTAAAAAATTATAAAATATTTACTGTTTAAATTTTTATAAAAGCCTGTGTTCAAATATTTATATGTAATTATAAACATTAAAAAGAAGAGTCATTTCAGGAAAAAGTTATAATTCCCAAACATGTTTAAATGAAGTCCTTTAAACAACAACATGGAAATCAATTTTTTCAAATTTTAAATATCTGAATTTCACATGACCATGTTAGGGAAATATCATATTAAAATTTACCCCTAAACTGTAACCATTCGGGGGAAAATATAATGCAGTACAATTGAGAAATTCCTTATGATTTATTTTTTATTTTATAAAAATTGGAGGAAACGTACATAATTTATTTTTAAAGGCAGCATGATTCAATGTAGTCTTTTATTTTTTTTTTTAAGGTTTTTGCTATAGGGCATTGCAGTCACTTGAGAGGAGAGAGAGGGAGAGGAAAAGTGAGGTATCACTCCTGTGGGGGTGGCCGTGCCACAAACCCTTCTCCTCCATTTTGCAATTTGGGGCACACACAGACACACAGTTGGTATGATCTTCAAGCTGCAAGGTCCAGAACTGGAACTGCAGTCTACCATGTGGGAGTCCAACACCTTAACCACCACATCACCCACTGACCCCTCCATGTTGTCTTAAGAACACAACATTTCACGGTTTGAGAAACCTGAGTCTAAACCGGAAGGTAAAGCATCTAGAAGAACTAGTATTAAAGAAAAATAAAAAATAAAAAAAGTAGGCCATGATTATTATGGAGACCATGCGATCTTAAAAGACTGAAATTCTAAAAAACAAATTGTAAGACCAACCTGGAAATTGTTTCAGATAAGTAAAGTCACTCAGGAAAAACTGACAGCATCACCCACCTAGACCTCTCTTTGTCTTTTCACAAAAAGATCTAAGCAGACAGTATTAATATTTACAATAAATTTTCTTTGTGCAGTAACATATATAGCGAAACAATAGTCAAAAGACCTATGGGATTACAATAATTTAAACTTATGTCTCTTGCTTCTATCATATTGTAATACCAGTGGGACTTTATACATATTGAAAGATTCAGGGTCATGTTATCCTTCTTAAAGTGGAATTTCACACATATAAGCTGAAAATAAAACAATATCTGGGGGGAAATTTCATAACATGCTCAACAAGAATCATATCAGAATTCATAGCCCTATCGTCATTTTTTTTATTATTTTTGTAAAAGGGAAAGAACGGTGAATACACAACTAAATAGCACCCTCTTGTGGGTTATAGTATTCGTACAAAACACTCAGAATTTGACCTATTTCTAAAAAACATTGCATCTCAGACTTGGTATATATAAAACAGATTATGCTTAGACTGTGTTGCTTTAAGTCAAAGCATTCTTCTCTAAAGCCATTACCATTTTTAATGTTTCTTCATTTAAACTATTAAACTAAATGCAATTGGTTAGTCTTTAAAATGCCTTTTTCTAATCAACGCACATCAAGGTTTGAAACCACAATCACTTTTCTTGTTAAAATATTCTCCTTTGTCAGGAAATCTTTGAATGAAAGCATGACCCCAAACGAATATGAGATGGGGACACATCTAACCCTCTTAAATGCTTATCTTTTGGGGAGCTCCAGCACAACTCGAACTTGCAGAAAAAATGACCGAATTAAAATCTCTCTTTAGACAGAATTGAGAGACGCCAGGAAGCCTGCTGGGCACATTGCAGAAAGGTACGCAGGACCGGCGTTCCTTGTACGACCATTGATTATAATTCGTCCCCATTGTGTACACCGAATAACACGCCACACAAGTGGGAAAGGGAAGACCTTAAACCCTAGCGCATGCTGAGGTTTAACCTACGACCCAAATGTCACAACAGGGAGGTTCACCAAAATGACAAGCTTCTCCAAGACACCCAGAAACATGAACTTGACTGGGCGATCATCCAGAGTTCATTTTACCCGGTGTCTCACCTTCTCGTCTTTAATAGTTTGTTTCTTCAGAGAGCAAAAGATGCGGAAAGAGCACCTCCAACAGAGTCTCCACACCGTGCTCCTCCTGCAGCCTCAGCCAGCAGGACCACAGGCACACACACGCCAGCTGTAGACAGGGAGACTGCAGGACACAGACCAGGACCTTCCTTTTGGCCCTGGCATTACAGAAGGCCATCACTGTCATATTTTTATTATATTAATATCTGATCTCTCTAGTTATTTACATAACATTTGGCCTTAATCAGCTTAACTTTCTTAAATAATTATTTAATTTTATTTATTATTATTTTTTAATTTGCTATAGGGCATATGCACTCACCAGAGAGAGAGAGAAAGAAAATTAGAAAGCTAATCACTAGGTCTGGGAATTGAACTGTGGTCATCCATGTGGGAGTCCAGCACCTTAACCCCCACGCCACCTACTGGCCCTAATCAGCTTAACGTTTATTTAAATAAAGACCAAAATCATATGCCATAAATTAAAATAAGAAAATAAGTAAAATTAAAAGAAAACAGTATTATCACCTTCCAGATACTATGGTTTGCAATGAGGCCTGTTTTCTTTTGTTTAAGAAGAAAAAAATCTAAAGAGAGGAATTCAAACTGAAATAGCACCCAATAGAGGTGTTTTCATTACTGTATCTGGAAAGGCTGAATGAAACACAGGAATCTGCGTCCATGCAGCACCAACACCGCAAACCAAAAGGCCAGTCTATATCTCACACTTTAGGAAGCATCAACTGAACTCTTTTTATGTGATTCATGGGGAAAATAAAACGTAAAGAGGAAAAGTTTAAAGGGTCAGCCTAGTAGACTAGCAGTTGAGGAAGCTGGATCCCAGTTGACTAACTGCAACTCAAGTCCCAGCCCCAGCAGCTTGAAAGACACACTGGGGATATGTTTATGTGTGCCCCCAAACCCGATTGGATGGAGAGATGAAGGAGAAGGAATTGCTCTGTGCTCACGTCCCATTTTCCCTCCCTTGCTCTCTCTGTCTCTCTGTATCTCTGGAGAGTACATGTACACTCTGGCAATTTTTTTAAAAAGAAAGGAAAGTGCTTACCCATGGTTGTTGTAGCAGACATGGTTGGTGCTGGCCCCTTTGCCCCAAAGCCTGTTCATTGCAGCACTCTCCACTGCCAGCGCTCCCTTCCTGTCCCCCGAGGCCTTCAGCAGTAGGAACCCACACTGCTCACATGCTTAGGTCAAGCTAGAAGTCTTAGAGAATGAACATCCCGACAGTGGTTCTCAAGCAGTAACTAACAGGATTGGAGTATAGGAACCATCATTATCCTCTTTCACAGATGAAGGAATGAAGTTAAGAGTCTTGTTCACTGGCCAAATGCAAATACAAGTCAATCTGGCATTTAAGCCATGCTTTGCCACTGTTGGCATGAAAGAAAACTGGCATTACCTGTGAAGCAGAGGTCCAACTGCAGGGAAAGTTCTCACTTCTGTCACTCACTGTGAATTGGGACAAGCCATTCAGCCTTTCTGAGCCCACAGTTCCCCATCTATCAAATGCGGTTGGTGACACCCACTGTCCATTGCATTCTGGTTGATGAGAACCCCAATGAGGCTCTGCGCTGTATCAGTTAGAATTCTTCAACAGTAAGCAACAGAAATTGATATGGGCCAGAGAATGGGAAGAGGAAATTCATTAGAAAATTTGAAAGCCTCCAAAGTTATTGGAAAGCTGTAAAATCAGACACAAATGTCACAAACCAGGGAAGGACCTAGTATAGACCATCCACCAGGGCCCATTGCCTTTGGACCATTTTCCATCACTGAGTCACTCCACATACTACTCAGAGTCCTGGGTGAGTAAAGTTGATGCATCGAGCTTTGATCACTTACCACCTTTGGATGCAATGGAATATGAAGAAGTTTCCAGAATGGACCCCTCCGCCTCTACAGTGGAAAGGCAGAACACATCAATTGATCACTCTCATGAAGAAAAGATTATTTCTGAAAAAAAAATCAGGATGCCGTTAGAAAAGGAAGGGAAAAGGTGGGTGAGAGAGACCACATGAATGAGGACAATGATGCTCAAGGTCACACCAACATCAGGAGGAGGGGATGTAGTTGTGGAAAGCAACTTCCTGCCATGCATCTTTCCTACTCAGCACAGGTTGAGTAGTGAGAATAGCATGTCAAGCCTTAAGGTAGCAACCTGCTATCAAACTGCCTGGGTCGAAAGTCCATCAGCTGTTCACTAGCTGGGTTACCATGGCACCCACATAACTTCTCTGTGCCTCAGTTTCTACCACTATGAATGCGAGGGTGAGGATATAGTTTATTCTCCCTGGGGGCACCACGAGGATTAAATTCAATATGTGTTGTGTTCTGAAAGAGTGCATGGGACCAGCAGTTAGCGTAATGGCTATGTCACTGGACTCCCATGTAGTCGACCACGGTTTGCGTCCCGGACCCGGTGGCTTAAAACTCATGCCAGGCACATGTGCGTGCATGCCCAAGATCCCGAGAGAAGAATGGATGAGAAGGGATTGCTGCATGGCCATCCCCCCTAGGAGGGTGATTTCTCACTTTCTGTCTCTCTGTCTCTGTCTGTCTGGCGAGCACACATGCCCTATAGCAAAAACCTCTCCAAAAAGAAAAAAGAAAGAAAGAGTGCAAGGCACATGGTAAGGATCAGGCCTACCCTTGCATAAAGGAAGTGAGAGTTCTGCTCTGGAGCTTGTGTTTAACACACCTTCCCAGGAGGCGAGAGCCTGCACAAGTGACTGGGTAAGATGCCCTTGCCCAAGCATGACGCAGTATCTATGGCCATCCTCCTCCTGAACTTGAACTTCTCCTTGACGGTGTTCTCTGCTCCCTCTTCCACACGTGGTATCAGATTATTTATTTATTGGGGACCAGCAGGTGGCTTGGTGGCTAAGGCACTGGAAACTCCCACATGGTTTGAGTCCTGGACCTGGTGGTTTGCTTTCTACTTTCCCTCTTTCTCTCTGTCTCTCTCTGGTCCAATTACAAACTGAATGAATAAATAAAATTAAAATAATTACTTTAAGAAAAAAAACTATTTGTTTTTTTAAAAAATATTTATTTATACACACTCACACACACATAAACACACACACAGTGGAATATATACTCTGTCATTCGGGACAGCATGGATAAACCTTTCGCACATTATGTGAAGTGAAATAAGCCAGGTACAGAAAGACAAATACCACATGATCTCTTACACATGGACTCTAAAATGTTAAACTCAGAAGTAGAGAAGGACGTGGTGCTTCCTGTGGGCTAGGGACATGGGACAATGGAGAGATGTTGGCCAAAGAATACAAAACCCTAGTTACATAGAAAGAATAAATTCAGATCTGTTGTACAACATGGCGACCATGTTAATAATGTGGTTATTGAAGTTAATAATAACGTACTGTATTCTTGAAAATTGCTAAGCAAGTAGATTTCAAACATTCTCACCACAAAGTATGTGAGGCAATAGTTAATTAGCTCAAGCTAGACATTTTTTAATGTATACATATTTTAAAAAAACATGTGATACACGATAAATATATATATCATTGTTGTCAATTTAAGAAATAATTTTTTAATAATTATTTAAGTTTATTTATTTATTTTAATTTGACCAGAGAGGGACAGAGAGAGACGAAAAGAAAGGGAAAAGCAAAGCCGCTCGAACCGCAGTTGGCCATGTGGGAGTCCAGCGCCCTTAACCACCATGCCATCTGCTGGCCCCAAGAAATAATTTTTTTTAATAAAAATAAAAATCACAAAAAACATTTAGATATTGGGAACCAACAGTTAGCATAATGGCTATGTCACTGGACTCCCACGTAGTCAACCACGGTTCGCGTCCCGGACCCAGTGGCTTAAAACTCATGCCGGGCGTGTGTGCGTGCGTGCCCAAGATCCCAAGAGGAGAATGGAGGAGAAGGGATTGCAGCATGACCATCCCCCCTGGGGGGTGATTCCTCGTTTTCTGTCTCTATGTCTCTCTCTGTCTGGCGAGCACACGCGCCCTATAACGAAAACCTCTCACAAAAAAAAAAAAAAACATTTAGATATTGATTTTCTAAAAGACACTTCATAATGTCATCTCTCTCTTCCCACATAAAGACATCAGATTCCAAAACATGGATGATTATCAAAAACATTTGGAGAGTTTAGGGGTTTGGTTTGGCTTGGTTGAATATAGCCTTTAGATCTCTACCCAAAACCTCTGACTCATCTTCTCTGAGGAAATGGAAGATGGCCCTGAAATTTGTTTTTTGTTTGTTTGGTTGGTTGATTGGTTGGTTGGTTGGTTGGTTGGTTGGTTGGTTTTTGTTTTTTTATTTTTGCTATAGGGCACATTTGCTCGCCAGAGAGAGACAGATAGAAAGAGAGAGAGGGAAAGTGAAAAGTCACCTCCTTTTCCTCCAATCTTCTGTTGGGATTTTGGGCATGCACATGTACCTGGTGTGATTTTTAAGCCATCGTGTTCAGGACTCAAACGACACAGTCAGCCATGTGGAATTCAGTGCCTCAACCTCCACACCACCTACTGCCCCCAAATCTGTATTTTTAAGAGAGCTCAGGCAGTTGACCAGGTCAGTTACCAGCTGGTTTGGGGCAGTGCTGCTCTGTATACTACGGGGAGAACAACATCTGCTTCCTTTGAGGGCTTCTTCATACCTGCAGTTTCCAGACTCCTACACTTAATTGCAAACGTAGGCTTTCCGTTTCAATTTAGCCTAAATCCAAAGTCTTTTCCCTAAAGTATGAATTGCATATAGCAAAACAGTCGGTAAATAAGTGTATTTTATCATGAAGAAATCTGCAGCCTTTGTGTCTCATGTCTGAAAGTACTGATGGCTTCAAAACAGTCTAACAATTATGTCTTTTTAAGGCAAAAATAGCCTATCATGTGGCTTGGATAACTACAAGGCCTGGCCATTTAGTAAGAAAGGAAATGTTCTTGTTTAGGTTCAAAATAGAATTAATCATGGCCTGAAGGTCCCAGAACATAAATTTTACCATCAGCATTTACAAAATGTTACTACTGAAACCTAGGTTATTATGCAAAAAACCTAGGTAGTTCCTCAAGAGGAAATGCATCAAACATTAATGTAAATAACAGTGTCTTAAGGTTTAATAAATGTACCCAAGAATGCAAGAGTTATACACATAATACTGACTTCTATAAAAAAAAAAAATTCTGTTCAAGGGTAAAAAAGTCTTTTCTTGGGCACAAAATATAAAACTTAAAAAATATTAACCGATTATTCATATATCCTAGTTTCATTTTTCCACCATAATATGAAATATATATGACAAATTAAAAATTGCCATGTTTCACTTGAGTCATATGTTGAAATATACATAAAAGAAAAATCTTTAAAGTAAGCAAAAAATAAGTTAGGAAAGAAAGCCCCTTCCTTCTGTGCATTTGTTGAAGAAGGAAAAAGGCAAGGGAAGGAAGAGAAGAGGAGGAGGAGGATGGCATATTTAGAATGCTCAAAGAACAACTTTACAAGATCCAAAATTCTTATTTGGTTATATAATAACCATGAAAACCAAACTATAAGGTTTTTTTTTTTTTTTGTAAACGTTTGATTGACAATTTGAATAATCCACTGAAACACCAGCTGAATTTTAAAATGTTTCAGCATTGCATGAGGCATATCGGTAAGATAAATTTTCCGTTTAAAATTATATGATATGTTACTCTCACTACAAGTGTATCCAATACATGTGTCTAATTTTCACCTACACAGCTAGAAAATAATAGGTAACAAAAGCTTTTAAGAAATACACATTTATTTAAGTTCCATTTTCTTTTCTCATTATCTATTGATAGGTCCCTCCTGCTCTAATATAGTGGTTGCTTTGATGACACAAATTACACAGAAACTCACTGTTTGCCGCCACTCTTACCCATCATTTCAATTCCAAAGTAAAGAAGAAGTTCCTCGATGTGAATTTAAAACCTCCTTTTCCTTCTGTTAATTCTCCCTAACAGGAGAAAAATATATTCAATCCATTCCATAGTTATTTGCAAATATCGTGTTAGTGAAAAGAGCTGTGCAGTACTTTTTTTTTTTTAAGTCTGGATCAATAAACATCATCCAGTGTGAAAACCACTCCACCTTATCTATAATTCTTGGACTTGAGGAGCCAGCATAAGATTTGTCGAGTAAAATCTTCACAAAGAATATTACTCTGGGTAGGATTTGGTGTGTATGAGTTAATAAATTTGTTGTCAGGCTGCCCTTAGGATTACTCTTGTGACTGAATTTGGGGTTTGTTTTCTCTCTGTCCCTCCCTGGTGGGGCTGAACCTGGAAATAGCATCACTCTTGAGCTCGTTAGTTTGATAAACTGGCCTAAGTGTGCAGTGACAATGGGTTCCTCCAGCACAGGGGCATTTATGAGTCTCTGGGGGATTCTGAAAAACACCAGGAAGTGTTTAGGTACTGAATCACAGCCAAGTATTCTGAATCCTTAATTTTTTTTTTTCCCTATGAGGATGTCAACATTAAAATATAGAACATGCTTTTCCCACTTGGTTTCTATTACTTGTAAAGTATTCAAGAGCTTCTAAGCTAGAATTACCCAGGCAAAAGAGCAAGCAAAAACTCCAAAGAGTATTAACAGTTCCTCTGCTGGTCTTGTTTTACATTTCTGACCCAACAATATAATAAAAATGACTAAATACTAAACCTGAGCTCCGTGTTTCTAAATCCATCATATTTTTTATCATATTCATCCGTGCAGTGTTCTCACCTTTGGTGGTTTTAGATAACGCATGTTGAAATAAATTTCAAAAGATAACTAGTTAGTTTTTAGATGTGACACATTCGTCATCCAAATAACCAGGCAATTACGACATTGCAAACCCTAGGAATAAATTATTTGTTTTAAAGGTGGTTTCAGTTACAGTTAAAAATTAAAGTTCATGCCAAAGGCAGGAAAAACAAGGAACAATCAATGTTTGCAAATAAGAATTTAAAATGGAAATTTGGTCAGGGGTGGCATTTTTTGTTTGGTTAAGTTTTGTTTTTAATTAAGCACATTTATTATTTATACTGAGATACCTTAGAGAACTGTTAGGAGGAAAAGAGATACTACAATTATATCATCTCAATATCTCAAACCTTATCTTTACCTATCTTTGTTTAGAGACTGCATCTAATTTTTTTTTCCCAGCAAGTACATGTACTCGTGAAAGAGAGAGAAAGCAGCTCTCATGCCGCACTCCCTCCTCCGCCATTTCTCTATTCTTTTTTTCCTAAAGTTTTCGCCATCGGGCATGTGTGCTTGCAGAGTGAGACCATGAGAGGGAAAGTGAGAAATCACCCCCCCAGGGCAGATGGTCATACTGTATGTACTTCCTGCTCCTCCATTCTCTTCCTGGGATTTTGGGCACGCATGCACCCATGCCTGGCGTGATGTTCAAGTCTCCGAGTCCACGATTAGAATCACAGTCTGCCATAGGAGAGTCCAGAGGCTTAACCACCATGCCACCTGCTGGCCCCTCCATCTCTCTATTCTATTGAGATTCTGAGCACACACACACACACACACACACGCGCGCGCGCGCACACACACACGCGCACACACACGCACACACACACACACATATGCCTTTCATGTTGTTCATGTCACCAGGACCAGGGTTCAAGCCATGGTTGGCCATGTGAGATTGTCTTCTTAACCACTAGACCCAGGGACCAAGCCTGCATCAGTATTTTTAAACAAATCAGTCTAATGATTCCACGTTGGGAGATAAATTCACATACAAATAAATTAAAATATAGGAACAAAGATGTTGAACAAATAACAAATCACAATACTGAGAAACTGGAGGCAATAGCCCATCGATAGGCCATTGCTAAGAATCCTGAAGAGAATTATATAGCCAAGACATCCAATGTTTTGCAGCCATTTTGAAAAATTGGTCGCAGAGCCAGCAGATGGCATGGTAGATAAGGCACTGGACTCCCACATGGCCAACCACAGACCTGGTGTCTTCCTGTCTCACTTTCACTCTCTCTCTCTGCCTCTCTCTGGTCAAATTATTAATAATAATAATAGGGACCAGCAGACGGTGTAATGGTTATGTCACTGAACTTCCACATAGTCGACCATGGTTGGAGTCCCAGTGGCTTAAGACTCATGCTGGGCGTGTGTGTGTGCGCCCAAGACCCTGAGAGGAGAATAGAAAAGAAGGAATTGCAGCATGGCATCCCCTGAAGGGGGTGATTTCTCTCTTTCTGTCTCCCCATCTCTCTCTCTCTCTCTCTCTCTCTGTCTCTCTGGTGAGCACACATGCCCCATAACAAAAGTCTTTCTTAAAAATAAGAAGAAGAAAAATAAGAATGAATTGAATTAGGGACCAGCAGGTGGCGTGGTGGTTAAGGCACTGGACACTCCCACATGGCCGACCAGGGTTCGAGTCCTAAAACTGGGGGCTTGCTTTCTCGCTTCCTTTCTCTCTCACTCTCAACGTCTGTCTCTCTCTGGTCAAACCCTCTCCAAAAAAAAAAAAAATGAATGAATAAATTAAATTAAATTAAAAATTATTTTTAAAAAGAATGAATTGAATTAAATAAACAATTCTTTAAGAAAAAGTAAAGAGGAACCAGTGGGTGGCATGGTGGTTAAAGGCACTAGATTCCCACATAGCTGACTGTGGTTCGAGTCCCAGATCTGGCAGCTTGCTTTTTCCTTTTCCTTTCTCTCTTTCTCTGTCTCTGTCCACTCAAATTAAAAAGTAATAATAACAAATGGAATTAAATAAATAAATAATTCTTTTTTTAAAAAGAGAAGAAATATTAGTAGATCTGCATATGGTGTCGTGGAGGTTTATCCATGACACCTTTCTTTCTTTCTTTCTCTTCAGTTTTTGCTGTAGGGTACTTGTGCTCACCAGAGAGAGAGACAGAGATAAAATCCTCCATTCTCTCAAGATTTGGGGCATGCATGCAATCATGTCTGGTGTGTTTTTCAAGTCGCTGGGTCCAGGACTTAAACCACAGAGTTAATCACATAGGATCCAGTACCTTCACCACCACATCACCTGCTACCCTGTCCATGACAGATTTGAATGCAAAAATTAATGAGTGTAGATCCAGTCGCTTGAAAAACAGGTAGGGTACATGTATATGCATGCCAAAAATCCCAGGTGGAGAATGGAGGAGCAGAGATCGCAATGTGGCCATCTGCCTAGGGTATGATTTCTCACTCTCTTTCTCTCTCTCTCTGTCTCCTTTCTTTCTCTGTCTGTCTCTCTCTCTCTGGCAAGTTCACATGCCTATAGAAAAAAATAAGAAAAAAAAGTTTCTGAACAAAATAGAATTAAAGTACAAGATTATTGTGGTGCCCCCCCCCAAAAAAAAAATGGAATCCAGAGACCAGCAGGTGGCATGGTGGTTAAGGTGCTTGACTCCCACATGGTCTACTACAGTTCGAGTTCCAGATCTGGTGGCTTGAAACTCAAACTGAGCACACGTGCATGCATGCCCAGAATCACAAGAGGAGAATAGAGGAGAAAGGATTTTGGTGTGGTCATCTCCCCCGTCGGGGGGGTGATTTCTCTTTCTCTCTCTCTCTCTCTTTCTCTCTCTCTCTCTCTCTCTCTCTCTCTCTGTCTCTCCAGTGAGTACATGCACCTTATAGCAAAAATCCCTCAAATGACATAAAAAATGGAATTCATACCTAGATGCTTCATAATACACATTTCCCATGACTTTGTTGGACTCTCGTGTAACCTTTAGCATTTCCTCGTGATATGTGAGGCATTGTTCCAAGGGCCTAACCAACCCTCACTCATACACTTTCGGCACCAAATCTATGAGGCACATACCATTATTCTCTCGCTTCACAGGAAAGGAAACAGACACGAGTACTTTCTACAACTTCCCGAAACCCATGGCTAGAAGAGTGTGGTGGAGCTCAGACTCTGAAAGTCAAGAGGCCAAAGCCTGCATTCTTTCTCTTTTTCTTGTTTTACACCAGTTTTTAAATATATGATTGGAATATTAAAATGGCAGTCCACATTTAATGTTTACATCTCAGCGAGTTGAGGGGTAAGTATACACCTGCAAATCCATCACCAACTTCAGGACCGTAAACATATCCATCACTTCCCAAAGTCTCTTCCTTCCCCCTTTATTGTTTTGTTTTGTTTTTATATTTGTTTGTGGTAAGAACTCTTAACAAAAGATGTACCCTCTTAGCAAATTTTAAATATACAATATTGTTACCTGTAAGTGCTATGCTATATGACAGATTTTCAGAACTTTTTCTTTTTTTTTTTCTTTTTGGTTTGCTATGGAGCATGTATGTTTGCAGAGAGAGACAAAGAGAAGGAAAGTGAGAAATTGCCCATCTCCCCCAAGGAGAGGGCCATGCTGCAACCCCTTCCCCTCTGTTCTCCTCTTGGGATTTTGGACACACATGCACATGATTTTCAAGCCCTGGGTCCCAGATTAAAACTGCACAGTCAGCCATGCAGTCTCCAACTGACTTAACCTCCATGCCACCTGCTGGTCTATTTTTTCCAGAACTTATTGATCTTATATAACTAAAGCTTCATATACTTTGATCATCACCTGACATTTCCTCCTTCCCCTGGCCCCGTATTAGAAAGTACTGATAATATTCCATGCAAACTCATAGCCATTGCTTGGTAATCTGAGATTTAGTCTGGGATTTCCCTATAACCTATTGACCAGCAAGTAACAGACTCAGCCAAAAAAGGAACTCCCAAATAACACACATCAGAAGAGAAGTAAACACTTCAGAGGTTGAGCCTTAGCCCTGACAACATACTTAATAGTTTCTGCACACTTCCCAAAAATCAATAATTATACACATTAGAAAGGAAGCAGACAAATTACTCTTTTGACATAATTAATTCGACATTTATTCATTGTTGTAAAATTATTATTGTCACATAGTCATACTTTAACGTGCACATGTCAATAAAGCAGACCAAGGATGGGGATTTTAAATAGTTTCAAAAAGGAACACAATTAATTTTTATGATTGTTGCATAAACATTGCATTAAGTGTCAAAGTAACACATTGGAGGAATTCAAATGGCTTCATAAAATCGAAGAGAAGGAGAGTCATAATTACACATATCAGAGAATGATTGACTACTCTTTTAACAAAATTCCTTTGCTGAAGATTGATATTCCAGCACAGTTCTGAACAGTTGCTATGGGACTGAATGTGCTCCCACCACCCAAATTCATCCACTGAAGCCCTGATCCATAATGAGATAGTATTTAGAGCTAAAGTCTTCAGGTGGAAATTAGGCCATGAGGCGTCATAAATGAGATTAGTGCGCTTATAAGAAGAGACACGAGAAAGGTGATCTCGTTCTCCAACACCTGAGGACACAGGAAGAGGCCCTTCACCACGAACCAAGTGGGCCTGCCTCTGGATCTTGGATTTCCCAACCTCCAGAACTGTGAGAAATAAATTGCTGTTGTTTAAGCCACTCAGTGTACAGTGTCTTTGTCGCAGTAGCCTAATCTAAGACAACAGCTGAATACGATCTGTACTCTCTACAGAGCCCCCCGGGGGATTCAACCAGCATTATCCTCCAGAAGGTTTTATGTGATACCTAACCCTTCCTTGCTCTTCTTCCCTATCACAAATCGTTCTTCGCTGGCTTCCCTGGGATCACATCCTAATAAAGCACTCTTATATACTCTTTGTCTCAGGCTCTACTTCTGAGGAGCTCAACCCAAGATATGAATAAAGAAAAAAAAATGTGAAAGGGTTAGGAGGGTTGGATCCCACAGGACCAACCACCATAGGAGTCTGGGCTGGGAGCTAGGAGGAGTATGCCGGGTGTGTGTGCATGTGAGCCCAAAATCCCTACAAGGTGGAAAAATGGAGGAGAATTGATTGTGGTGACAACACAACCCATGGACGGGGGAGGGTGCTTTCCCCCTCTCTCCATCTTTCTATCTCCCTCTGGCAAGTGCACTCGTATTCTAGTAATTTTTTTTAAAAAAAGGAAAAGAGCCTATTTGCTCCCCAAAAAAAAGGAAAAGAAAAAGAAAAAAATGTGAAAGTAACAGGCAAGTAACAAAATGCTAACATACTAGAAATGCGTGTTTCCGTGGTCATTTATCGGTATCTGTGGATCAGAGATGGCCTTAAAAATAATCTTGCTGTCATTTGCATCTGATTCAAACCTTTCACCATGTGTGTCTTTGAACCTCACATATGATTGAAATTATTATTAATAGTTCAGGCTTGGGGCCAGCAGATGGTGTAATGGTTACATTGCTGAACTCCCACACAGTCGACTGTGGTTCAAGTCCCAGTCCCAGTGGCTTAAAACTCACGCTGGGCACATGTATATGCATGCCCAAAATCCCAAGAAGAGAATAGAGAAGGGATTGCGATGTGGCCACCACCACAGCAGGGTCATCTCTCACTTTCTGACTCTCTGTCTCTCTGGCAAGTACACACGCCCTATAACAAAAATCTCTCTCAAAAACAAACAAAAAAAGGCTCGGGCTCTGCCCTAGACATGTGGCCCTGGAGAAGTTACTTTCCTCGACCCTTGATTTTCTTAGAAATAAATCCACAGCCTCAGAGTTCTGTGTGCTCTGCGATCCGTAGCACCAGCTCTCCCAGGTAGGACCCCACGGCAACTGGCTTGGGATCTGCTCTTTGACAGGATCCCCGGTGATGTACATGCTCCATACGGTTTGAAAAGTCCTGGTTTCCAGAACTTTCCCATCATCTCTTTTAACTCATAACCAAATTTTTGGACAGACAAAAATCTATGAGAAGAATGTCAAAGAATTTTAAAATGTATTTTTAAGACCATACATCATTTTAGTGTCTTTAAACTCTGCCATTTGCTAATTATATAACCTAGGGCAAGTTACTCGACTTTTCTGTGCCGCCATTTTTCATCTGTGACATAGGAATGATAATAGTAACTACATCATATGTTTGAGGGTTAAACAAGGGGAAGAGGGGGGACCAGCAGTTAGCATAATGGCTATGTCGCTGGACTCCCACATGGTCAACCATGGTTCGAGTCACGGATCTGGTGGCTTAAACTCACGCCGGGCATGTGTGCATGTGTGCCCAAGATCCTGAGAGGAAAATGGAGGAGAAGGGATTGCGGCGTGACCATCCCTCCTGGGGGGTGATTTCTCGCTTTCTGTCTCTCTAAATCCATCATCCTGGTGTATTTGCCTATCCGAAAATCACCCAAGGAGGCTGTGTAAGGCAATGTCTGCTTCGCCTACAGAGTCAGGACCTGTTTGTAAACTATGAGTTACTTTCAAAGTTCTACTTGCTTTTAAATCATCATTTCAGAGAGAAAGTGAGCAAAGGGCATGTTAATGTCCCAGGACAGAATCGGATCTCATCAGACTCCCATGTAGTCGACCACAGTTTGAGTCCCAGACTAGGCAGCTTAAACTCACACCAGGTGCATGTGCGTGCATGCCCAAGATCCCGAGAGGAGAATGGAGGAGAAGGGACTGCGGTGAGGCTATTCTCCCTGGGGGGTGATTTCTCACTTTCTGTCTCTCTGTCTCTGTCTTTCTGGCGAGCACATGCACCCTATAGCAAAAACCTCTCAAAAAAAAAAAAAAGGTTAAATGAGTCAGTGCATCGGGAGCCCTGACCACAGGGATGGTGCAGTTTCCGCTTTGTGGTGTATCACCATCATCCTCACCTTTATTATGATTCTTGTCATCAGACATCAAAAGTAGGCATGTACATAGACCTGTGGAAACTAATAGGGTTTACAGTGTAGGATTTCCCAGGATTCAGAAGGTACCCTGGAGACTTCCCATTTTAAACGAGATCAAGTTGTTCACCTGAGCAAGCTTTGTAGATTCGGTTTCTGGCACCAAAGCTAAGGACGCCCTCCTGCACTGAGTTTGAATTGAATTACCATTAAGAAACAGGGCTCTGGGGACCAGCAGATGGCGTAATGGTTACATTGCTCGACTCCCACCTAGTTGACTGCGATTCAAGTCCCAGACCTGGCCACTTATACTCAAGCCAGGAGTGTGTGCGGGTGTGCCCAAAATCCTACGAGGAGAATAGAGAAGGAATTGTGGCATGGCCATACCCCCCCTGAGGGGGGAGATTTCTTGCTTTCTGTCTCTCTGTCTCTCTCTGTGTCTCTCCAGCAAGTGTATATGACCTATAGCAAAACATCTCATAAATAAATAAATAAATCAGAAAGAGGGGTGTGGGCCTGCTCAGTGGTGCAGGGGTAACACACTGCTCAGGCGATAGCGGGTCCACGTGGAGGATCACAAGTTCAGTTCCCCAGTCAACCTGTGCTCACCAGGTGTTCAAGTCCGTGGTCTTGGCTGGCTGGGAAAGATGAGGGAGGGCGTGGTGATGGAGCCTTTAGAGGCCATGTGTGTATCTCTCTGCCTCTCAATCTCATGAAAGAAATAACCTTTTTTAAAATAGTTTTTAAATGTTTAAGAAAGAAAGGAAGAAATAAGACTTTGTAAAAAAAAGCTTTGAATCCTCATTCAAAGATACTTCGACTCTTCCAAGTTCATATGATGACACCTCGGACCCTCTCTGACCTTACCTGGAGCGAGACTCTCGGCTATGTGCTTCCACTGTACTCTCTCCTTTTACTTGCCACTTTAAACCTATACGGGATGGAGCATCCTTCTCCCCAATTTACGGCAGTTCAGAGAGGTTGAGCAAACTGCCTAAAGTCCTCCAGCGAGTCCGTGACAGGTCATGGAGAAGAGATACAGCACACACCCCGAATTTGAAATCCAGCTTGTCAGTTCCATAGTCAAAGAAATCACGTCAGAGCCAACACTGTAAGCCCTCAGGATCATTTTACCTTTAAACCATGTCTTTTGCTTCTTCAGGTTTTGGCTTAAAGTCTGATGTAAGTGTGACCGCTCCGGCTGTCTTTCAGTTACCATTGATATTTGCATGAGATATCTTCTTTTATCATTTTACTTTCAGCATTTGTGTGTCATGGGCCTAAAGGAAGTCTCTGATAGACAGTGTATTGTTGGATCTTTCTGTTTTAGGTACATTCTGCCACTCTAAGACTTTTGATTCAGAAGTTAAATTCGAAGGTCATTGAAATGGTCTATTCTGGCCCAGCCAAGGTGGTACAGTGAGGTTAAGGCAGCTGGATCCAACATGGCTGAGTGCTTGGTTCAAATCCTGGACCTGGTGGCTTGGAAAATCCACTGGGCATGTGTGTATGTGTGCCCAAAATCCTGAGAGAAGAGATTGTGGTATAGCCATACCCCCTCCCACCCCCGGGGAAGAAGGGGAGCTCCTCACTTTCCTTCTCTCTCCTTCTCTCTGTCTCTCTCTGGTGAGCACACTCACCCTATAGCAAAAACTAAAAGAACAAAAGCACATTGTGGAGTCCTTCTCTCATATATTCTTCTTCAACACGCCATGCCCAGAAGACTGCCCGCTGAGGTGGTACTCGCCAGGTGGTCTGCAGCCCTGCGGAGGTGGCACTGTGCTGAGCATTCAGGCGCAGCCTTCTCATTAGCCTCCTCTGTGGCCAAAAGGGCACACACAGACCACACAGAGAGCCAGACTGCCAACCGCCTAGAAGGACAAAACCTGAGGATATCCCTTGGGAAATCAGTATTTCCCCAAGAGCAGTCTGCAACTAGAGGTGGTTCGTTTGTTAAAAGAATTGGTACAAGGTTCATTATAATCAGTGCTTCTGGCTACCCCTCCATTGCCCCAGTGGACAAAAAAAATCTTTTTTTTAAGCTTTTTATTTTATTTTGAAATAATTTTAGCTGTACAATCAGCTGCAAAAATAATACAAAGAGTTCCCATGTAACTATTACCCAACGTCCCTCCATGGTCTAAGTCATTTTCAGAAATCAAGATATAATGTATAGGGACCAGCAGACAGCCTAATGATTATGTCGCTGGACTCCCACAGAATGGCTGAGTCCCAGACCCAGCAGGTAAACTCACGCCAGACTCATGTGCGTGTGCAACCAAAATCCTGAGAGGAGAATGGAGGAGAACAGACTGCAGCATGGCCATTCCTCCAGGGGGTGAGCCCTCTCTATCACTCTGGCAAGTGCACAAGGCCTAGAACAAAAATACATCTCTCTAAAAAAAAATAATAAAATTTAAATATATATATACACACACGTATAATTTTTATATCATAAAATTTAGCATTTTAAAGTGCACGAGTCGATGGTTTTTAGTGCTCACAAAGTCGTGCAGCCGTCACCACCTGCTATCCTAGAACATTTCTACCAGCCCAAAAGAACCCTAGACCCAATGGCAGTCACTTCTCACTGCACTCCAACCCTCAGCCCCCACAACCACCATTCTACTCTCTACTCTGTGCCTGAATCACATTTTGTTTTGTTTTTAGTTATAATTCTGGATTGACATTTATCGGGTTGTCAAAAATGTCATGATGTATTTTTTCTGTTTTTCTATGCAAAAATATGTCATGACTTTTCTGACAACCTAATAATAGTTGTACATATTTATTGGGTACAGTGTGATTTTCCAATACATGTAGACATTGTATAATGATCAAATTAGGGCAGCAGGGACCACAGGTTAAGGCACTGGATTCCACATGGCCAACTGCACTGTTTGAATCCCAGACCCAGCAGCTTGAAAAACCACATCAGGCATGCCCACATACATGCCCAAAACCCCAAGAGGAGAATGAAGGAGACAGGATTGCGGCATGGCCATGCCTCCTAGGGAGATGATTTCTCATTTTCCCTCTCTCTCTGTCTCTCACTAGCGAGCATACATACCCTACAGTAAAAAAATTAAAAAGAAAGGAAAAAAAAGCAGGGCAGTAGACAAATCCATTATTTCAAATATTTGTCATTATTTTGTGTTGTAAACATTCCATTCAAAATCCTTTCTTCTAGCTGTTTTGAAATATTGAATTTTGAAATACATTGAATTATCACAACCGTAGTGACTCTACTGTGCTGAGGGCTCTAGGACTCACTCCACTAATCTACCTGCTTCTTGTATCTGTTAACCGAGCTTTTCCACAACCGCACTGGCACTTGCTATTCTTTGGTTTTGGTAATAGCCTTTCTAACTATAGGGAGGTGATACCTCGTTACGGTTTTGATACCTTTCCCTGATAATTAGTGATGGTGAGCGTTTTTTTCAATGGACAGAAAATTCTTTTTTTTTTCTTCCTTTTATGGAGAATGTTTTTTGTTTTTTGGTTTTTTGGTTTTTGGTTTTTTTTGTATAGGACGCATGCGCTCACCAGAAAGACAGAGAGAGACAGAGAGACAGGAAGCGAGAAATCACCCCCAAGGGGGATGGCCACAAAGCAATCCCTTCTCCTCCATTCTCCTCTTGGGACCTTGGGCATGCACGTACATGTGCCTGGCATGAGTTTTAAGCCACCGGGATAGGGACACAAATCACAGTAGACTACATGGGAGTCCAGCAACATAGCCATTATGCTAACTGCTGGTCCCAATGGACAGATAATTCTTAAGGCATAAATGGTGGCTCTCAGCCAAGAGTGATCTTGCCCCCCACGGAGCCTCTGACAATGTCTGCAGACATTTTTTGGTTATCACCTGTGGGCAGGTCCTACCGGCATCAGTGGAGAGAAACCAAGGTAAACTAAGTCAGGTTGTGATGAAACCTCCCGCAACAAACAGGACAGTCCCCATACAGGTTTACCCAGCCCCAATGTCAATAGAACCTCAGTTGAAAAAAGTATTCATCTCCTTAAGCTGCTGTAACAAAGTGCCACTTTCTGGATAGTTTACAAAACAAAAATGTATTGTATCTCAGTTCTGGGGGCCAGAAGTTAAAGCCGCGGGGCCACACTCTCTGAAGGCTCTAGAAGACTCTGAGGACCTTTCCGTAGTTTCTGCTGTTGCTTCAGTCTTCAATGTTCTCAGCTTACAGCCTCTTCCCTCTACTCTCTGCCTCTGTCTTCACTTAGCATGGTGTGTGTGTGTGTGTGTGTGCGTGTGTATGTGAGTGTGTGTGTATGTCTGTCTGTCTGTCTGTCTTCTCTTCTTATAAGGAAGCCAGTCATCTTGGGTTCAGTGCCCATAC
The DNA here is from genome assembly GCF_000334495.1 of Tupaia belangeri chinensis. Taxonomy (NCBI): domain Eukaryota; kingdom Metazoa; phylum Chordata; class Mammalia; order Scandentia; family Tupaiidae; genus Tupaia; species Tupaia belangeri. The sequence goes on from NW_006159525.1 coordinate 6,634,540, forward strand.
AACTGCAATGTGGCCTCATCTTCATTTACATCTCAATTATGTCTGCAAAGACCCTATTTTCCAAGTTCAGTCATGTTCACAGGTATGAAGGATGGAGAATTCCAAGTATCTTTTCCTTTTCTGTAGGTTTTTGCCATAGGGTGTGTGTGCTCACCAGAGAGAGACAGAGAAACAGAAAGTGAGAAATCACTTTCCAGGGTAATGGCCATGCCGTAATCCTTTTTCCTCTATTAACTTGGGGTTTGGGGCATGCACACACACATGACCAGTGAGATTTTCAACAGTCAGGGCCAAGCTTCGAACCACGATTGACCATGTGGGAGTCCAGCACCTTGACCACTACACCACCTGCTGGTCTTTCAATGTATCTTTTCTGGGGACCACAATTCAACCCCCAACAGAAGCCATGTCCTAAACTAAGTTGTTTGTGTATCTCCTTAAGCATTTCCCAGGTAGGAACCCATCAAGAAAAAATAAGCAATAAGTATATGAAATTTATACCAGAAATTATTGTCGGGGAGCCTAATTGGAATCTTCTACTGATCAATTCTGTTTCCTTTTCCCTCACCTCTTTTTTTTTTTTTTCATTCTAGGCCTGGTCAGCCAACTCCACAGACTAAAGTTATGCTTTTTCTCTTTGTTTTAACATGAGCCAAATATTCTAGGACACAGGACTAAAGAGTAATGATACCTTGAGACCAGCAGTCTGCGTAATGGCTATGTGGCTGGACTCCCACGTAGTTGACCGCGGTTCGAATCCCAGACCTGGTGGCTTAAACTCACACCGGGCACATGTGCGTACATGCCCAAGATCCTGAGAGGAGAATGGAGGAGAAGGGATTGCGGTGTGGCCATCCTCCCTGGGGGGTGATTTCCTGCTTTCTATCTCTCCGTCTCTCTCTGTCTGTCTGGCGAGCGCACGCGCCCTGTAGCAAAAAACTCTCAAAAGAAAAAAAAAAGAGTAATGATACCTTAAAGTGCTGAATATATTCTTTTGGAAAAAAATAAAAAGTCATGTTCCTGCCCCCCCTCCCCCCCAAAAAAAAGGCGAACAGCAAAACCTCTGGTAAAAATCAAAAAGGGATTCAGGTGTAATCTTTCCACCATGAAGTCATCTTCAGGATGTGGAGAAAGAGGCACAGGTAGTGACAATTGCTGCTAACGCTATTCTCCCCAGGCCACCCTGGAACGTGGCCTCATTAACACCAACTTCATTTCCTGCATCTCGCGGGCTTGGGTGGGAACCTTTAATGTACCATGGTCAGACACAAACACTGACCCAACAAGATCTGTGTTTCTTGGACTTTCAGTTGAATTTCTTCAACATTATAGGAGTTTGGGGACTTGAAGACGTTTCAAACACCATATAAGTGATCCCGGTACAGTAAGAGCTTACTTTAAATAAGGCTGCGGGCTTCACTCTGCGTTATTTATTGAGTTAGCGAGTTATTCAAGTCCTTCTGCACGTGAATTTTTTCATCTCGGGCACTGCTGCGTGTAAGTCCTCGGAAATGTCATGACGTATTTTTCTATGTCTTTCTATGGAAAAAAAAAAATGAGTCATGACTTTCCTGACGACCCAATAAAATTTCATTTGTTTCTCAAAGCAAAGGGAGGTAATATTAGTTTCCTCTTGCTTCTGGAACAAATTCCTGCAAACTTACTGGCTTAAAGCAACACAAGTTTGTTATCTTCTAGCCCTGGAGGTCTAAAATCATCTCACTGGGCTAAGCTCAAGAGGCTAGCCCGGCTATTCCTTCTGCTGTTAGAACCAATTCAAAGGAAAATCCAAGGGACAGACATGTTCATAGAGCAGGAATATTGAAAAGAATGAGCCGAGGGGCATGTACTGGTTTCTGACTGCTACTGTAACAAATTGTCACCGATTTCGTGGTTCAATACACCAAACGGCTTGTCTTGCAGTCCCAGAACTCAGAAACACTGAACCCAACCCTTGGCCCTCGAGGCTGCATCCCTTCAGGAGGGTCTAGAGGATAATCCATTTTCTGTCTATAAGGAGCTTCTCTCAAATCCTGGATTATCCATAGAATCATAAAAGAGGGAGGCAGGAGTGTCAGAGTTAGAGAAGGAGAAGAGACAATAAAAGCAAAAGTCAAGGCCGGCCTGTAGCCTAGAGGGTAAGAGAACCAGATCCTACATGGCCGACCCTGGTTTGCAAAATCCTAGCCTAGCCCAAGCAGTTTGAAAAACACACCAAGCACACATGTATATGTGCCGCAAATCCCATCAGGATGGAGAAATGGAGAAAAGATTGCAGCATGACCACTCCCCATTAAGAAGTTCTCTCTCTGGGACCAGTAGTTAGCATAATGGCTATGTGGCTGAACTCCCATGTAGCCGACCGTGGTTTGAGTCCTGGACCCAGTGGCTTAAACTCATGCCAGGCACGTGTGTGTGTGCATGCCCAAGATCCCGAGAGGAGAATGGAGGAGAAGGGATTGTGGTGTGGCCACCCCCCCCCTGCGGGGTGATTTCTCGCTTTCTGTCTTTCTGTCTCTGTCTTTCTGGAGAGCACACACGCCCTATAGCAAAAACCTCTCCCCAAAAAAAAAAAAATTCTCTCTCTCTTTCTCTCTCTCTCTCTCTTGGCTTTAGAGATGGAGGGGGGCCACAAACCAAAGGATGCAGTGGCCTCCAGAAGCTGAAAAAGGCAAAGAATGGCTCTTTTTTTCTGACAAGGAAAAAATGAACAGCTTTCATCTGGAGCTCAACCGTCAGAAGGGCATCAAACACCATCACACTGCAGCCCCAATCCAGACCAAAGAGTCATCTTTAAAAATACAAAACTGGACCAGCTCCATGGCACAGCAGAAGCCAGATTCCACATGGCAACTGCGTTGGAATCCCCGACCAGAGCAGCCTGAAACACACCAGGCACTCAGGCAAGTGCCCAGGATCCAATGGGCTGGAGGAGCAGAGGAAGGGATTGCAGGGTGACCAGACTCTCAAGGGTGCTCCCCTCTCTCTCTCTTTCACTCTCACATGCACTTACATGCTCTATCATGAATAAAGGGGGAAAAAGTATTTCTAAATACAGAATTGAACCAGCCATGGTGTGGTGGTTAAGGCAGCTGGATCCCACATGGCCAGTCATGCAGTTCGAGTCTCGAGCCTGGGGGCTTGAGAAACACTGGGTGCATGTGTGTGTGCCCAAAATCCCAAAAGGAGGGAGAGGTGGAGGAGAAGGGATTACAGCATGACCATTCCCCATGGGGGGTACTCTCTCACCATCCCTCTCTCTCTCTTCCCGTCTCTCCCCTGCAAGCACATGTACTCTCTAGCAAATTAAATTTGAAAATACACAAAATTGATAGAGATTGCAGTGTTCGAATACATTGAGAGGAGCTTTATACACCTAGTGGTGAATAATTCAGATGAATGAGTACGTAGAAAAGTAAACAAACAAATAGAAAAAGCCAATTTTTTTTAACTTCAATGAAAACAAAAAGTTGTGCAGAAGAGGAAAAGTAATCAGAATATACTATGGCTCAGCTGCAACCCATATTTCCATAATGTAAACACTGAGTATTTGTTTAAACATAATTACACTACAATTCCATTGAGTCCTGGGAAAAGGGTGAGAAGATCGCTCTTTTTGTAACAAGCCTTGTAGATTATTTAACTCTTGAAACTATGTATCTTTATAATGTAGATAAAAATTGGAACTAAATTTAACAATTTAACATAGAATACCTTCTATGGAAACAACTATCTGCCCACCAAAATGTGCCCTGGCCCCAGTGTCCTTGCAGCTGAGAAGGTGTTACCTGTCCCTGGCCTGCATCTCAGCCATGCCCCTTGCATCCTCCCTGGAACATGTGACTGGACTCCGCGGATGGCACTTAAACACGAAGCGGGTGTGTCTTTTCCAGACCAGACCCTCTAGGAAGCAAGTGGCCTTCTCAAGGCCCAGCCCTGGGGATGAAAGAGTCACAAGATGGAAGAGGAGGAAGCCCTGGAAAAACCTGCTGACAGACCATGGAGAATGACAAATATGTTTCTATGACTTTGGGCCTTTGTGTTTGGGGAGACTATTGATTTGGCCCTAACTAAAATACTTCCCAGGACATTTTAATGAAAATCTAGATTATTGATTCCATTTTAATAAGGATATCTTTCTAAATTTGGCTGTGAGTTTAGATGGATAAAGCACATTTAAAAGTAATCAGCATCTGGGTCAGCGGGTGGTACAGTGGTTGGGGTTTTGGACTCCTACATGGCTGACTGCAGTTTGAGTCCCAGACCTGGTGGCTTGCTTTCTCATTTTTCCTCTCTCTCTCTGGTGAATTAAAATAGTAATAATAAATAAAATTAAATCATTATTTTTTAAAATGTAACCAGCATCTCAAGATTCTATTTATTTTTTTAGTGAAATTTTAAGATTCTTTTTTACTCAAAAAAGAATATGACATTTTTACTGGCGGGGGAGCTGGGTGAAGGGTATCTGAGAACTGCACTGTTTTTGCAACTTCCAGTGAGTCTTCAAACTACTTCAAAATGGAAGTATTTTAAAGTTCTTTTTCAAAGGTTATTTTTCTTTTTTATTTCCACCAATACTTTGGATCCCCATAAGAAGGAAAGGATTTCAATTTCCCACCTGTAAAATAAGAATTAGATTAGTGGTTTTTGGGGTTTTTTTAAGTTTTTTTCTTTTTTTTAGGGTTTTTGCCATAGGGCACATACGCTCACTGGATAGAGACAGAGAGAAAGTGAAAAATCATCCCCCAGGGGGTATGCCAAGCCACAATCCCTTCTCCTCCACTCTCTGCCTGGGATTTTGAGTATACATGCACAAGTGCCTGGTGTGATTTTCAAGCCAGCAAGTCCGGGACTCAAACATTAGTCAACCAGGTAGGAGCCCAATGCCTTAACCACTATGTCACCTACTGGTCCCAGATCAGTGATTTTCAAGCCATACTGTTACTGAGGATGTTTCCACCACTAACTTGAATTTCATTTTTAACATGTTATAAGATCATTTGGAAACACACACTTAGAAATCACTTTCTAACTTAACCCATGGGGGACCCTAACAAGTTTACCTGGACTTTCAGATGAGCTCTTTGACATTCATCTTTTTGGAACTAAGTGTCTCTCTTGCCATCTCTGAATTATATTCGAACCTCTTCTGAGTCAATAGTTGCAAAGGTTGTAACTACACGTTTGTGCTTTATTAGGGGTGTTTATAAGGGTTTGATTTCATTTGCTTAAATTCAGACCTATATCATAATTAGAAAAATGCAAATTAATTCAAGGCATACCATCACTTAGCCATCAGACATAAGGGTCAGAGTTGGATGGGACGTGGTGTGTATGAGGCCTTAGAAACTGAGTTCAAGCAGCATGGGAGCTCTACATGGCACAACTCCATCAGAAAGTATCAAGACACTAAATATACTCGATTTAGCAATTGTAGTTTAGAAAATTCATCTGAGGCCAGCAGGTGGCATGGTGGTTGAGGTGCTATACTCCAACAGATCCATTTGCAGTTCAAGTCTCAAGTCCTAGACCTGGTTGCTTGCTTTCTCACTTTCTCTCTCTCTCTCTCTCTCTCTCTCTCTGGTCAAATTTTTAAAAAATAATAATAATAATGAATAAAATTAAAATTTTAAGAGTTAAGAAATGAAAAGCAAGTTTATCTACAAATACACTCTCTCATCTGAAGATATAGACACAGATGTAAATATAGATATTCATTGCAGCTGTGTTTGCAGCAACAAAACAACTATAGAAACAAAACATCCATGAATGGGAATTGCTTATGTGAACTTTAGTATATGCGTTTACATACAGTGGAAAACTGAACTCTTCCTAGAGCACTGAGGCAAATATAGGTGCACATATAAGAAGTAGTTATGTAATCTTTGTAAAAATGTTCATTTAATTTATCATTATTATTTTAAAGTTTGCTTACATAATATTACTGCACTAAAAAATGGCTCCAAAATGCTATTTGAATTATGATATAATTTAGGAAAAAAGAAAGGTATAAAGATACATGTATCTTTTCCTACATATGTAGGAAACTTCTGAGGAAAGTTCTGAAGAACACCCAAGAAACTACTAACAGTGGTTGCTTCCTGGAAGAGAAACTGAGGGGCTGGGGAAAACTAAAGGGGCACCCACTTTTCTCTGTGTACCCTTTCATACTACTTGAGTATTTCCATGTTCATGTATTAAATATATCAAAGAGTGGGGTCGAGGCAGGGGGGCGGGGGGGGGGAAGGCCTGCCCTTGCATGCTTGCTCATATTATCTGGGTGAGTGTGCTATTAAAACACAGGTGTGCCACCGTTGGTTAAATGCAAGGTAAGACCCAAAGTCAGTTCTCATTAAAATCATTGTTATGTAACCACCAATTAATGCCTGACAGGTTCAGTCTTGATCTTTTCCCGTTAAAGTGTATTCAGTGCTTATTTTAAGTTTTAAGTGTTTCTTCATTGATGTTTATGTAAAGTATTATAAGCAGTTGCTAAATAGTATTTGGGCATTCATTTGGGGAGAGAAAATCTCCCTGGTGCCCTTCCAGTATTTCAGATCAGGATTCAGTGCTGTTGAAGTTCACAAGAGCCCCCTGGAGTGACCCGAGGTGAGTGTCTGCTATGCATGCCTGGGCCACATGTCCTAAGGTTCTGTTCCAGTCCATCTAAGGTGGTGCCCTGCAACACAGTCCTGCAGAGAATCACCGGCAGAGTCGAGAAAAGTGAGAATAAAGTGATAAACCAGGCAAACTTTAATCCAGTTATGTTAGTCACGGATCGACCAGAAAAAGAGAAGCAAACCTGAGGATTTCAGTAAGTGTAATGCAGGGAATTTGATATACAGCAGATGAAAGTACTGAGAAGTCAAATGGGAACAATTAGGCTAGATTACAATAATAAGACCGGGTGGTGAGGTTAGATTGACAACATTTGGAAGCCACTACCCTCTCATTCGTTTCCCAGGGAAATGAACGCAGAGGAGACAATGGGAGGAGGTAGTGTTTTCAGAGACCAGGGACCAGAGCCACCTGGTAGAAGGTGAGGTCACAGTGGGCCCTCCTAGGGGAATGGGCTATGGAGGATTCCCAGCCGCTGCCTCCAACACAGGGAGGGAGGAGGAAACGTACTCTGGTTTCTTCCTTTTACCCACTAAAGCTGGAAGCCCCAGATGTCTAGGAAACAGCTGAAAGAACATGCAGAACAGAGCAAGAGAGACAGGGCTGGGTTCCAGGGCAGCAGACTCAGGACCTGCTCTCCAACCTGGGCTGATGCTGTGGTTGGGAGGTGTTCCCCAAGTGCATGTGCTGGAATCTGGTGAGCTATTGCACAGTGCCAAGAGGGTGGAGACAATCCAGTCATGGTATTTAAGAAGAGAGGGGCCTTTGGGAGGTGGTTAGGATTCGGTAAGGTCATCGGAGTGGGGCCCCCATGATTAAATACTGGTGGGCCTACAAGAAAAAGCAGAGGTACCCAGATCCGACGCAGGCACACAGGCTCTGCTCTGGCCCTGCACCACCCCGTGATGCTCTGAGCCACCTCAGGACTCTGCAGGGAGTCCTGCCGATAAGAAGACCCCAGGTGCGACCCCTTGACCTTGGACCTCCAAACTGTGAGCTACACAAACCTCTATTCTTTTTTATTATTATTATTTTATTTAACTTTATTTATTTACATGTGACCAGAGAGGGACAGAGAGAATGAGTGAATAAGAGAAAGAGAAAGAAAGTGAGAAAGCAAGCTGCCAGGGTCCAGGACTCAAACCACAATTAACCATGTGGATGTCCTGTGCCCTTAACCACCATGCCATGTGCCGGCCCCCAACCCTCTATTCTTTATAAATTTCCCAGTGTGGTGTTCAGCTGTTAGTGAGAGAAAAGCAGACTAAAAGAAATTCATAGTTGCAACCTTAGGCCAGTTTTTTGTAGCACTTTTTGCGTAGAGAGGTTGTTGATACAAGCGCTTTCAAGATTGGAAAGCCCTGGGTGAACCATTAGTGTCAGCCTTTGTCTAGAAAAATAAAAGAGGGTTAAAAATATTTCCAAAACAGTTATCATGAATTTTAAATTGAATCTATACTTTTCCTGTTTTCTGTTATTTGTCTGTTTGTTAAAAAGGGAAAAAGGCTTATAATAGTCAAAGGTTTGTTTTAACAGTAATCTTTCAAAGCAAACTTGATACTATTTATTCATTATTTCTCCATTCTTCCATCTACCCCTTTCTCTAGATCAGGCACTGTTACAGGTGGTGGTTTACAAGGAAGAAAATTAATTTTTCTGCCTCGAGAATTTACATTTTAGTTGACTGTGAATTACTACTATAGGAAACTGTATTTGTTAAAATGTTTACTGTGAAAAAAATTTTGGTCAATGGGACCAGCAGTTAGCGTAATGGCTATGTCGCTGGACTCCCACATAGTCGACCTCGGTTTGCGTCCTGGAACCGGTGGCTTAAAACTCACGCCGGGTGCGTGCGC
>NW_006159525.1:6643104-6647315 GCF_000334495.1 Tupaia belangeri chinensis
GCGCGCGCACACCCCCGTTATCAAAAAAAAAAAAAAAAAAAAAAAAAAATTTGGTCACTGAAATTATAAACTATATATGTATATTTTGTTTGTTTGTTTTTTAAATTTTGCCATAGGGCTTGTGCACTCATCAGGGGGAGGGAGAGAAACTGAAGGATTGGGAAGTGAGAAGTCATCTTCCCAGGGAGAGGGCCACACTGCAGTCCCTTCACCTCGGTTCTCCTTTCAAAGTTTTGGGCATGCACACACACGTATCCAGTATGTTTTTCAAGCCTCGAGGTCTGGAACTTGAACCACATAGTTAGCCATGTCGGATCCTTAACCGCCTCACCATCAGCTGACCCAAAATTATCTGTTTAAAAGATGGATATCTTTGATTACAAAACTTATATTAATTTATTCAATCACTGTATCCACATTATTCTTGTTATGATCAACATTACCAAGACCAAAAACAAAACAAAACAAACAAAAAAAAACCCTGTGTACTCTCATGATAATTTAAGAATGTATCTAAACATCTCCTGGCAGATATTATTTAAGCAAGGAAATAGTTCTAACAGATTGATTGGAAACACTTTGAAAGTCTCTATTATAGTTTCTGTGTTCAAAGTTGCTTTTTTTTTTTTAAGAGATTTTTGCTATATACCTGTGCTCACAGTTGCTTTTTTTTTTTTTTAAGAGATTTTTGCTATAGGGTGCATGTGCTTGCCAGAGAGACAGAGACAAAAGGCAAGAAATTACCCCCCAGGAAGGTCAGACAGTAATCCCTTCTCCTCCATTCTCCTCTCAGGATCTTGGGCACATATGCACATGCGCCTGGCGTTTCAAGCTGCCAGGTCTGGGACTCGAACCACGGTCGACCATGTGGGAGTCCAGTGATGCATTCATGCCATCTGCTGGTCCTCCTCACAGCTTCTTTACTGTCATGATCCTTCAATGGTCTTTTTTTTTTTTTTTTTTTTGCTTTTAGTTTTTGCTATAGAGCAGGTACACTCACCCAAGAGATAGAGAGCCCTTCTCCATTCTCCTCTTGAGATTGTGGGCATGTACACACATACATCCAATGTGTTTTTACTGGGTTCAGGACTTTAACCGTGCTGTTAGCCATATGGCATCCAGCTACCTTAACCACCATACCACTACCTGGTTCCCTTCATTGACCTTTTTACTGGACGAAATTTACTTAAGCTTTATGAGAAAATGTCTACAGCCCACCCCCAAATAGTAAAACAGCGTGTACCTCTCAATGTTGCTCTGAGGATGAGACTACACAGCATAGGTGATACCGGTAATTCCTTCCTAGGGACTTTTAGTTAACAGAAATATTTAAATCAGGGGGAGGAAGAAATCCTTTCTGCTATGAGAAATTACTGGAAGCTTTTGGATAAATTTAAATGCACACCTTACAATGAACATGGGAACTCATACTCAGCCTTAATAGAGGAGCAGGGAATAGTGGGGACTCGGGTAAATAGGCGGAGTACTTGGGTTTCCTCTAAAGAAGCACCTAAGGCCCCCTCAAGGGTTATCACTTGACAACATAGGCCCAGACTTACCAGATCTTTCCTTTAAAAAACATTTTTTTTAGGGGCCAGCAGATGGTAGACTGGTTATGTTGCTGGACTCCCACAGAGATGACTGCAGTTCAAGTCCTGAGCTCGGCGGCTTAAAACTCATGCTGGGCACGTATGTGTGCATACCCAAGATCCTGAGAGGAGAAAGGAGGAGAAGGGATTGCAGCATGGTCATCCCCTCTGAGGGAATGATTTCTCACTTTCTATCTCTATGTCGCTGTCACTCCAGCAACCACATGCACCCTATAGCAAAAATCTGTCTAAAAAAAATTTTTTTAAAGCTGTAATTCCCAATTTGGCAAGAAACCCTTCAACTTTATTTTTTCTTAAGAGAGATTTTTGCTATAAGGTGATTGTGCTTGGCAGAGAGACAGAGACAGAGAGACAGAAAGTGAGAAATCACCCCCCCATGGGGCTGGCCATGCCGTAATCCCTTCTCCTCCAGTCACTCTCAGGATTTGGAGCACGCAAGCACATGCCCCCAGAGTGACTTATAAGTCACTGGATCTGGGACTCAAACCATGGTGGACTACGTGTAAGTTCAGCAACGTAACCATTACACCATCTGCTGGTCCCAAAACCCTTCAACTTTTAAGCCTTGGTAACAGATCCAAATTTATTTTAGGTTTCTAGATTCAGAACTTGGAATACAATTACCAATGTGTCTGTACCCCTTTGTCATTTCTATATTTTACCTCTAAGTGGCCACAAACTTAATAAAGAAACCATGAATATTCTAGTCAAACATTTTAAATAAAAGTAATCTTTCCTGAGAAACAGACCTGAAAGGGACCCATAATGAGAAAATGATCTGTAAAGAATAAGGGAGAAAAAGCCCTTCCAAATGAGGTGACCCAAGTTCTCCTGGCAGCCCTGTTCAGAATGGCAGAGGGATGATGCATCCACGCAGGCAAATAAAAAAAAAAAATCCTGGGGAACATTGCACATGATCATCCAGAAATCATCAACAAACATCCAGTATCAGGTCGAATAAATTGCAATACAACCCTATAGTAAAATATTGTGTAGCCATTAAAAGGAAAAGCAGGGAGAAGTCTGAAAAAAAAAAAAAAAAAAAACAGGGGGGGGAAAAGAGGTGGGGGATGGCTATGTCACTGGACTCCTTATGTAGTCGACCGCAGTTCGCTTCCAGGACCTGGTGGCTTAAACTCACGCCGGGCACGTGTGCGTGAGTGCCCAAGATCCCAAGAGGAGAATGGAGGAGAAGGGATTGCAGCATGGTCATTCCCCCAGGGAAGAGTGATTTCTCGCTTCCTGTCTCTCTCTTTCTGGCAAGTGCATGCACCCTATAGAAAAAACCTCTCCAAAAAAATAAAAGGCAGGGAGATTGTCAGGTACCCAGGCCTCATCCCAATCCAGATGAAGCCTCTCCACAAAGAGGGTGAAGCCATCTGTAGATGCAACAACTTCCCAGGTGATTCTAATGAACCCAACAAAAAGCAAGCCAAGTATCAAAAAAGAAGGGGCAAGAAGCATTTACTTGCTGTTATTTTTAGGAGATTTCCCAGAAGTTTCATCACAACATTTCATTTACATTATCCAAATTCAGTGATACAGCCATGTCTAGCTCCAAAGGAAGCTGAGAAAGTCTTTTTCCAGGAAGCCACGTGCTCAGCTGTGAATCAGAAATTTTATTACTATACTAAGACTATTTGAGAAAACAGACCTCAAGTACACAAACAGCAATCTCTACTAGAAGTATAATTTTAGGACCAGCAAAGATTAGGGTAGCCAGATCCCACATGGCCGACCTCACGGTTTGAGTCCAAGACTGGCAGCTTGAGAAATACACAAGGCATGTGTGCATGCATGCCCTAACCCCAAAGGGAGAGAGAGATAGAAAAGAGGGGATTGCAGCATGCCCATACTTCATGGGAGGTGCTCTCTCCTCTCCCTCTGTCTCCAGGCAGCACACATAACTTATAGCAAACTAAAAATAATAATACAGATCATGATAGTACCCAAAAATGAGATTCAAAAAGCATGTAAATTGTAATTATGTATTTATAACATAACTGAATACAATTCATGTGTATCTATGCGTACATGTGCATACATACATACACAAGGAAGACTTCCAGTATATTCATCAATTGAAATGTTCTTCCTGGGTCAGCTGGTGGCATAGTGATTAAGGCGGATGGATCCCACATGGTGGATAGCATGGTTTGAATCCCAGTCCCGGCAACTTGAAATAAACATCAGCTCTGTGTGTGTGTGTGTGTGTGTGTGTGTGTGTGTGTGTGTGTATGTGTGTGTACATGTCCAAAATCCCTAGAGAATGAAGAAGGGTGGTGTGGCCAACCCCCTGGAGGGTTAATTCTCACTTTCTCTCTTTCTTTCTCCCTGTCTGTGTCTCCTTAGCAAGTATGTGCACCCTATAGCAAAATAAAAAGAAAAAAAAAAGACTCTAGGTAGTAAATTATAAGTGGATTTTATTTTTTATTCTATTTTGTTTTGTTTTGCTTTCAGATTTCTAACCAAGAGCTTGTAGTACTTATAACAATAAAAATACATGCATATAAAAGGAGGGAAAAAAAGAAATAGGGAATAGCAGTTAGCGTAATGGCTATGTCGCTGGACTCCCACGTAGTCGACCGTGGTTCGAGTCCC
>NW_006159525.1:6647454-6655666 GCF_000334495.1 Tupaia belangeri chinensis
TGTCTCTCTCTGTCTGTCTGGCGAGCACACGCGCCCTATAGCAAAAAACTCTCAAAGCAAAAAAAGAAAAAGAAAAGAAAGAAAAAGTGAATATTCTTTTTTTTTTTTTGAGAGGTTTTTCACTATAGGGCACGTGCACTTGCCAGACAGACAAAGAGAGACACAGAGACAGAAAGCAAGAAATTACCCCCCAGGGGGGATGGCCACACTGCAATCCCTTCTCCTCCATTCTCCTTTCGGGATCTTGGGCACGAACACATACACGACCGGCGTGGGTTTTAAGCCACCGGGTCCAGGACGTGAACTGCAGTCGACTACGTGGGAGTCCAGTGACATAGCCATTATGCTAACTGCTGGTTCCCAAAAGTGAATATTCTAAGACCAGAAAAAGGCTATTGTAGGACTCAGATGTGCAATACAGGTTTCACTGGGCATGGTAACAAAGGTTTCCACTGGAGCTGACAGATCCATGCATAAATTCATTGCACAACAAAATAGATATTGGAGACCCTAAGGATACAGGGTAAATAAAATAGGAGGTCTATGCGCTCCTTGAGCTCACAGTCTGGTAAGGAGACAGATAATAAAACCAAGCATGATACAAAATAGGCGCTAGTCTAAGCACTTTGCACATGTTAACTGGCTTCTTCTGCAAAGCAACTTAATGCACTAGGTACTACTAGCACCTCCATGTTGCAAAAATCTGAGACAGAGCAGTTGACTGTCAGGGTAACTGCCCACCTAGTTCCAACACAGCAGCTGCAGGATTTGTGTGGCAGTGAAATAGCCTGGCTCAAGGACGATGCACTTCACCAGCAGACCAGGAGGCCCAGGCTCACATCATGATAAGAGCGACCTTGCCCAGGAAATTCCAGTGCAGTAAATCTGACTTGGAACCCAAGAATTTGCTCTTAAGCAATTCCCTCCTAGTTCTCCTTTCTTCACACAGATATGAAAAGCAGTAATGTGTGGCAGAAGAGGTCAGAATGAAGGTTAGCTCTGTGAGGTCGAGGGGCTTGGGGCAGCATTGACTGGGAAGGTGTGAGGGAGCCAGCCTGGGGCTGGAAACGGTCCTGGCTTGATCTAGATGGGGTTTCCTAGGGGCGCACATATATAAATATTCAACAAATAATAAAAAAATCTGCCTTAAGCTGCAGTGCCTCACGGGGTGATGTTAGCCGGGTAAGTGTAATAAAGGTGACCTGGTGGGGTGCTGGGGGAGTAAGCACTGTAGATAAGAAATAGCAAAGGTCTCCTTGGAAGGGTGACCTTTCATTCACCCTGGATGACCTAAAGGAACCAATTCTGCAAGACCAGAGCAAAGCAATCCAGGCAGAAGGAGGAGCAGGTGCAGAGCTTCTGCGCAGGAAGAGCTGGGCTTGTCTGAGCAGCAGCCAGGAGGCCAGTGTGGTGTAGCTGGGCTGGACAATGCAGGACAGGGTGGTAAGATTGGCAGTGGGACCACTGGACAACCAGTTATGTCTAGCTCAATCTTCGATGGTCTTATCACTATTAAGACATCACAGTATCAGCTAGTCAGTGGCCTGGTGGCTAAGGCAGCCAGATCTTACATGGCTGACTGTGTGGTTCAATTCTCTGATCCAGAAGCTTGAGAAACACAAGGGATGTATGTACAAGCTTGCTCAAAATCCCGAAAAGAGGGGAAAGTGAAAAAGGGATAGTAGTGTAACCATGCACCATGGCAGGGCTGGGGGCAGAGGGTGCTTTCTCATTTTCTCTGTCTCTCTTTGGTGAGCAAACACACCCTCTGGCACAGTACACGATGTCATGCATTACATGATGCTATATGTTACATTACATTCCTGATTTGATGGTTTCATGTTGATGACCTCCCTTGCTTCCAGCCAAATTCTATTAGAGCAGGCTGCTTTCCATGTGGCTCACCAGTGGACCGGAGGCTAGCATGCTGTCTGTGGACATTCAGGAATACACAGCTACTGGAGGAACGAACAAATCCTTAAAGGAAGCAGTGGGGAAATTTCCAATAGTTACACCAGCCATGCTCACCGAGAGCCTACTAGGTGTCGGGTGCTAGGCCAGGCCACTGGGGATGCATCAGTGAAGTGTTTTTTAATCCCTGCTTTCATGAGGATATACTGAAAGGGGAGAAGGAAAGAGCTAGTATGCTAGTCAATGATATCTATGTAGATAGTTCTACAGATATAGACATGAATGGATGGAGTCCAGACACATCCTGTGTTAGATGTAGTTAGTCCTAAAAAGAAAGATAAAAATAGGAGAGGGCCCTGCTGGTGGGGAAGGGGAAGTTGCCATGTTAGACCAGGCTAGCCAAGGAAGGCCTCCCTAAGAATGAATTCAAGGGCCCAGCAAGTGACCTGGTGATTAAGGCACTGGATCCCCACGAGGCTGACCACAGTTTGAGTCTCAGACTCAGTAGTTTGAAAATTACACCAGATATGTGTGCTTGCATGCCAGAAATCCTGAGAGGAGAATGGAGAAGAAAAGATTGCTGAGACCATCTTCCCTGGGGGTTGATTTCTCACTTTCCTTTTCTATGTCTCTCTCTGGTTAGCACACACGCCCTATGGTAAAAACTAAAAATAAATAAATAATGAATGAATGAATGAATGAGTGTAAATTGAATGAAAACTTGCCCGGTTAGGGAAGGTGGCAGGTGGACAGAGGGGACAGTGAGCACAAACTCCTGAGGCTGGAGGGTGGAGAGACACTGGTTGAAGAGGGTTGCAGGGAGTATGAGGTCAGGCGAGGGGACAGATCAGCCAGCTGCTCGCTCTCTGAGTGTGGACACCGACCAACAGCAAGGACATTATCACGTGGGAACTTAGAAACACCCTTCCCGGCCACGCCAGTATTACTAAGTCAGGACCTCTGGGGTGGGCCCAGCAGTCCAACAAGCCCTCCAGGTGCCTGTAATGTACGATAAGGTTGGAAACCACTGGAATAGGGGGCCCTTCAGCAGTGTGACCCCAGCTACTGATCTTACCATCCACCCCATCACTCCCCTCTATTTCAGGAGCTGGGCAGGAGACCCGCCCAGCGTTCTGCGGATTTGCCCAGCGCTGACGCTCAGCCGCCACGGCCGGCTGCGCCCGATACCCACCCCACAATTGCAGCCGGACCTGGGTCTCTGCAAACCGCCTAAGCGCCCCAGGAGCTGCCTGCTTAACCTCTACTTTGGGGGCCAGACGCCCCGGGTGGCAGGTGCAAAGGCGCCTGAGACTGGGGAAGCCAGCTGCATCCACCCAGAACCGCAGGGGTGTGGGCAGGGACGAGCTTCCGTAGCCCTGGGGACGCAGTCCTCGCTGCCCAGGTCGCCCAGCCTGCCGGCTCCCGCGCTTAAGACCATCCAGATCCCGGGGGAGGGGGGGATTCCACGGGCTCCAGCCCCCACGGCCTGGGCATCGGGATTCGCCCGCGCTTCCCCAGGGAACCTCTACTGCAAAGCCAGGTTGGGGCGGCCGGCCGGCCAGCGCCCTCTAGGCAGCGGAAGTGGAGATTGCTTTACATCCGTCCTCCCCGCCTCGCAGAGTTGGAGAAGGAAGGCTAGGGGGTGTGGAAAAATAAAGGGAAAAGTCCTTGCACCATGTAGATAAGCGCCCCCTACCCTGGCACCCCGGCCGGCCCAGGACCTCCGAGTCTGCGGCCATGAACGCAAGCAGCGAGGGCGAGAGCTTCCCGGGCTCCGTGCAAAGTAAGTGCTTTTCCGGGCGCAGTGCGCGCTCCGGGGCCCAGTGCGCGCTCCGGGGCCCGGGCCCAAGCACGTCTGCTACGCAGCTAGCAGGCCCGGGGCCCCGAAATCGGGGTGACGGCTGCGAGCCGGCGTCGCGGGGACCGCAGCGGGCGTGCGGTTCAGGGGGAGCCGGAATGGGTTTGGGGTGGGGGTACTGCACCCGACCCGGCGCCAGGCTGGGGGCGCTCTCTATCCTAAGGAGACCCTTTGGAAGGGAACGGTGGGGGAGGGCATGCCGTTCAGACAATCGCCACCCCTCGGGACATTCCCGCCCCTCCAGTCACAGTTTGGGGCTAAGGGGTAGGAGAGCAGAAAAGAGAGAATTTGGGGTAACTGGGCAACAGTGATGGAAAAACTTCTGCCTCAGTGGCTCAATATGAAGCCTGAAAATTATAAGATCTCACGAGGTCTTGCCGGCTCATTGCAAAACCTTTTTCCACATTAAAGGTGGACATTTGAATGGGAAATGGGGCCGTGCTCGCTTTCTTTGAGTTTGGAGATCATTTCTGTTTTCCTAACGAGGACATCGGCCGTTTTCAAGTCCCTGGGTTCACCCACTGCATTGTTCCCCGAAGTGTGGTCCAGAGACAGCGTGGAGCAGCCACCTGGGAGCGCGAGCGCGTGTTTAAGACAAGCTCTCCCGGCCCCACCCATCACATCTCGGGGGTGGGGCTAGGGCTGGGTCTCTGCTTGCCTCACTAGCTGCCGGCGCGATGCTGAGGCTCTGAGAACTTTGAGAACCCCAGGACACGGGCGTTTGCACACAGCGGCGTGGAACTGCTTAGCTTGGTAGCTGTTACTGCTAACACTTTTGGAGACATTGGCCAGAGTTGGGTGCGCATTCTTTGCATAACTTGTGAAAAGCACAGATTTCCTTCCCTAAACCTCAGCCTCCCCGCCCTGCCCCATATGTCTGAGTGTCTCCCAGGTGGAGCTCAGAGGACCCGGGTCATGTGTAAAGAGGATACTCCAAATAACCCCCCAGGCAACAGGCAGGGGCGAGGCGGAGAGGAGGCCCTCTGCTGGCCGCCTTCTAGCACCATCTCATTTAATTTTACAACCCCATGAAGTTGGAACACCACTTCTCCCCATTTTGCAGAAAGCCCAAGGCCAAAGTCATCGACCACGTCAGGGTTCTAAGGCAAGCCTAGGGCATTGCTTGGGCATGTCCCATATTCCAGCGCCATTTTTTGTTACTACACCTCTTTGACTCAGAGGATCAAGTCTGTCCCATCCTTAAGCAGTGCAAGTCACTTCATTTCCAGGTTCCTGTTTCCTGTCAGTTCCAAGAATGCCTAAAAAAAAAAAAACAAAAACAGGGAACCAGCAGTTAGCGTAATGGCTATGTCGCTGGACTCCCACGTAGTCGACCATGGTTCGCATCCCGGACCCCGTGGGCTCAAAAAACCGCCAGGCGCGTGTGCATGCATGCCCAAGATCCTGAGAGGAGAATGGAGGAGAAGGGATTGCGGCGTGGCCATCCCCCCTGGGGGGTAATTTCTTGCTTTCTGTCGGGGACCTCAGAGGTTTTTAATTAATTATCTTTTTTGGAGATTTTTGTTATAGAGCTTGTACTCACCAGAGACACAGAGAGACATAAAGTGAGAAATCACCCCCTAGAGGGGAATGACCACCTCACAATCCTTTCTCTTCTTGGGGTTTTGGGCGCACATGCACACTCACCTGGTGTGAGTTTTAAGCTGCCGGGTCCAGAACCTGAATCGCGGTTGACTACGTGAAAGTCCAGCAATGTAACCATTATGCCATCTGCTGGTCCCTTAATTATTTTTAAAATTTGTTATATGGTACATGTGCACTTGCCAGGGACAGGGTAGGGGTGAGGAAGCACTCCTGTGGGGATGGCCACACCCATGGGGAATGCTATTCTGATTCTGGGCACACACACTACCAGACCTGGGACCTGGGCTGTGTGGGATCCAGCACCTTAATTTCTGCACCACCTACTGACCCCTCTCTTCTTAACAAGTCAACCAGATTGTATTTCCACAAGATTTCCTGTCTTGGACTTGGGAAAAATCAGAGATAATGTAAATATCTTATAAATTTTCAGAAAATTATGGATGCCAACCATACATGCACAAAGGTAGTTTGGTAGTATTTAACTTGGGGAAGATCAGAAATAATGCAAAAGCAATAAATGAATAGTTAAAAAATAAAACGGGCCAGCAGATGGTGTAATGGTTACATCACTGGACTCTCACCTAGTCAACCGCAGTTCGAGTCCCAAACCCAGTGGCTTAAAACTTACTCTGGACATGTGTGCATGCATGCCTAAGATCCCAAGAGGACAGTGGAGGAGAAGGGGTTGTGATGTGGCCATCCCCCAAGGGGGAGATGAAATTGATGACAGGTGGACACCATGTGAAAAAGTGAATCTATAAAGAGATTTTAATGATATAACGTAATGCTTATGCAATGTTATATGGTGAGATTAGTTTTATAATGCATTATGGTCTTACACAATTTTTAACTGTAAAGATAATGAATGGGGAGTCAGTAGGTGGCATGGTGGTTAGGGTACTGGACTTCCATATGGCCAACCATGGTTCTAATCTTAGATCTAGCAGGTTGAAAATTATGCTGGGCACATGTGCATGCTTGCCCAAAATTCCAAGAGAGTAATGGGAGAGAAGGGATTTCAGTGTGGCCATTCACCCTGGAGGGTGATTTCTCACTTTGTCTGTCTTACTCTGTCTCTGTCTGGGAGCACACACACCCTATGGCAAAAACCTAAAAAAAAAAAAAAAAAAAAAAGGAAAAGAAAAGAAAATGAATAGAAGAAAATATTTTGTGACAGTCATAGTAGGTATGAGTGGAAGTATTGGGGGTGATTTTTTTTCCCTACTGCTTCATGTATTTTGTCTACATTTTTTATTATAAACGTGAATTTTATTATAAGGCAAAGAAAAAATTTTAAATAAAAAACGTAGTCATATTAGAAGCTTATTAATTAGGGCCAGCAGGTGGCATGGTGGTTGGGGCGCTGGACTTCCACATGGCTGACTGCAGTTCGAGTCCCAGACCTGGCAGCTTGCTTTCTCACTTTCTCTTTCTCATTCTCTGTCTCTCTCTGGTGCCCTGCAGCAAATTTTAAAAAATAATAATGATAAATAAATAATTCTTTTTTTAAAAGAAGCTTAGTAATTAATTAATCCTATTTCTTTTTTTAATAAGCATTTATATAGTACTTTCTAATATTGTGCAGGTACTATACTAAGTACTTTGTAGATATTAATACATTGTTAACTCTTGATATCATTACTATCAAGAAATAATACTCCTGTCAGGAATGAATTTTGGCTATGAGAAACGGAAACTTGAAGTATGCTAAACTAATAATAAATCTGGGGTTGGTTGATTCTAAAGTTGAGTCAAAGAATTATGAAATAAGGAACAGAATCTGTGTGTATCTTAAAATTTTCTTCAGAGTTACAAAATAGTTGCAGGAGCTCCTGGTATCACATCTGCATTCAAAGCCAAAAGAAAAGGGAGACAATGCCAGCCATGTCTGCTCCTTTTTTATTATGTATACCTAAGACAGTATCACAAGTATGCAGGGGACCAAGATTATTTAGACGTGTGGTTCTAATGTGGTGGGAGGGTTGTCTGGAAATGTGGGAGGATTGGTTTTCTTTTTAATTATTTTATTTTAATTCATTTCATACTTTCAATCAGTATATGTCACTTAGCTTGTAAACTGTATTTACCCAACATGAATACACTTCCCAGTTCAGGGTACTATACACGTTATCATCAACAGATAATAATCTATTTCTGTAACCCATATATGTCTTGCCTCTCTATTATTCTCCTTAATTTCTTTCCTCATCCTCTCCCTCTTCTCCCACCCTCTTCCCACCCTGTCTTCAGTATACCTAACCATTTTCCACACTTCTGTATCCTCTTGTCTTTCAGTTTCTGCCATAGAGTGCAGATAGTCGGTGTATGTTAAGTGGAGATATACAGTGTCTCTCTTTCATACCCTGACTTGCTTCACTCAGCAGTAAATCTTCCATCTTCATCCACTTTCTTTTTTTTTAATTATTTAATTTTATTTATTTATTCATTTATTTAAATTTGACCAGAGAGAGAAAGAGAGAAGGAAAGTGAGAAAGCAAGCCACCGGGTCTGGGTAACAAACCATGGTCAGTCATATGGGAGTATCGAGCACCTTAACTACCATGCCACCTACTGGTCCCCATCCACTTCCTTTCAAATGCCATGATCTTCTTTTTTTTTATGGCTTAGTAATAATATTCCATAGAGTACATGAGCCACACCCCCCCAACCACTCATCTGTCCACGGACATTTGGATTGGTTCCAGGTCTTAGCAATTGTGAATAATGCTGCAATAAACATAGATGTGCAAGCACTTTTCCAACCAAGTATTCTCCTACCCTTTGGGTAGATACCCAGGAGTGGAGTTGCTGGATCATATGGTGGTTCTATTTGTAGAT
>NW_006159525.1:6655681-6723285 GCF_000334495.1 Tupaia belangeri chinensis
TTCTACATGTTGGCTGGACCACTTTACATTCCCACCAGCAGTGTAGGAGAGTTCCCCTTTCACCACAGCCTCGCCAGCACTTACCATTTTTTGTTTTACTTTTTAATCTTCATCATTCTGATTGGGGTCAGGTGGTATCTCGTTATAGTTTTGATCTGCATCTCCCTTACGATGAGGGATGTTGAGCATTTTTTCATATGCTTTTTGGCTGTTCATATATCTTCCTTAGAGAGTTGTTTGTTTATTTTTCATCTTTTAATTGAGTTGATCATTTTTTTCTTTTTCGGGTTGGCCACTTGAGTTCCCTGTGTATTGTGATTATTGGTTCCTTATCTGATGCATAGTTTACAATAATACTTTCCCATTCTGAGGGTTGTCAATTCACACTAATTACTGTGTCTTTTGCTGGGCAGAAACTTCTTAGTTTGATGTAATCTGACTTGTCTGTTTTGGGGCTTATTCCTAACAGTTAATTAGTGTGTCGCAGACTCTCCTTTTAGATCTAGCAAGCTTTCCTTTACATATTGGGGTGCACAGATTTTTATAAGTGTTTTAACTTCTTGATGAATCAGCCCTCTTACTACTATATAATGCCCTTCTTTGTCTTTTCTTACAGTTTGGACTTAAAGTCTTTTTTGTCTGGAATCAGTATCGTGACTCCAGTGCTTTTTTGGTTTCCAATTGTGTGGAATACCTTTTCCAGCCCTTCACTTTTAGTCTGTGTATGTCTTTATCCATGAGGTGTGTTTCTTGCAGGCAGCAGATAGAGGGTTTCTATTTTTTTTAATCCGTTCAGCCAGTCTGTGTTTCTTGATTGGAGAATTTGGAGGACTGGCTTTCATAATGACCTTTTAATTAGGGTAGGAGAAGGCTGCTGGTCCTGCAAAGAGCAGGGCAGCCCCGCAGATCAAATAATTCCTCTTACAAAACATGCCACTAGTGCCCCACAGGTGACAATGCGTCATGAGCCATGGGTTGGAGCTGGGCACATTGCTGCTAGGACAGAAATGGGATTGCATTTGCAGGAAAGAAGAGGGCGGTAAAATGGCTATGAGGCCACCACTTTGCCATGTCTGCCGCCGTGTATGCGAATCTGCTTTGCATTATGATTTGAAGCTGTTTGGAACTAATCTGCGACTTCCTCCTTGTCCCCTGGAGTTCCAGGTGGCACGACGGTGCTGGTCGAGCTGACTCCTGACATCCATATTTGCGGCATCTGCAAACAGCAGTTTAACAACCTGGACGCCTTTGTAGCTCACAAGCAGAGTGGCTGCCAGCTGACCAGCACATCCGGGGCTGCCCCCAGCACAGTCCAATTTGTATCGGAGGAAACAGTGCCTGCCACCCAGACTCAGACCACCACCCGAACCATCACTTCGGAGACTCAGACGATCACAGGTACGGGCTAGGGGGCCAGGGAAGGCTTGAAAGTAGGCCTGGCTATGTTCCAGACACCTCCATGGAACTTGTTAAAAATCTTGATTCCCAGGGCCCACCGCCCCCCACCCCAGGTTACCAATTCATTATTTTTAACAAGCTCCACTGGGAGGGCAGCTGTCCAGCCAAGTTCTGGAGCTGCAAGGTTAAGACATTAAGTATTAAGCAGTTACAAACATCTCACATGTTTAACAAAACAGACACAAAGTAGATTCTAAGATAAAAACCTATACACCAAGAAAAAAATGCTTGCAGAAAATATGTTCCAATTGAAAAAAGAAAAAGGGTGATGGTTTTGGGTGGCAGGAGCAGGTGTATATGATCGCTGAATTTGTATTACTTGTATAAAGCAACAAAAAATATTTTCTTTAAAAACAACAATCTCCGAGAGGAGTTGATGCCTCCACTTTCTTGTGCTGCTGAACAGGGAAACAGGAAAACTCATCCATGTCTGCTCATTCCACCAGAAATAAATTACAGATGGATTGAAAATGTAAATGTGTGTGATAAAGCCATAAACGTTCTAGAATGAATATTGTACCCAGAGATACCCACATTCATATGCATACACAGCTTACCTATACCTAGGCTTATACTCATGTAATCCATCCTAACTGGTCAGGCAGGTAACTCTAAAAGTATAAAACATGGGGGCCAGCAGGTGGTGTGGTAGTTACAGCACTGGACTCCCACATGGCCTACTACGGTTCAAGTCTCAGACCCAGTGGATTGAAAAATCATGCCAGGCATGAGTGTATGTGTGCTCCCAATCCCAAGAGAAGGATGGAGAAGAGATTGCCCTGGGAAGTGATTTCTCACTTTCCCTCTCTCTGTCCCTCTCCATCTCTAGCAAATACATGTGCCCTCTGGCAAAAAAACTTTTAAAAAATAAAAATAAAAGTATCAAACAGGGCCAGCTGCTGGCATGTGGTAACGATAGCCAGACCCCCATGTGGCCGACTGCTTACCCAGTTCAAAACTTGGACCCAGTGGTGTAAAAAACATGCCAGGCGTGTGTGCATGCATGCTCAAAATCCTGAGAGCAGAAAAGGTTGGGGCAGGTGGGGAGGGGAGGATGCTTTCTAACTTTGTCTTTCTCTCTCTCTCTCTCTCTCTCTCTCCATCTTTCTCTCTGTGTCACTGTCTCTCTCCAGCAAGGTCACACACCCTATAGCAAATTAACAACAGAAAAACAAAAGTATAAAATAACCTATTTATGAATCATATCATATGGACAGCACCGGTTCCAGTGGGGAAATGGAGAATATATTCAAATTTTGAAAATATATAGGGACCAGCAGTTAGCATAATGGCTATGTCGCTGGACTCCCATGTAGTCAACCACAGTTTGAGTCCCGGACCTGGTGGCTTAAACTCACGCCAGATGCATGTGCATGCGTGCCCACGGCCCCGAGAGGAGAATGGAGGATTGCAGCGTGACCATCCCCACAGGGGGCAGTTTGTCGCTTTCTATCTCTCTCTCTTTCTGGCGAGCGCATGCCCCCTGTAGCGAAAACCTCTCAAAAAAAAAAAAAAAATTAATATGCTTACCAAAGAGAGCAGGTTGTAGTCCATCCCCTAAAGGGAAAGTATAAATGCGATTGCAAATAAAGTTACTATTTTTCAAAAAAAAAAAATATACATATATATATACACAAAGTTTAAAGACAACAACTTATTAAACAATTTACAGCATATTTAGCTAAAGGCCTAATACCCCTTGTGTACAAAGAACTCTTAAAAAGCAGTAAAAGTAGAGTAGGAAGTACAAGTGGAAAAGTCAGTGGAGGGCAGAGAGGATACAGAGACCACTGAGCAGAAAACGATGTCCCAGGCCTTAGTGGTTAACAAAATGTGGGTCTCAATAAGTCTAAAAAAAATACCACTTTCATTTTCTGGAGATGTAAACTTATATAATCCGGGTGATTTGATTGCTTTCAAATTTTACATCTTGAAATCTCTTAGTTTAAAATGTACATAAACACATTTACCTAATAAGTCTATTTCTAGGTATTTACCCTATAAAATGCCATAAGAAAAAGTACAATGACAGTTATTTACAGTATCTAGTGTAAAGAAAGTGGACCCATGGAGCCAGCAGATGGCATAGTGGTTAAGGCACTGGACTCCCAGATGGCTGACTATGGTTTGAGTCTCGGATCTGGCAGCTTACTTTCTTATTTTCCTGCTCTCTCTCTCTCTTTCTCTGGTCAAATTAAAAAATAATAAAACAATTGGGACCAGCAGTTAGTGTAATGGCTATGTCCCCAGACTCCCCTGTAGCCAACCGGGGTTCAAGTCCTGGACCCAGTGGCTTAAATTCACACCGAGTGCATGTGTGTGCGTGCCCAAGACCCCAAGAGGAGAAAGTAGGAGAAGGGATTATGGTGTGGCCATCCCCCCCTAGGGGGTGATTTCTCGCTTTCTGTCTCTCTGTGTCTCTCTGTCTTTCTGGTGAGCACACACGCCCTATAGCAAAAACCTCTCAAAATAATAATAATAATAATAATAACAATAAATAAAATTAAATAATTTTAAAAAAAGAAAGTGGAACCTTTTGTATGTCAAGAGGGAGTTAGATAATAAGCCTCAGAGATTCAGACAAGGAATATGATAAAGCCTTGGAAAGGAGCTAGATTTGTAGACACAGATGTATTGTCAAGGTCAGTGTAAATATATGTAGACAGATGCATATATATTTTATGGTATATTCAAGGAAAGCTTCTAGAAAAAGGATGAGAGGGACCAGCAGGTAGTGTGGTGGTTAAGGTGCTGGATCCTACATGACCAACTCTACAGTTTAAGTCCCAGACCTGGTGGCTTGAAAATCACGCCAAGCACATGTGATTTGGGGCACATGTCCAAAATCCTGCAAGGAGACTGGAGGAGAAGGCATTGTGGCATGGCCATGCCTCCTAGAGGGTGATTTCTCACTTTCCCTTTCTCTCTCTCTCTCTCTCTCTGTCGGGAACACACACCCTATGGCAAAAACAAACAAGAATGAGAAAGATGACTTAAATGAGAGGAGTAGGCTGTGTGTGAAGTATTGGAGAGTGGTGGAGACTGTGGTCGAGAGGAGAGATCCTGCATGGCTCATCTGAAAGTGCTGCTGCTCTTTGGCTCCGGCCAGTTTGATATTTGTTTTTCTCAGAGAAGCTGAAAAAATTTTGAAATGTGCCAAGTTTGAAAACTTTGTTGGCCACACAGAATACATCTGTGAGCTCATTTGAGCCTACAAGTCCTGCAGAGCTTAGTCTCAGAGAATATTTACCAATAGTTCATCTGGAGGAGGGGAGAATGTCTGAAGCGGGGAGCCAACGTTTACCTTATAAACTGGGCATTGGTGCCATGTTGGAATGTTAGGCAACCAGCAAAGTTTTGTGGGTTATTTTGTAATGCCTCCAAAAGGGTATTTCCTCTGAGTTTTTGTTTATGTTTTTTGTTTGCTTGTTTGTTAACTTGCTGTAAGTCATTCACCTCCCCTGGGGACATGGCTGCACCACAATCCCTTCTCCATCTTCCTCTTGTAATTTTGGGCACCTGTGCGTGGTGTTTTTCAAGTGAACAGGTCGGGGACTCAAACCACATAGTTGACCCTATGGGATCCAGCTGCCATAACCACCATGCCTCCTGTGTGGTGCTCTACTGAGTTTTGTTTGTTTTTAAGAGGTTTTTGCCTTAGGGCTGGGGGGGGCGAGGGGGGGCGAAGCAGAGACAGTGAGAGAGAAAGTGAGAAATATTGCCTGGGGGGATGGCCACACCACAATCCTTTTTCCTCCAGTCTCCTCCTGAGATCTTGGGCGCACACATACATGCACGCATGCCCGATGGGATTTTCAAGCCTCTGGGTTCAAGACGTGAATCGCAGTCAGCCATGTGGAAGTCTAGCAACATAACCACTATACTCTCTGCTGGCCACTCTACTGTGTTTTTAAATTTTGAAATAAAATTAACTGATCCCCTTAGCCTAATAAAAAGGACCTTGAGATCATCCCACTTTCTCCTGAGGCCATCCAAGAAAGTTACCGAGAACATGTAAAAACTGGGAAACACACGAGTGATTGGCCTGGGACGATTTTGTTTTCTCTTTCGTTTTCTAGGTTTTTTTGTTTTTGTTTTTGTTTTTGCCTTAGGGTGTGTGTGCTTGCTGGAGAGAGACAGGAAGAGGGAAGATGAGAAGTCACTCCCCAGGGGAGGTGGTCATGCTGCAATCCCTTCTCTATGTTCTCCTCGGCATTTGAAGCACACGCTCACATGTGCTCCGTGTGATTTTTCAGGCCACTAGGTCCAGGACTCGAGCTGTAGGCTCGGCCATGTGGGATCCAGCACCGTAACCTCTACACCACCTGCTGGCCCTATTTTCTTACTTTACAACCTGGACAAACTGAGGCTGCTCGAGCAACCAGATGTGGAGGCGTGGCCACAGGCTCGGCAGGCCTGGGACAGGTGCTGGCCCTGACCCTCCTGATCTTCCTGAAGACTTGAGTTTGGTTTCCTGTCCCCGTAAACAAACTCCAGTACCCCCACACTAGGTGCGACACACACCAAGAGACACCCCACAGCATGGCTTCAAGGACACACTTGTAGTGGTCATGGTCTGTCTTGCTTCTGAGCTTTTACTTAGGCCGTTTCCTCTGCTGAGTCCCTTCCCCTCCTTCACCTGGCTGCTGCCATCCCAGCCTCGAGACCTGTAGATCCCAGACAGTCCACACGCAGGGCATGGCTTCCCCTCCGGCTCTGCCCTCCCCTCCGTCTACAACAGCCGAATCAACTCCTTTCTGCTTTTCGAATGAGCCACGTTTCCTCTGGTCTCAGCCCTGGTATGTGCTGTTCCTCCTGCCTGGAACTGGGTCTCATGCCTTTGTCAGAGCTGAGCTTAAAGGCATTTTCTCGGATAAGCTAGTAGCGTGAGATTAAGGCATCCGCATCCCACATGGCCCACGGTATAGTTCAAGTCCTGGACTGGCAACTTGAAACTTGCCTGGAATATGCATGTGTGCCCAAAAACCTGACAGGAGGGGAAAATGGAGGAGAAGGGATTGCATGACCTCCTCTGTGGTTGGACGGAGGTCTCACTTTCTCTTTCTCTCACAAGCGCGCCTACTTTCTAGCAATTTTTTTAAAAAGTCATCTTCTCAAAGGGCGCTTCTTTGACACTCACATGCCCTGTTCTCCCAGACCACCACATCTCTAGGATTGCATGATTCTATGAGAAATAACTGAAGGTCTATTGGCAGCATTGACCTGTAAGCACCCTGAGGTCAAGGAACTGCACCCCTCTTGCTGGCCACTGGACCCCCAGCTCGTAGAATAGCACTCGACCCAAGGGTACCCCTTGTTTGCTGAGTGAACAACTCCTCGATGTGAAGCAGACCCTACCACCAAATACCTGCCCCTTCTTTTGTCCTCCTAGTTCCTTGTTCAAAGGAACTCGTCAGGTGGAAAGTAAAATTTATTCTCAGTCCTCTTTTTAGCATTATCACTGCTCTGCAACCTCTCGATCTTGCCAGGCTTGAGTTTTGCTGACCACCAGGATGCTCAGGCCAGGCCTGGAGGCCCCTCTCATCCAGCTCCCAGGGGCTTCCCCTGCTCGAGCTCCAGAGACAGATTCCAGGTGTGTAGCCGAGGCCGCCCTGACATCCCCAGGCCATGGGCAAGGCACTCACTCTCTCTCTTAATAGTCCTCATCGGCAAAGGGAAGGTACATCCTACCAAGCACTGGGTTGCTGTGAGGGTTCTGCAGTACGAAGGGCCTGGGACGGAGTAAGTGGGAATACTCGGAGAATGATCGGTCCAGCTCCCACTACCCTTGGGGAGGCCCATGAAAGGTGATGAGTGGCTGGGAGGTTTGCGGTGTAATTTGTCTCGGCCTAATTCTGCTCCTCTTCCTGGTCGGCCCAGCTGAATGCTGCTAGTTTTGCTCATTCGCACTGGGGTGGGTTTTCTGGACTTAGCTTCCCCCCAAATTTGAGCTTCAGTGTTCTACTAGCTGGCAGTTCCCAGACCTGCCTTTGGGCCAGGATCCCCGGGGAGCTTGTTAAAGATATCAGGGCTCAGGCTCCAGTGCTGAAGCTCTGGCATCTGCATTGTTAACAAGCTCCCCGGGGATTCCAGGTCTCCGCCAGGTTGGAGAGTCACTCACAGCCCACGGCCACCCACCGTCTGGGTGCTGCTCCAGATAGCCTCGTGCAGACATTTTCCAGACTTCGGTGTACCCCTTCTGTCCTGGAGTAAGTCAGACCCTTCTTCACTCAGCTCATGTGTCTCCTCTCTGCCCAGTACTCGTCAGGTGGAAAGTAAAATTTATTCTCAGCCTGCCAGCTCTGAAAGCTACCTATTGTTTGGCATATGATTTAAGAACTTCCATAAAGGAGCAAGAAAATTAGGTGTTGGTGCTGGTGGGAAAAAAAAAAAATAGCACCCCACATATATTTTCCAAGTTCAAGGCTTAAAATCATGGAGTGTCGGAGTCAGGTCCTGAGTTTGAATGTTGGTTACATAGAGGCATTGGAACCATGTGACCATGGCAAATTGCAAGAGCCCTGAGTGTCTCATGTTTTTAAAAAGAATTATTTTATTTTTTAACTTTGCTATAGAGCACGTGCACTCACCAGAGAGAGTGAGAGAAGGCAAGAAAGTAAGCCATCAGGTCTGGGACTTGAACTGTAGGAGTCCAGCGCCCCAGCCACCATGCCATCTACTGACCACTGTCTCTCCTTTTAAAATGAGGCCAAGAATAAATAGGCAACAGCATTTGGTAGTGAAGCACCTGAGTCAGACTGCCTGGGTTCAAATTGTGGCCATGCCACTTGTTAACTGTGAGACCTCAGACACGTGATTTGTGGTGTATGCGTGTGTTTATTTCTCCAGCAGAGCAGGGGGCATGCTGACAGTGTGTGCGCTGCAGAGGGTCCCAGCCAGGCTCCAGTGGGCTCCTGCATGGACACGCCTACAGCTGTCCGCGTTAGCTCTCATGACTCACTGAGTCGGTGGACTGGGGAGACGAAATCAAACAGCACACAGAAAGTGCTGGCACAGAGCCTCTGGTGGCCAGCCCCAGCTGAGAGTAGTTAAATCGATCACTTGACCAAGAATGATCTTTCCCATCACTTCTGCTGACTCCTACTCTTGAGACCCCAGGTTAAGTCACCACCCAGAAGCCAGTTATGATTTCTCCTTCCTGTCACTGAGGTGAGGCTGCTCACTGTTTCTGGCCTGGCATTCATCACAGTTGTCATGATGTCATTCTTTGGTGACCAGCAGTTTTTCATTCTTGGGAGAAGTGAATTGAGATGTGGTCGGGGGGCTGGCAGTAGATACTCCAGTGAAGGGGATGGCCCGTGGTCAGCTGGCTGAGGAAAAGAGACCTGGCCCCGGCAGCCAGCAGCGTGGAGGCAGGCCCGGTGGGGCAGGGCCAGCCATAGGTGGGACATGCTGTTCTCCTCTGAGCATACACACCTACAGTGGACAGTGCCACTCTGCCACTCAGTGGAGCCAGACAGAAACAGGACCACCTGCTGTCATGGCTGAGCCCAGACAGACTAGGGACACTGTGCAGCCGCAGAATCCCAGCCACACCCCCACCCCCTGCCCTGGTTCAGCTGAGCCACAGCACTCCCACGCCTATCAAAACTTTAGTCTCACTCTAGTCTTCTCTCTCTTTATTTATTTATTTTTTTAGTTTGCCATAGGACACATGCACTCACCAGAGAGACGAACAGAGAGAGAGAGAGAGAGAATATGAGAAATCTTCCGCTGGGATTGTGATGGCCACATCACAATCCCTTCTCCTCCACTCTCTTCTTGAGATTTTGGGCACGCACTGAATGAGTACAGGAGGAGGCAGCCGTCGGGTGAGATCTGTGGATATGAATAGTGCACATGGCATGGCATCTGCCCTACCAGGGGCGCTCGCGGAGGGTAGCTTCGGGTTGTTATGGGCTGGCTGCTGGAGCTGAGATAGTGGAGATGCTTGCCTTTGGAGGACTCTAAGCTTCCCAGGGAGGAGAGAAGGATTTAGGCCCAAGACATATGTGCTGAGCAGTCTGTGACAAGTCACGCCTTAAGAGTGCAAAGAATTGGGACCAGCAAATGGTGTAATGGCTATGTCACTGAACTCCCATGCAGTCGACTGTGGTTCAAGTCCCAGACCCAGTGGCTTAAACTCAGGCCAGGCGCGTATGCATGCATGCCCAAGATCCCGAGAGAAGAATGGAGGAGAAGGGATTGCAGCATGGCCATGCCCCCTAGGGGGTGATGTCTCACTTTATGTCTCTCTTTCTCTCTCTCTGTTTT
The DNA here is from genome assembly GCF_000334495.1 of Tupaia belangeri chinensis. Classification (NCBI taxonomy): domain Eukaryota; kingdom Metazoa; phylum Chordata; class Mammalia; order Scandentia; family Tupaiidae; genus Tupaia; species Tupaia belangeri. Next base: position 6,665,414 of record NW_006159525.1, read on the forward strand.
TCTGGTGAGCATATGCGCCCTATAGCAAAAACCTCTCCAAAAAAAAAAAAAATAGAGTGCAAAGAATTAATGTAATATACTGGTTCCAACTGGGAGAGCCAAGGGGAAAATTCATGAATTAGATCAAATATAAAGTAGGTCTTGAAAGACACATTGGCCTTTAGAAGGAAGATGGTGGGAAGAGGGCATTTCCTGGTTGGAGGTGGGGAAGCTCAGGGCGGGATCTGAAAACCATCAGAGATACTAGGGAGCAGGTATATAACAGGAGTCACTCTTCAGCTCCAGTCTCGATTCTGTTTCTGACAGAGCTGGGGAGCCATTGAGAGTTGTTCAGCATGTGAGTGATTTGGTAAGACAAACTAGGTCATGATTGCCAGAAGGATCTGGAAAGGAAGGCTGGGTGTGCAGAGAAGTTCCACTCGCGATTTTCCATCTTTCCTGTGGTGAATTCCTGGTTCAGTGCAGGTTAATTTATTATCTGGGACTGTTCGTTCTCCCAGAACAGGCCCCTACTTCGGCTCTCACTGAAGCCAAAGAGGATAGACGTGGTAATGGAGAGCGAGCAGGGATGCAGCTGGGTCCCAGAGAGGCTGAACCAGAAGCTGGAAGTATCTTAGGGCCTCCACAACCCTAGTAGCTCAGACGGTGGTCCAAGGACCACCCACCACCTGGGAGCACTCAGCTTCTCCCAGAACGACTGAATGGCATTTAAATGTGGGTGAGATGCTGAGGTCAGTGTGCTCTTACAAGGGAGAATCACTGCTCCCCGGGATGGGGGTGGGAGGCTGTGGGGGGAGGGCGGTGTTTCCCTAAGCTGTGCTTTTTGAAGAAAGAACATCCTACCTGAGGGTCTTAGTTCCAGTGTCTAAGGGAGTCTGACTGGCCCAGCTCTGGCAGGTATCAGCCCTGGGCCAATGAGCGGGCTGCAGCAAGTGGGAGCGTGGTCAGGGATTCCATCATGGCCCTGAGTTTCCTTCCTCAGGACCTTTGGGCTCATTGGGACTGGACAGAGGCACACTGTAAGGTGCAGAAGTCCTTTGGGAACAGCATAAGAAGATTTTTAAAAACAAGGTGGATTTTCTTATCAGAAAGTGAATCCCAAATTTGTGGTTGAAATGCCTGTGTGGAGATCAAAAACCCTAAATGTGAATCCTAAGCATGAACAACACTACAGAAAAAAACAGACGGAAAAAAAAAATCAAGAAATTTTAATATATGACAATGGAGTAATATCTTTAATCTATAAAGAACATTTGCACATCAATGAGAAAAAGGTAAAAATTGTAATAAAAAAATGAACTAATAGCATAAACAGGCAGTTCATCAAAGAAGGTATGTGAATAGATAATAAATGTTGAAAAGGAGTTCATCCTAACTAATTATAAAAGAAATGTGAATTAAAATGATCTCATTTTGTCCTGTCAAATGGTGTCTTTGACAGTCATAGTAAAAGGGAGAAAGCAAATGATTTAAATTTCCAAAAGGATCTTATAATGTATCACCAAGCAATGAGACATCTATATCATTCTGGCTCAATTCAGCAATTTAGAGGGTCCGGAGAAACTAAGGATAAATTAAAAGTTCTGGATAGGTGTTATTTACGAAAGCAAATATGTAGAAACCTTCGCAGTGTTCAAGAAAGGGAATGACTAATTAAACTGTGAAACAACCACAATAATGGAATATTGTGTAGCCATTAGAAATCAGGTTTGGGGCACCAGTAGTTGGCGTAATGGCTATGTTGCTGGACCCCTATGTAGTCGGCTGCGGTTCAAGTCCCGGACCTGGTGGCTTAAACTCACGCCAGGCACGTGTGCGTGCATGCCCAAGATCCCGAGAGGAGAATGGAGGAGAAGGGATTGCAGCATGGCCATCCCCCCTGGGGGGTGATTTCTTGCTTTCTGTGTCTCTGTCTCTCTCTGTCTTTCTGGCAAGCGCACATGCCCTATAACAAAAACTTCTCCAAAAAAAAAAAAAAAGAAAGAAAGAAAGAAATCATGTTTTGGGGGCCAGCAGATGGCATAGTGGGTAAAGCACTAGACTCCCACATGGCTGACTGCAGTTCGAGTCCTGGATCTAGTGGCTTGAAACTCACACGGGATGCATGCGCATGTGTGCCCAAGATCTCAAGGGGAGAATGGAGAAGGGATTGTCCCACAGCCATCCTCCTGGGGATGGAAGTGCTTTCTTATTTTCTATGTTTCTGTCTCTGTCTCTCTAGGGAACACATGTGCCCTATAGCCACAATGTCTCAAAAAAAAAAAAAAAAAAAACAGAACAGAGGTGTTGGGGGCAGCCTGAGGTTGACTCAGTGGATCTGGGGTGGGGCCTGAGGATCCTCCTTTGTCACACGTTCCCGGGGCCCCCGGTGCTAAAGGTGCAGCACTGCAACACTTTGGGCACTAACAGAGCAAGGGAAAGCAGGAGCCAAGCCCCACGGAGTCCATGAAAACCATCCGCCAGAGCCAGGCGTGGCTGATTCGGGCATCAGGTACTTGGCGTGAAGACAGGGAACCCCGGTTTGTGAGGGCTTCCTGCTAACTTTCCACATAAGCCGTGTAGCTTTCCAAAACATATTGCCACTGAGGAAAACGGGAACCAGGAGTTTACTGGGAATCCAAATGCTGGCAGAACCCAGTGATATTTGACATTAGTGATGCCAGAGAGCTGGAGATCAGGGCCTGGGGCTCCTCTTGAATGCCCACAGGAATCCGAAAGGGCTCACTCAATAAAGTACAATAGCTAAGGAATAGGAAGGCATTGCATCACAGCGTGTTCACTGGCAGCATTTTTATCACATGTAAGATAAAGGTGCATCTTAGAATCCTTAATATTGCGGGTTCAAAGAATAAGGTGCTTGTTTTAACAGAAAATATGACAGTACTTTAAAAAGTTTGTAGAAAAATTAAAGTAAGAGTTTGAGCCAGCAGGTGGCATGGTGGCTGGGACACTGGATCCCGTGTGACAGACTCTGCAGTTCAAGCCTCAGGCCCAGCAGCTTCTGGAACATGCTGGGCACATGTGTACGTGTGCCTAAAATCCTGAGATGAGAATGGAGGAGAGGGGATTGCAGTGTGACCAATCCCACCTAAGGAGTGATTTCTTACTTTCTCTGTCTCTCTGTCTCTTTCTAGCAAGCACACATGCCCTATGGCAAAAAAAAAAAAAAAAAGTATGAGTTTATTTGGGTACATAAAAGATGAAGTCCAGAGGTCAGCAGGTGGCATAGTGTTTAAGGCACTGGAGTCCCACACAGCTGATCGTGGTTCAAAGCCTGGACTCAGTGACTTGAAAATCACACTGGGTGTGTGTGCGTGCATGTCCAAATTCTCAAGAGGAGAATATAAAAGAGGGGATGACAGTGTGACCAATCCCCCCTGAGGAGGGATTTCTCACTTTCTTTCTCTGTCTCTCTCTCTCTCTGTGTGCTCTTCTCTGCCATAGAGCACACAGGCCCTATGACAAAAAATATAGTAAAAAGTATGAGTTTATTTGGGTGCAAAAAATTTGAATTCCAGGGGCCAGCAGTTGGTATGATGGTTAAGGTACTGGATTCCCACGTGACTAATCGTGGTTCAAAGCCTGGACTCGGCAGCTTGAAAATCACACAGGGCACGTGTGTGCATGCCCAAAATCCTGAGAGGAAAATAGAAAACAAGGGATTTTTGCATGGCCCTCCACCCTGGAGGGTAGTTGCTCACTTTCCCTCTGTGTGTCTCACTCCAGTGAGGGCAAGGGCCCTATGGCAAAAAAATAAAATAAAATAATAATATTGAAATCCACACATAGTTTTTTCATCATATGCATTTTCTTTTCTTTTCATATGCATTTTTTTCCTTTACTTGGAGAGGTTTTTGCTATTGAACATGTGCGCTTACAAGAAAGAGAGACAAAGAGCCAGAAAGCGAGAAATCAGCCCCCAGGGAGGATGGGCATGGCGCAATCCCTTCTCCTCCATTCTCCTCTTGGGATCTTGGGCACACATGCACACGTTCCCAGCTCGAGTTTAAGCCACTGAGTCTAGGACTCGAACCGCGGTCGACTACGTGAGAGTCCAGCAACATAGCCATTACACTAACTGCTGGTCCCATCATATGCATTTTCCATAAACTTTTTGAAGAATATATAATTAGCGCTTCCCACCTGTGACATGAATATTATTGTTTTGGGCAAAGCCAAAATAGGGATTCTATAAATAAAGTGGCAAGAATGTCAAAGGACCTCAGTGACCAACACTTGGGAAACAGAATGTGACAGTAGCTCTCAAAATCAGCCCAACAGTTCACCCAGTGACCAAGCCCCATTAGCTTCTCACTTGAAGCCAACTCTCCTGTGACAAATTATAATGCATCCTAGCAAAGGAAGAAAGAAACTATTGCTTTTTTTTTTTACGAATTGTTTAATTCCATTTGAAATTGTTATTTTTTTTTTTTTAATTTGAACAGAGAGAGACAAAGAGAGAAAGGGAAAGCGAGAAAGCAAGCCGTCAGGTCCTAGAGTTGGACTGTGGTCAGCTGTATGGGAATATGGCACCTTTAACCACCACGCCACCTGCTGGCCCTGAAAGAAACTACTTCTAAGCCTCAAACCATAAACTCAGTTAATAAGCTAATCAGAAAAATTTTGTAAGTTAAAAAAAGAAGAAAGGAGTTTGAGACTGCTATCTTTTTTTTTTCTTTAATTGCCTGAGGGTGTGTGTTCAACAGAGAGAGCACCTTGTAGGACAGACATGCCATAATCCTTCTGCCTTCATTTCTCCATCCCATCAGGATTTGGGGCTCATACACACACACACACACACACACACACACACACACAGAGTGTTTTTCAAGCCACTGTGCTGGGACTCAAAATGCAGTTGGCCCTGTGGGATTCGACTCCCCATGCTCAGTGCGTCACCACCATGCTTCAGAGCTGGCTCCCTGGCTTATCTTTTTCAGTGATATTTTTTTGGGGGGCTCTTTTCCTTTTTATTTTTTTTTCCCTCAAAATGTCAGTAAGGGCACAGGATTTTTTTCTTCATTTTTACCTTTTTCTTTCAGTTTCTTTCTTATTTTCTTAAGGAATACTTACGCCGAGATTACTGAGTAGACTGGTTTTGCCTAGAATTCCATCCATCAGTTCCCTTTCCAGTGATTTGTTAAAATTTCAAGATACAACATATGAAAGTGCCTAATACACTTAACTGCAGTTAACAGACAATCTATCACAAATAAATTATTGGGTATTTCTTATTGATGTAAGAAGTAGTCTTAGAGCTCTGGCTCAGCATCTGATTCTCTTGCTTTCCCTTAGGGTTACAGAATGGCTGCCATAGATCCAGGCATCACATCTTCAGTCCAGCATGTCCAAAGTAGGGCAACCAGGGCAGTAAGAACGAGCTTTTCTCAACTACCTCTCTTTCTGCCTGAACCTTTTTTTTTTTTTTCTAGAGGGTACATGTACTTGCTGTTGAGAGATGTGGGTAGGAGAGCAAGACAGCACCCCCCTCCAGGAGGGACAATCATGGTACAAACCTTCTTCCTCCATTTCTCCCTCCTTTAAGGATTTTGGACATTATGCAAATGTGCCCAGCATTTTTTTTTTCTCCTTAAGCTGCTGGGTCCAAGACATAAACTATCTATCCAGTTGGCCATGTGGAATCCGGCCATCTTCACCATGCCACCAGGTGGCCATTTTTTTTATTTAGAGAGAGATTTTTGCTATAGGGCGCTCATGCTCACCAGAGAGACAGAAGGCAAGAAATCACCCCCAGGGCAGTTGGCCACACTGCAATCCCTCTCCATTCTCCTCTCAGGATGTTGGGCACACACACACACACACCCCCAGCCAAGCTGCTGGGTCCTGGACTTGAACTGTGGTCAACTACATGGCAGTCCAGCGACAACCAATATGCCATCTGCTGGTCCCCAGAGGGGAAATCTTGTACAGAAGTTCCACAGCAGATATTCTCAGGTGTTTCGTTGGCTAAAACTGGTTCAATGTTCACCCCTAAGCAGTAAAAGAAACTAAAAAAGTAATGTTCATTCTTTTCAAAGGTAGGAGGCAAGGGAATATTTGGGTACAGGTCACCGTTCCCTATCTGGGTTCTGTATCTGCAGATTTAACCAACTATGGAGAGAAAATATTAAAAAAGCAAAAGAAAACAAAAAATCTTGGTTGTATCTGTACTGAACACATACTTTTTTTTGTTATTATTCCCTAAACAATACAGTATAACAATTCTTAACATAGCATTTATATTGGTTTATATTATAAGTAAACTAAAATTGATTTAAAGTGTATGGGGGATGCATATTTGCGTTTTGGTATCTGTTGGAGTCTGGGCAGCGGGGTAGGGGGGTATTCCTGGAACCACTCCCCCATGCATACCAAAAAATGACTATTGATATTATGAAAATCTCTAATCATTGTGTCTTTTAGTTTCAGCCCCTGAATTTGTTTTTGAACATGGCTATCAAACTTACCTGCCCACGGAAAGCAATGAAAACCAGACAGCCACTGTCATCTCTCTCCCTGCCAAGACACGCACCAAGAAGCCAGCAACACCCCCTGCTCAGAAAAGGCTTAACTGTTGCTATCCAGGTAAAGGTGACAGTAGGTCCTGGTTGTGTAGGGGATGTGACCTTTAGCCAGGTGCCAGGGGTCTCCTCCTCAGTTCCTGAGAGCTGACTCTGGATGTGCTCCTAACCACTTGGCGTAGAAGTCCAAGCCCCAGGGCGTTTGCATCAGCACCAGGATTGTCTCTCCTGTCCCTGTCATTGTGCGTTGGGCCCTAAGATTTGACAGCCACAGGCCTTTGGAAGGGAACATAGGAGAATTTTAAGGTGCTGTTCATTTTTCTTCCTGTGCTGTAGTTTAGAAGACATCCTGTACTAGCAGATGGTATAATGGTTACGTTGCTGGACTCTCCACGTAGTCGACTGTGGTTCGAGTCCTGGACCCAGCGGCTTGAAATTTATGCTGGGCACATGTGCATGCATGCCCAAGATCCCAAGAGGAGAATGGAGGAGAAGGGATTGTGGCGTGGCCATCCCCACTGTGTGTGTGTGTGTGTGTGTGTGTGTGATTTCTCGCTTTCTGTCTCTCAGTTTCTCTGGCAAGCACACATACCCTATAACAAAAATCTCTCTAAAAAAAAAAATTTCTTCTCTTACTTTTGTCAATTTTTTATTTGGAAATTATTTCAGACTTACAGAAAAGTTGCAAAAAATAGTCCCAACAAGCCCTGTAGTCCACTTGTGTGTGTGTGTGTGTGTGTGTGTGTGATTTCTCGCTTTCTGTCTCTCAGTTTCTCTGGCAAGCACACATACCCTATAACAAAAATCTCTCTAAAAAAAAAAATTTCTTCTCTTACTTTTGTCAATTTTTTATTTGGAAATTATTTCAGACTTACAGAAAAGTTGCAAAAAATAGTCCCAACAAGCCCTGTAGTCCCTTCTTCTCAATTCCCCAAATGTTAACATTTTACCATAATTGCTTTGTCATCCTTTCTATACATGCATGCATTTTTCCCCAAACTATTGGGTCATCAGAAAAGTCATGATGTGTTTTTCAATGTTCTTCTATGCAAATATGCTATCATGACTTATAATATCATGACTTTTCTGACAGCCCAATATTTGGGAATAAGTTGGAAACATGCTGCCCCTTGTTCCCTAATATGCCTCAGTGTGTACTTCCTAGGAACAGGGACCTTCTTTTCTGTAACTACAGGGCAATCATCAAAATTAGGAAATGGGGTCAGCCAGGGGTATGATGGTTGAGACTGCTGGATCCCACACGGACAACTGCATGGTTTGAGTCCTGGACCCAGCAGCTTGAAGAACACATCGGGTACATGTGTGTGCAGGCCCAAAATCCTGAGAGAAGGATGGAAGAGAAGAGACTGTGGTGTGGGCATCCCTTTGAGGGGAGCTTTCTCACTCCCCACCTGCTTCCTCTCCAGTGAGTGCATACACACTGTAACAAATTTAAACAAAAATTTTCAGGAAATTAGTTTTTATATATACTATTGGCAAACTTACTGACCTTATTCAGATTGGACCAGTTGTTAAGCATTCCCCTATTATCCCCTCTATCAAAAACAAAACAAAACAAAAAACGGTCCAAAGTCTAATTCATCATAATTCACTGAATTTGATTTTTTGGGTCTTTCATTTCCTTTATTTCGGAATAGTTCCCAAGCTTGTATCTTCGTGACCTGGACACCGTTAAAAGCTAAGCTAGCTGTTATGTGAAATATGCTTTAATTGGAGCTCGCCTGGTGCCTCATAGTTGGGTCTGGCTGGTGCTCTTTCGGCAGGGACCATGGAAGTGATGATGCCCTCGGTGTGTCATGTGAGGAGGCACGCGCCATCTGCTGGTGTGGTGCCATTACTGTGGTGTTACTTCTGTCACCTGGTGACGTGGTTCCGCCAGTTCGCTCCTTTGAAGTTCTTGACACTCCCTTGGTAATTCATCGTTCCTTGTTTTTTGCTGCTTTATTTATTTTAGGTTGCCAATTCAAGACTGCCTACGGTATGAAGGACATGGAGCGCCATTTAAAAATTCACACGGGTGAGTGCCATTTCTTCACACGTGTGTCCTAAACGCCTGCTCTGAGGTAGGAGTGGGGACCTAACAGGTCAGATACGTGCTGTGACGCCCACCTCACTGGTTGTCACAGAATTGCAAATATGAACTAAATAAAAATAAAACGTTATTGGGACCAGCAGTTAGCGTAATGGCTATGTCACTGGACTCCCACATAGTCGACCGCGGTTCACATCCCGGACCCGGTGGCTTAAATTCACACCGGGCATGTGTGCATGCGTGCCCAAGGTCCCGAGAGGAGAATGGAGGAGACGGGATTGCGGCGTGGCCATCCACCCTAGGGGGTGATTTCTCGCTTTCTGTCTCTCTGTCTCTATCTGTCTGTCCGATGAGCGCTCATGCCCTATAGCATAAACCTCTCCAAAGGAAAAAAAAATTAAAAATAAATAAAACGTTATTTTTCCATGTGATTTTTGGCAGAAGATGATAAAATTCAGTACTGGAGAGGATGTGAGTAATTTAGTTTGTGAAAATGTGAACTGATATGCCAGCCCCTGGCCTCATGGTTAGGACAGCCAGATCCCATGTGGCCAACCTCATGGTTCGAGGCCCAGACCTAGCCACTTGTGGCCATGTGTGTGCATGCCCCAAATCCCAAAACATGCTGGGCACATGTGTGTATATGCCCAAATCCCGAAAAGAGGGAGAGCGGAAAAGCGATTGCAGAGTGATCATCTTCCACAAGGTAGTGCTTTCTCTCTCTTTCTCTCTCCGGCAAGTACACACACACCCTCTGACAGATTTTTAAAAATTAAAAATAAACAAAAATAATAAAACTAAGAAAGTGAGAACTGCTACAGCCATCTGAAAACTAACCTGCCAAAATTTGAGCACATGTATTTTTCTTCCTTTAAGGATTTCTCACTGTAAGGCAAATTATGTTAGTGTGTGTGTGTGTGTGTGTGTGTGTGTGTGTGTGTGTGATTGGTAAAAAGAAGAATAAGAGGAAAGAATAAGTGAATACATGAATATGTGTTATTTTTGAAATTTGGAAATAAGACTTTAATAAATACCTTTTTAAGAAACGGGCCAGCTAGTGGCATGGTGATTTGGGCAGCTCAGCCCCACATGGCCAGCTGCATGGCTCGAGTCCCAGATTAAGTGACTTGAAAACATGTCAGGCACATGAATGTGAGTGCCCAAAATCTGAAGAGAATTGAGGGGAAGAGATTGAAGTATGTTCATTCCCCAAGGAGATGCTTTCTCACTTTCCCTCTTCCTCTCTCTCGGTCTCTCCAGTGATCACACATGTCCTGAGTACACGTGCCCTAGAGCAAAATTTTAAAATTATAGAAAGGTCGATACACACAAAAAGAATGACTAGAGTGATTATTTCTGGTGATTTCAATTTTCTTTAATATATTATTTCTTATGTTTCATAGATTTTCTTATGGAGAGGGATTTGCTTTTAGATTTTTTTTAATTATTTATTTTTAATTCCACTTGCTCTTATTATTTTTTAATTTGACCAGAGAAAGACAGAGAGAAAAAAAAGGAAAACAAGAAAGCAAGCCTCCAGGTCTGGGACTTGAACCATGGTTGGCCATGTGGGAATCCAGTGCCTTTAACCACCACGCCACCTGCTAGCCCCACTTTTAGATTATTTTTTAACGTAGTATTCGATGCTCATATTTGAATAATGCAGACACATATAAATTCAAGTGTATAAACGTGTAACATGCTAGGCACACACTGAAACTTAGTGTGGCTTCACTACTTGTTCAAGTCTGCAGTTGCTTGGCCATGACCAGTGAGTGCCTTGTTACAGTGGAGTCACCATCATAGCTAATCAGCCTCACAGTGTCATGTCATTTGGTTTTATTCTAATTATCCAAATATTAAATTTCAAGTATTGTAAGCATTCTAATGCAACAAGAGATGAAACTCTCCTCGTAGGTTTCATGTGTTAAAGTCCCATCAGTCTAGCATAGAATATTTATCCTTGAAAGAATAAAGCACTATAAATATTAAAGATGGGGCCAGCAGGTGGCATGGTGGTTAGGGCGCAGAATCCCATATGGCCTTCCTGTCCAGTTCAGGTCTAAACCTGGCAGCTTGAAAACACACTGGATGCATATATGTGTATGCCCTAAATCCTGAAAGGAGAATGGAAGAGAAGGGATTACAGCATAGGCATCCGCCTTGGGAGGCAATTTCTCACTTTCCCTCTCTCTCTCTGTTGAGTACACATGCCCTATGGCAAAAAAAAAAAAAAATTAAAATAAGATGACTAGAATTGTAAAAATAGAAATGAGAGCCGTCACTTTAAGTCAATTTCTGCAAATATTCAGAAAACATCTATATACCATGAGCCAAACATGTATTTGTGGGGTAGTTTCTGCCTGTCTGAAGCGTCGTACAACATTGCTGAGCAGAGTCGATGAGACGTCCCTGCGTTACTTTCAGAAAGAAGGCTGTTTTTATTAAGCCTGGGGGCCGAGGAGCACCCATAATGACAGGACTCTTCTCCAGCTGAGCTGGCTAAAGCCCTCCTGCTTTCACCACTCCGTACCTGGTTGCAAACGTGCAGCACAGTGACCACGGGAATACTCAGCTGCCGACACCAAGAAAGTACTGCTCCTGGAGTTTTGAGTTTGATACTAAAATTTCTTTCTTTCTTTTTTTTTCTTTTCGAGAGATTTTTGCTATAGGGTAGTGTGCTTGATGGAGAGACAGGAAGCAGGAAGTCATCGCCTAGAGAGGATAGCCATGCTGCAATCCCTTCTCCGTGCTCGGGATTTTGGGCATGCATGCATGCATGCCCGTTGTAAGTTGTGAGCCGCTGGGTCCAAGACTTGAACCATGGTCAACTGTGCAGGAATCCAGCGACATAGCCATTACACCATCTGCTGGTCCCTGACTACTAAAATTTCTTGTTTCTTTTTTTTTTTTTAAGAACTATTTTTTTAACTTTATTTATTAATTTATTTTAATTTGACCAGAGAGAGAGAGAGACCCACAGAGAGGGACAGTGAGAAAGCAAGCCTCCAGGTCTAGGACTCAAACTGTGGTTGGCCATGTGGTAGTGTCCAGCACCTTTACCGTCATGCCATCTGCTGGCCCCTAAAATTTCTTTTTTCTTTTTTTTTTTTTTTTGCTATAGGGCACATGCATTTGCCAGGACAGCGAGAGACAGAGAGACAGAAAGCGAGAAATCACCTGGGGGGATGGCCACACGCAATCCCCTCTCCTCCATTCTCCTCTTGGGATCTTGGGGCACGCACACACTCGCACCCAGCTCCGGAACTCGAACTGCAGTCGACTTACATGGGAGTCCAGAGACATAGCCATTACGCCAACTGCTGGTCCCCCATAAAATTTATAATAAAGTAATCTTTAAAAAACTTTTAGATGTATCTTTAAATCCCAAATGTTTATGATAATAGTGATTGGCTTTAGCTGACAGTTTAACATTTGGTTGTTTAAAATTTAGCCAAAATACATGTTTGATGAATAAAGTGATAAGTTAAAATTGTGACTCACAGTCCACGTCCTTCTAATCAACAGTCCCACATCATCAGTCTTTTTTTATTAGTAAATTTTTAAATTTCTTCCAAGAGCAAGAAAGACAGAGAGAAGAGAGGAAAGAAACAGTACCCCTACCAAGGCTCAATGCATGACCCAGCCCGTCTTCAGCCAGGCTTGGATCGTGGGTACTTGTGCGCCCAGTAACTCAGGAAGAACAGGAACTCTCTTGTGGGATTACCTTGCAAAACGTTGCACTTCACCACTGAGCTATTGTTAGCCCTCAAATATCACAAGCCTTAATTGTCTCCTTTGCATCACTCTACAAGTTTTGCTTGCATATACCAGGCCTAAAAACATAACACTGTTCATTTTTTCCATCTCTTGATAAGATAATATGTACTGTCACTGTGATTTGCTTTTTTCATTTAATATTGGCTATAATTTCATGTCAGAATTTATTGGGTTGTTGGAAAAGTCATAATGCATTTTTGCATAAAAAAAAGAAAAAGATCTCTCATGACCGATACGTACCTACTTCATTCTTGTCACTGGCCAAATAGGGGAGTGGTTCAATAATTTATGACACATCAGCACAGTCCAATACTTCAACTTTAAAAAAAATCATATTGTGAGGGGCTGGCAGGGTGCTGGACTTCCACATAGTGAACCATGGTTTGAGTCCTGGACCTGGCGGCTAATACGCTTTTCTCTCTCTCTCTCTCTCTCTCTCTCTCTCTCTCTCTCATCAAATTAAAATAAATAAATAAAGTTAAATAAAATAATTTTTTTTAAAAAAAAAATTTTTTTTTTTTAAATCATGTTGTGGGACCAGCCCCATGGCCTGCTGGTTAAGGCAGCCAGATCCCATACGTCCAAAGACATGGTTCAAATCCTGGCCCTAGCATCTTGAAAAACATGGCAGGGGGGCCAGCAGGTGGTATGGTGGTTTAGGTGGTGGACTCTCACATGGTCAACCACAGTTTTATTCCCAGACCTGGTGGCTTGCTTTCTCACTTTGCCTTTCTCTCTCCCTGTCTCTCTCTGGTCACATTAATTAATAATAATAAATAAAATTGAATAAATAAATCTTTCTTTAAAAAAAAAAGTATATGTGGTGCTGAGCCCAAAATCTCAACAAGATGGAGAAAAAAGATTTCAGAGTGACCTTGCCCCATTGGGTTATTTTTCCCCTCTGTCTCTCTCTCTGTCTCTCTCTCTGTCTCTCTGGCATGCTGGCACGCCTTCTGGCAAATGATAAAAAACAGGTTGCAGAGACGAAACAATGTGAAAGAGATGATCAAAATTACTTTGAAGCCAAGAAAGTAGTCAGTGGGGAGCAGTGTAGCATTTGGCTAAAAAAAATGTCTTGGGTTCTAGTGCCAGTTGGAAGGATTAAGTGAGATGATTCAAAGGCGCAGTGCCATTCAAAGTGCTTCAGTTGACGTTAGCCAAGATGTTTCTTTTGCAGCAAGAGGGGAAAAGGTGCATGCAGGCATATGTGCATACACACACACACACACACAGACTGGGAAAATACACATCAGAAAGTTAGCAGTTGGGCCCAGCAGGTAGCGTGGTGGTTAAGGTGCTGGACTTCCACATGGCTGACTGTGGTGGTGTGAAAATCACACTGGGTACATATGTGTGAATGCCCAAAATCCCAGGAAGAGTGTAGCAGATGGGATTGTATGTGGCCATCCCCCCTGGGGTCTTACTTTTTCTCTTTCTCTCTCTGGTGAGCACATGTCCCCTATGGCAAACCCTAAAAAAATATATATATATATATATATCACAGTTGTGGCACAAGTGAGGACACCGCTACAGAACACTGGAGCTAGTCAGAGGCCCAAGGTTCAGGTGCACCAGCAGGGGTGTCTGTGACCCTAACTGGATGGACAGGGGGGTCGGGGAACACAGCACCACAGGACCCTTCACGGCTCCCCATCTCTGTCTCTTGCTCATAAAAAAAAAAAAAAAATGAGTAGGCTTTAAAAAAAGAACAAGTTAACAGGGCTAGCATGTAGCATGAAGGTTAAGGTGCTGGATCCCACATGGCCAATTCTGCAGTTTGAGTCCTGGACCTAGCAAAAATCATGCTGGGCAGGGCCAGCAGGTGTCATAGTAGTTAAGACACTGGACTGCCACACGGCTGACCATAGTTTAAGTCCCAGACCTGGTGACTTGCTTTCCAACCTTCTCTCCCTCTCTTTCTCTCTTTAATACACTAAATTAAATAAATAGGGGGCGGGCAGGAAATGTGGTGGATTCCCACATGGCCAACCACAGTTCAAGTCTCGGACCTGGCGGCTTTCTTTCTCATTTCTCTCTCTCTCTCTCTCTCTCTCTCTCTCTCTCTCTATCTCTTTCTTTCTCTCTCTCTCTTTTACTCTTTCTCTGTCCCTCTCTGGTCAAATTAAAAAAATAAATAAATAAAGTTAAATAAAATAATCCCCTTTTAAAAATTAAACAAATAATTAAAAAAAAAAAAAAGAGTTAGAGATGCTAGGCATGTATGTGTACATACCCAAAATCCCAAGAGGAGAATGGAGGAGAAGGGATTGCAGCATAGCCATCCACCCTCTGTGTGTCCGGAGGTGGGGGGAGCGGGTATTTCTCACGTTTCCTCTGGCTTTCTCCAGCAAGTGCACATGCTCTGTGGCAAAAATCTTTTTAAAATCTTAAAAAGTAAAGTTAGCTGTTGTTCATGGGTTGCAAATAATATATGTATTAATGAAGTTCGGATTAAGCTGCTGTAACAGAGAAACTGAAAGATGGGGGTTTATGTGTCTCTCATATAACTGATGAGAGGTGAGCAGGCTGTCTAGGACAGGCCAGCACCTGTCCTGGGAGATTGCCCAGGAATGGAAGTTCCTCTCTTCTCACGACGTTACGTTACTCCAGCATCTAAAGGGGTGTGCTCTCACCTGCTCTCACCTGCTCTCACCTGCCTACTCGCCCCTCTGTCCTGCTTACAGATAGCAAGGAGGAGGGAAAAAGAAAAAAGTAAAAGAAGCAAGAACTTCTTTTACAGGAGGGACACCCTCTACTTTCTTGCCATTGCCCTGATGGAAGCGCCATCATAGATCACACCTGTCTGCAAATGGGGCTAAGAAGGGCAGTCTAGCTGGTCAGTCACAAGCTCTGCTAAAATTTAGGGATTCGGGGCTGGCAGGTGGTGTAGTTGAGGTGCTGGACTCCCACATGGCAGGCTGTGGCTTGCTTTCTCGCTTTCCCTTTCTCTCTCTGTCTCTCTCTGGTCAAAATTTTTAAAATAATATTAATAATGAATAAAATTTAAAAATTCTTTAAAATTTAAGAGTTCTAATTTTAGGGTATGTCTGTTTCAAAAAAGGAAAAAGGAGAGAATGAATACAAGAGACAACTACCAATTTCTTATTTTACTTAAAATTTTAATTGCCTTCTAGTAGGATATAATGAAAGATTCATATTCATTGTGAAAAATGCCAATAAGGAAAATAGAAGATGCTCCCCCTCTTGGACGATGTTAGCTCTTTGCCAATCATCCATCCAGCTTTATGGTTTTCTCAATATTCTTTGGTAGTTGCCTATTACTTTTCTCCTAAGGTGGTGGGAAATAAGCCTATTTCTTTTTTTAACTCTTGCTTCCTGGTGCCATCTGTGTGTGTGTCTGAAGGAGACAAACCCCACAAGTGTGAAGTCTGCGGCAAGTGCTTTAGCCGGAAAGATAAGCTGAAGACCCACATGCGGTGCCACACGGGCGTGAAGCCCTACAAGTGCAAAACATGCGACTACGCCGCGGCCGACAGCAGCAGCCTCAACAAGCACCTGCGGATACACTCCGACGAGCGCCCCTTCAAGTGCCAGATCTGCCCCTACGCCAGCCGCAACTCCAGCCAGCTCACCGTCCACCTGCGCTCCCACACAGGTAAGTCTCGGCTCTTTGCTCTCTCCCTCTCTGCTCCTCACCTCCTACTGCTTGAATCAGAAGCATCTTAAGGCATTTAGTCACAATGTAAGAAAACAAGTTGGAGATGTCTGGTCATCCCATTGTTTGTATTTTTCCTCTGCCCAGAAGAACTTCTCTTCTGGGTAAAATAGGGAAAACCTTCAACCTTATACCTTTATATATATTTATATAATGTTATAACAATAACTAATTCACTAGTAAAGCATGTAACTGAGGAGGTGCACTAAGTGAAGTGTGTGTGTGTGTGTGTGTGTGTATGCATATATGTATGTGTGTGTGTGTATATATATAATGCAAGTAGAAAGGATAAGTGCATTACAGTTAGACATTTCAATTCTTTTTTAAGAGGTTTTAGGATTTTTTTAGTAGAAAGGATAAGTTTTGTAAGGCTTGTTATACGTAATATGCATGTGCGTACTGGGTTATAGCATTTCAATAATTTTTAAAGTATTCTTTGATTAGTCTGGGACAACTTGAAAAATATGCGTCAAAGTCAGCAGAGTAGGTAACTCAACAAATGATGTACAGTTTTCTTTTGACATGTGTCTCGGTTAGCTATTGATACAATGATGCTGTGTAACAACCACCACAAAATCTCAGTGGCATATTATAATATACACTTATTGCTTACATACTTCAGGTCGGCAGGGGGTTGACTAAACCACTCTGTTTATCTTAGCTTGGCTTAAAATCATACTCTGTAGGAAAGGCCAGTGTGTCTCATCTGGGCTGGGACCTGCTGGCTATGGGCTAGCTGGCTGCCCACTGACCTAGACTGAGGTAATTTGGATCTGCTCCGTACATCTCTCATCCTCCCCCTGGGACTGTGGACTACCTAGACTTGTCCTTATGAAAATGGCTGAGGTGCAAGCAAGCAAACCCCAGTGGGTAAGCCCATTTCACATCTCTGCTCACGTCAGTCTGCAAACATCACTTTGGCTAAAGCAAGTCCCCTGGTTGGGTCTGGTGTCAGGGATGGGACTGAGCTCGCCCACAGCAAGAGATCACCACAAGGTTACATGGCAAAGGTTAGAGATACAGGGAGGGGTGAAGAATCGGGGCCATTTTGGCAAACAACTGCAGGCCACCTTCATCCTCACCATCATTCCCGTTTCTCTGCCATACAAAATACATTCACACCTCCCAAGACCCCTCTGAGTGTCATTCAGACTTGACACGCTCTACCAGGTCTGAACGTGGTTCTCTTCATTTACAGATGAAGTAAAGAGACAAGTTGTTTGTTCCCACATGCCCAACGTAGAGTCATGAAACCGATCCAAGGTGATTGCAATCACCCTGCTCTTCGAACTGAGAAGATTAAGAGGCACTTGGCAGTCACTGTAGCATTTCCGAAATTCCTCTGGGCAAATTCCCCAGGCCCCTCACTCAGGGAGTAGGGGATGTTTCTTCATTAGGCCTTGTCTCATTTCCCTGGTTCCTAACCCAGCCCCACTGGAACATTCCTTCCATCACCTTCCTTAGCCATTTTGGAAAAAGATTGGAAAATGCACCACTGAGAAAGTTTCACAGCCTGCTTCCTGCCTACCAAAAGCTCGGAGTCTTCACATTCTGGTTTTTTGTTTGTTTATTTGTTTGAGAGGTTTTTGCTTTGGGGCATGTGCACTCGCCAGCAAGACCAAGAGAGATAGACAGAAAGCGAGAAATCATTCCCCAGGGGGAATGGCACACAATTCCTTCTCTTTCATTCTCTCCTCTGGATCTTGGGCACGCACGGACATACACCCTACATGAGTTTAAGCCACCGGGTCCAGGACTCGAACCACGGTCGACTACATGGGAGTTCAGCAACATAGCCATTACGCCCACTGCTGCTCCCCCACATTTTGTTTTTTGTTATTGTTGTTTTTAAGAATTATTTATTTATTTATTTTATTTGCTCACCAGAGAGAAAGAGGGAAAATGAGAAAGCAAGCTGCCAAGTCTGGGACTTAAACCATAGTCAGCCATGTGGTAGTCCCGTGCCTTCACCACCATGCCACCTGCTGCTCCCCACATTTTGTTTTACCTAGGCTGATGACAGATTTGCTGGTAGAACTATTTTGAAAACTTCTTAAATCTCCTCTGTGTCCACATGCCAAAAACCATGCCCACAACTGTTTTAGAATCTTGCGCCTTTCTCCAAACTCACCGATAGGCACTTCTGTGGGTCCTTGGGCTCCTTTTGTCCAGCCGAGAAAACCCACTTGGCACCGGCTGACGTTTTTGAAAACTTCAACAAGGAGTCTTACATTTCGACCCCTCGTTTCTCATTCAGTCTTCACTCTGAGATGAGCTCCCAGAATATGCTCTTGTCCCCGGGCTGGCTGTTTACTTTGAAAATGCTATCTGGAGGTGAGAAGCTACGTCCAGCCAATCTCTGACTTGCTGTATTCCCTCAGAACTCTGTGTAGAAACTGGCCAGTTCTGGTCTGTCTCTTTCTTCCAGTCTGCTTAGCAGACTCTTTCACCATTTGACCTAGAATTTACTTCTTTACTCCCGTACAGAATTCATCATGTGCATTTTCTTAGCAATCATAGGTGACAGATTCACCAACTATCTGGCATCCAATAGTGGAAATTGTCATTTTTCCAGCCTCTACCTATAATCCAGTCCCAAAACCTGTGCTGCCTGTTGATATTCTGGTTCTGTGATGACAACACCCGATTGCTGGATACCAGTGTCTGTATTAGTTATCTCATGTCACAATGATGCAGGATAATTAAAAAAAAAAAAATTGCAGAACTTCAGCAAGCAAAATATTAATAGTAAGCTTTTTCTGTTCCCATGTTGGAGATCAGCTGGTGTCGTCTAGGTAGCTCTGCTGATCTTGGCTAGACTCATTCACAAGCCTGAGGATCTGCAGGCAGTCGGCTGCATGTCCACTGGCCTGGACTGAGGTAATCCTCAGCTTTCTCCTGGGACCAGCGGGTCAGGCCAGGACTGACCTCCTGGCAGTGACCAACGTGCAAGCAAACAAGTCCCAATGAGCAGCCCATTTCAAGCTATTACTTGTGTCAGGCCTACTTAACTACCATGGCCAAGTCCAATGACATAGTTGAACCTGCTGCTGTGAGTCATGGCAGGTCACCCTGCCCTTGTTGGGAGAGCACACAGATGCCATGGCTACAGGGAGGGATGGGAGTTGGTGAGACTTGGGGACATTTTTTTAAGCTTCTACTACAAGGTTTTTTTTTTTTTAATTATCCTGCATCATTGTGATGCTTCACTGATTTTCTTTGGAAATCAGTCCCAGCCTACATCAGAGAAGCAGAAGGATCCATTTATGAAAGTAGTTCATGTTGACTTCTAAGGATGAACTTACCATTTCGAGTAGCATGTTTAAATTAATATAGAAAAGATGTGTTTTCTACAAATTTAAATGCGTACCATTTATGCACCGTCTCCATGGAGCATTCACTCCCCTTCTATAAATCTTTGGCTCTTATAAAATGTTCAACAGCAGAATTCTGTTCCTATTGATTTGATGGACTGATGACATAAGCTATTTTAGTAGCTACCTATACTCCAAAAAGGTCTCTCCGCTGAAATACACTGGTCCCGCATTCATTCAGCGACTATGCATCAGACACTGTGGGATCAGGCAGTGGACAGGATGAAGCACACAGTTAGCTCTAAAAGTCTTACCATCGGGTAGCACTGTTTGACCAGTATACCTCCTTTAAAGAATCACTTAGAGAAAAGGGTGGGGATGAAGAAGGTGATGACAAAGGGACTTAAGTCTGTGGTTTCATGAGTCAACATGGTGTTAAACTCTGAAACTTACTTATGAGCCTTGGTTATCTTATATGTCTAGGTTTCACCTCTGCAGATTGCTAATAGAAATAAAAACACGAGGCCAGCAAGTGGTATGGTGGTTAAGGCCCTGAATTCCCACATGGTTGACTGTGGTTCAAGTCCCAGACCTGGCAGCTTGAAAATCACGCCAAGTTTGTGTGCGTGCATGCCCAGAATCCCAATGGAGGAGAAGGGACTTCACCATGCCACCCCCTCGGGGCGGGGGGGGATTTTTCACCTTCCCTCTCTCTGTCTCTTTCTGTCCTTCTCTAGCGACTGCACATGCACTATAGCAAAAAATAAATAAAGAAAGAAAAGGAAAGAAAAGATTATCAGAAAAACGAAAGGACTGGGCAGGGAGGTAACTGGAAAGCCTAGAGCATTCTGAAGGAGGGATTCTCATTCTAGGTCCGTACCATCTCCCATCTGGGATCCCTGAATAGAGTTTAGGAGATAGGGCCACAAACTTGGATGGGAAAAAATTTACATCTTCATTTCCACTAACCTGTGCTGAGATGTGTCATGTCCTTCAGCTATGAAAATAGGCAGTCCATCAGATAATGGCACGTTAGAGGAAATCGCAGATCTTCTCATAACAACTGCTGCAGGCAGATCAGGGCCACTCTCTCCACTTAGACAGTGTGGTGGTTACTGGGCCCGCCGCCGGAGCTTGGTATTTAATCCAGCAATAAAGCACGCATGCTGGCAGACGTACCCCACCTTTTTTCCCTTTAATAACTATTTTAATATACTTGGTTGCTTTTATACTCCTTTGGGGTTTTATTTTAGTTCACTTTGTACATTTAAAACATTCATCTGAGAAGGATTCCATGGGCTTCAATAGACTGTCAAAAAAGGGTAATGGCGGGCCAGCAGTTAGCGTAATGGCTATGTCACTGGACTCCCATGGAGTCGACCGCGGTTCGAGTCGTGGATCCGGTGGCTTAAACTCACGCCGGGAGCATATGCGTGCGTGCCCAAGATCCCGAGAGGAGAATGGAGGAGAAGGGATTGTGGTGTGACCATCCCCCCTGGGGAGTGATTTCTCACTTTCTGTCTCTCTGTCTTTCTCTGTCTTTCTGGCGAGCGCACACGCCCTGTAGCAAAAATCTCTCAAAAAAAAAAAAGTTTCGAATAATATTCTAAGGCAGAAAAAGCAGACTTTCTGAAAAGGGCCAGACAGTAAATATTTCAGGCTTCGAGAGTCACAACTGTACTCTGTCATTACAGTGAGAAGGCGACCACATGTAAACAAATGATCAGGAGTCTGTGCCAATAAAACTTTATTTACAAGGTTGACCCTGTAGCCTAGTGGTTAAGTGAACCAGATCCCAGATAGTTGACCACAGCTCGATTCCCAGCCCCCACTAGCTTGAGAAATACTTTGGGCGTGTGTGCGTGCATGCATGCATGTCCAAAATCCCCACAGGATGAAGAAATGGAGCAGAGGGGACCATGCCCCACTGTGGTTGTGCTGTCTCTCCCTCTCTTTCTCTGTCTCTCCATCCCTCTGGTGAATGCATACAATTAAAAATAAATAAATAATTTTGGCAATGAAAATAATTGTTTTTCAGGCAGGATTTGGCCCATGGGTGACACTTCCCATGCCTCATACCAGAGTTTAGTGTACATGATCTCGGTGACATTTAGCCACACAAAGTGTGATTTCACTTTAGGCCTCTCAGTGTCCTAGACACTGAGAAATTACCCCCAGCACCCCTAATTATATTAAACAGCTTCAGGTGATATACATTTTATGCAAAAAAAAAAAAAAAAAAAGGAGCACAATCCTAGTCTTTTGAGTTTATGGCCTAAGAAAGCGAATGTGGGTTAAACATACAGATAATTCCCAGCATCGAAGAATGTCTGCTCTGGAATCAGCCTGGACTGGAATCCAAGCCAGGTGACCACAAGCAAGTTACATAGTCTGTCTGGGTGTCAGCCTCCTTGTCTGCACCATGGTGTTAACAATAATGGGGGTGAGGGGGGACCGTGGCATGGTGGTTACGGAGCTGGATTCCAACAGGGTTGACTGCAGTTCGAGTCCTGCACCCAGAAGCTTGAAAATCATGCCAGGCAAGTGTGCGTGCATGCCCACAATCCCAGGTGGAGAATAGAGAAGGGATTGTGGCATGGCTATCCCCTCAGGGGGAATGATTTCTCACTTTCTCTATGGCAAACATATGTGCACTCTATGACAAAAACCTGAAAAAAAAAAAAACGAAAAGAATATTAACACTACTGCCCACCTCATGGCGATGTTGCCAGCATCAAATGAGACCTCTTGTGGAGTGTTCCATGTCATGCCTGCTCTCTGGACAATTAAGCTGCTGTCATTTTGTTTGCATAAGCTGCATTGAGATGGGCACAAGGGCTGTCAATTTGCTTGAGTTATCAGTGCCTTAGATAGTTTGGACTTGGCATTCATCAAGGAAACAAATTTGGAATATCATGTCCATTCAGACGTTGGCAATTTCGCTTTCCCTGCTCATCTTTCAGCAACTGTGATTTTTTTTTTAAATTCAAACAGCTGGATTTTATAACAGCACAAGTAAAGAATACAGCGGGCCATTTGGGATAAACACATTTGTACAGTAAACCTATCTTTATTGATAAAAATCTGCATGAAGTTTAAGCTGGGTGTTTCAATCATTGGAAAAAGAATACTCGGATGAGTGCAACGTGGAGCTGACCTATTTGAAAATATGTTGATGACTCTCTTGCGACATGTAACTCGGTCAAAAATCATCGGATTATGCGAATGACCTAACTGAGCTATTAACTGTGATAGCAAGCGGGCGTGTTCACTGGGAACGATAGCGTGAGTGTTTTAAAGAATATATTTACAAACTATATTTTATTTGGGACAATTAAGTAGCTCTTTTCAATCTCACATTTTTCTTCTGGGCTTTAAGGGTGGTGGTGGTTTAGGTTTGGGGAAAGAAAGCCTTCCCCGTTGTCCTCCTCCCAGGGGCTGCTAGGAGCTGCAGTTAGGAGGTCTCCACCCGCCTTGGTATTGCGATTTTTCTGTGTAAGGTCTCCACCCACCCGCCTTGGTATTGCGATTTTTCTGTGTGTGCTTCGGGGGGATCCGCTGTCGTTGTTGCCTGCCTGTTCTTATCGAAACTCACCTTGTGTTGACAGGGGACGCCCCCTTCCAGTGCTGGCTCTGTAGCGCCAAGTTCAAAATCAGCTCGGACTTGAAAAGGCACATGCGGGTGCACTCGGGGGAGAAGCCTTTCAAGTGCGAGTTCTGCAATGTCCGCTGCACCATGAAGGGAAACCTCAAGTCGCACATCCGCATCAAGCACAGCGGGAATAACTTCAAGTGTCCGCATTGCGACTTCCTAGGGGACAGTAAAGCCACGCTCCGGAAGCACAGCCGCGTGCACCAGTCAGAGCACCCGGAGAAGTGCTCGGAGTGCAGCTACTCCTGCTCCAGCAAGGCGGCGCTGCGCGTGCACCAGCGCATCCACTGCACCGACCGGCCCTTCAAGTGCAGCCACTGCAGCTTCGACACCAAGCAGCCCAGCAACCTGAGCAAGCACATGAAGAAGTTCCACGGGGACATGGTCAAGGCTGAGGCGCTGGATAGGAAGGACACGGGCAGGCAGAGCAGCCGGCAGGTGGCCAGGCTGGACGCCAAGAAGACTTTCCACTGTGACATATGCGAGGCCTCCTTCATGCGGGAGGACTCGCTTCGCAGCCACAAGAGACAGCACAGTGAGTACAACGAGAATAAGAACTCGGATGTGACCGTCCTCCAGTTTCAGATTGACCCCAACAAGCAGCCCACCACACCCCTCACTGTGGGCCACCTACAGGTGCCCCTCCAGCCCAACCAAGTGCCCCAGTTCAGCGAAGGGAGAGTGAAAATTATCGTCGGGCATCAGATGCCCCAGACCAACACCATCGTCCAGGCCGCGGCTGCTGCGGTCAACATCATGCCCCCTGCTCTGGTGGCCCAGAACACAGAGGAACTCCCGGGGAACAGCCGGCTGCAGATCTTGCGCCAGGTCAGTCTGATCGCCCCCCCGCAATCCTCGGGGTGTCCGAGCGAGGCGGGTGGCATGACCCAGCCAACTGTCCTGCTGACCACTCACGACCAGGCAGACGGAGCCACCCTGCATCAGGCTCTGATTCCGACCGCCCCAGCCGGCCCGCAGGAAGGCTCCGGCAACCAGACTTTCATCACCAGCTCGGGGATTACTTGCACTGACTTTGAAGGCCTTAACGCTTTGATTCAGGAGGGGACAGCCGAAGTGACCGTCGTGAGTGACGGCAGCCAGAGCATTGCGGTGGCCACCACGGCCCCTCCCATCTTCTCCTCCCAGCAAGAACTGCCCAAGCAGACTTACCCCATCATTCAGGGCGCCACCCACCCAGCCCTGCTCTGCCCAGCCGACTCCATACCAGATTAGTACTTAGGAAAGAAGGGGCAGGAGGAGGGACGAGGAGGAAATGGGGAGTAAAGAGGCTTACGCCTCATGTTTTTAAGGGCAGTTGTGCATTCCCTCTTCCCCCCTCCCCCGGGCCCGTTATAAATTGTAATTTTATACTGCTTACTCTGATTTTTAACAGTCACAACTTTGAAATCACCTCAGAATCGCCGTGTTGTAATTATTGTAAAATCTTAAAGGTTGATTCCAATTAGGGTTGGAATTAAATGCATTAAGTAGTGAATTCATTTGTTCATTTCCAACTTGATTTTCCAACTCTAATAAACGAAGGGTTTTTTCCATCTCATTGAATTTGTGTAGTAGATGGTACTTCTCAGCTTTTCGTAAGCCCATTCTGGAACACACCCCCGCCCCCGGAGTTTGGGGTATTAGTGCTTTAGTACACGGAGCAAATCTATTGGCATGAAGGACCATTTTCTACATAATGTTACATGGATACTTGACAAAACAAAAATGATGTTTAGTGCTAATGAGCAAAAGGAATGGTTCCTTAATAAATTGATATCCAATTAAAATTTACCAAATGTTAATGATCCTTTAGAGTCAAAGTACGGTTTGGAGATAAAGTGGAAGGAGTATGAGTTTTTATATAATAAAGGAAGACTTGAAGCAGTCACAAACGTTTTTTGTTTTGTTTTGTTTTTTAGTTTTTACTGTAGGATGTGTGTACTCACCAGAGAGAGAAAGAAGGAAAGTGAGAAATCCCTTGCTGCAATCCCTTCTCCATTCTTTTTTTCTTTTTTTTTTTTTTTTTTTGGAGAGGTTTTTTCGCTATAGGGCACATGCGCTCGCCGGACAGACAGAGAGAGACAGAGAGATAGAAAGCAAGAAATCACCCCCCAGGGGGGATGGTCACGCCGCAATCCCTTCTCCTCCATTCTCCTCTCGGGATCTTGGGCACGCACGCACACGCGCCCGGCGTGAGTTTAAGCCACCGGGTCCGGGACACGAACCGCAGTCGACTACATGGGAGTCCAGCGACATAGCCATTACGCTAACTGCTGGTTCCCCCTTCTCCATTCTTTTGAGATTTGGGGCATACATGCACATGTGCCCAGTGTGAGTTTCTTTTTTCTTATTTTTTTTAAAGAATTATTTTATTTATCTTTTTTTTTTTTTATTTGACTAGAGAGGGACAGAGTGAGAGAGAGAAAGAGAGAGAGAGAGAAAGTGAGAAAACAAGCCACCAGGTCTAGGACTCAAACCACGGTCAGCCATGTGGGAGTCCAACGCCCTTAACCACCACGCCACCTGCCAGCACTCCCAGTGTGAGTTTCAAGCTGCCAGGACTTAAACCATAGTTAGCCATAAGGGAGTCTAGCACCTTAACCACTATGCTACTTCGCTGGCCCCGCCAAGTCTGATTTCCAAGTTCCTGGGTCTGGGACTCAGATCCCAAGTAACTAGATTTGGGATCCGGCACCTTAACCTCTCCACTATGTGCCGCCCCAAGCCACAGAGGTTTTTAGTCTTCTCATAAATAGCTTTATACATAAACACTTTACTTTCTTCAAGATAAATTAAATAGTTGCAGTAACTAGAGCACGCCATATGAGTGTCATTTTTATTTTGAAACTTCAGACTGATATTCAGACTGACAATCTTGACATTTCTGTTTAGATGCAAATATGATGCAAGTTCCTACTAACCCTTAATAAAGGATTTCCAGGATTCATTCATTCTCTCTCTCTACATACATACTTATTTATTTATTTATATAATTATAATAATCTCTTTTCTCCCTATATATAAATATATAATTTATATATATATAAAATTTCTGTCTCAAAAACTCAAATTGTGTTCAGTTCTGAATTGAAATGCCATTTAATCAGTAGATGGCGCCAGAGAGCAAACTAGAATTACAACTACTTAACACCCAAAGACGTTTTCCAGGGTTGTAATAATCTGGTTTCTAGCATCATCAAGGGGGGTGGTAAGGAGGGAAGGTCATTCTTATGAAAGAAGCATTTTCAAAAGTTAGGAGTATACTTAGATACATTTTTTACCAGCGTTGTTACCACTTTCATTTTTCCCACTTATTTCATCAAAATTGTCATGCAGATCATCTCACTTTTCCATAAAGATACAATTTTCTTTTTCTTTTTTTTTTTTTTTTTGGAGAGGTTTTTGCTATAGGGCGCGAGCGCTTGCCAAACAGACAGAGAGAGAGACAGAGAGACAGAAAGCGAGAAATCACCCCCCAGGGGGGATGGTCACGCCACAATCCCTTCTCCTCCATTCTCCTCTCAGGATCTTGGGCACGCACGCACACACGCCCAGCGTGAATTTTAAGCCACTGGGTCCAGGACGCGAACCGCGGTCCACTACGTGGGAGTCCAGCGACATAGCCATTATGCTAACTGCTGGTCCCAAGATACAATTTTATTTTTCTGTAATAAGTTAGGGAAATACAAAATAGTGGAGTTAGAAACATGTCGAGTGGGGGATCAGCAGGTGGATGGTGGTTGAAGCGCTGGACTCCCACATGGCCAACCACAGTTCCAGTCCCTGATCTGGCAACTTGCTTTCTCGCTTTCCCTCTCTCTCTGTGTCTGTCTCTGGTGAGCACACATGCCTTATAGGCAAATTCAAAAGAAATAAATACATAATTTATTTTTTAAAAAAACATAGAATGTACCTGTCGGAAATGCAAAAATCCACTCTTAAGAAATACAGAGAGCTGGGTTTGTCTCTACTGCTTAGTAGTTGAACACAGTTCTGATTTTTGCTGTTTCTTTTGCCAGAACCTCTTTGTCTTCACACGAGCAGTGGCAATAACAAGACTGTAGCTATGGTTTGGGTCGTAACTGAAAAGCTTGCAGGGTACGACGTGGGTCATTTCATCACCTTGGACTTAACTGCTTGCAGCACAAGGAGACGATTCAGCTATCGGATTTTAGCAGGGAAGTGTCTGGTCATGAACCCGGTCCATGTCTTTCTCGTTTCCCAAGTGCCCCCTTTTTTAACTGTTTTTAGAGAGATTTTTGCTATAAGGCACATGCCTCACCAGAGAGGCAGAGAGACAGAAAGAGAAAAATCACCCTCTAGGGGGATGGCTACACCGCAGTCCCTCCAGATTTTTGGTATGCACGCACATGCACACACATGTGCACACACACCTGGTGTGAGTTTTAAGCCACCAGATCTGGGACTCGACTTGCAGCAACTACATGGGAGTCCAGCAACGTAACCATTACACCATTTGCTGGTCCTTCAACTTTCAAAGAACTTTTTCTGACTGTAAGTGTAACATGTATTCAGGATAGAAAATATGAGAAACAAAACATTAAGAAACAATTGAAGGGGCTGGCGGGTGGCCTAGTGGTTAAGGGAGCTGGACTCCCACATGGCTGACCGCCATTCGAGTCCCAGAACCTGGTGGCTTGCTTTCTCTCTCTCTTTCTCTCTCTCTCTCTCTCTCACACACACACACACACGCACGCACGCACGCTCTGTCCCTCTCTGCTTAAATTAAATAAATAAAGTTGCATAAAGTAATTAAAAAAAAAAAAAAAGCCCTGAAGCAGAACTGTGACTGGCATGTGTGAGGTGAACGTGGCCAGGGAAGAGCAAGCAAGGGAATGAAGAGCAGGTGGAAAGTGGGGCTGAGAAGGGCCTTATTCCCTTTCTTATTTTAATTGCCAGACAGCACATGTGCTCACCAAAGAGAGACAGAGAGTGAGGGAGAAAGCCCTCACACCTCAGTGGGGCATGATCACACAGCAATCCCTTCTCCTCCGTTTCTCCAATCTGTTAAGATTGGGAGCATGCACACACATGTGCCTGGCATGTTTTTTGAGTTGCTTGGGCAGGATTTGAAGCCAAATGGTCAGCGCTGTGGGATTCAGTTCCCTTAACCCCTAGGCTACAGGGCCAGCTCAGATTCCCTATTTTTTATATCTGATGTATTTTGTAATGATAATAACTAAAATAATAATTACAGTTGTATTTGTTCTGCCAACACTTGGTTGCCAAAGGGGCATGCACTGCAGTCACACAAGGGAGGTGGGTTCCTTGCCCTCTGGGTGCCCCCCACCTAGTAAAGAAGACAGGCAAGTTGTCACATCACCTTTATGTGCCAATGGGGGACGCAGAGGCATGTGGCCCAGATTTGGGGGATCCACTCAGGGGAGACGAGGGGGAGGGTGGGATGTGGTGGGAGATAATACCTGACGAGTCAGAATGCTCTGTAGGAGTTACTCTGCTGAAAGCAAAGATCTGAGAAACCCAGGAAGAGCATTTTAGGTGGGCTGGACTACATGAAGGTCTGGAGGGACAGAGGCCTTTTTTTTTTTTTTGAAGAGGTTTTTGCTATAGGGCATGTGCGCTCGCCAGACAGAGAGAGACAGAGAGACAGACAGAAAGCGAGAAATCACCCCCTCCCGGGGCGGGGGGGGGGATGGCCACACCGCGATCCGGTCTCCTCTAGGAATCTTGGGCACGCACACACACGTGCCCAGTGTGAGTTTTAAGCCACCGGGTCCGGGATGCGAACCACGGTCGACTATGTGGGAGTCCAGCGACATAGCCATTACACCAACTGCTGGTCCCTGGAGGGACAGAGGCCATTTATAATTGGAGCATTTTGCTAGAAGGAAAAAGGCAAATAAAAAGGTCATTGCTCTTTTTGGAATGTTAGCTCCTGGAGAGGATGTTCCTTTCTAGAAAAGAAATACCACATTTGTACCAAATTTATAAGATATACTGGGAGAATAGTGTAAATGAGTTCTCTTTATAATGGGAGACCAAGCTCAGAAGCTGTAAAATAATGACAAATGCTGCCCCCAGTGGTGGGGTGCAGCAACAACACAACAGGCCAAACCTTGCAATTGACCTCCTTCAGGTCAGATTCCAAGAAAAGTCAGTCCCACGCCACAGAGCGGATCCAAGTATGCATTTTCTTCCTAGCCTTGAGATATACATTTATTATTGCTATAAATGTGTGTATAAGTCCTTGTCAATCTGATTATTCTTACCTGTGTGACTTTATTCCTATTTTCAGTGTTAGTAGCTGTGATAGATTGGATTCTTGTTTTGAACTCCCAGTTATAGGATGTTTACCCACCCTTTCCTTGGCATCGTGGTGGGTGGAGTGCACTTTCCTGCCTTGCTGGTTTGAGGCAGAGCTATGTGACTTGCTTGACCAATGGAATCTTAGTGGACCCGGTGGGTAGAGGGGCTTTAAATGTGGCTGTGAGGTGTGGCTCATTCTCTGGCTTTCAAATGATAAGCCATGAGAAGAGTGTGCCCTGTGTAGAAAATGGCCCAAGGAGAAAGGAACACATAGAGTGAACCTCAACCCAACCTATGGCCTAGAGACAAGACCAGCATAGCCATGACCAGCCTACAGAGCCAGAAAAAAAATTTTTTTAAATCTATGTGGAGGGGCCAACAGGTGTTGGTTACAAGTGCTGGACTCCCACATGGCCAACCATGGTTTGAGTACCGGACCTAGCAGCTTGCTTTCTCACCTTCTCTCTCTCTCTCTCTCTCTCTCTCTCTCTCTCTCTCTCTCTCCCTCTCCCTCTCCCTCTCTCTTTCTCTCTCTTTCCTTCCCCTTCCCCCAATCTGGTCAAATTTTAAAAATAAATAAATAAAGTTAAATAAAATAATTTTTAAAAAAATCTGTGCGGAAAGCCATTGAGATTTTGAGGTTGTTTGTTACACAGCACAAACTGACTAATACAGTGGATTATTGGTAAATAATCAACTTAATGATTTCCTACTGAATTGCCATATACAGTGTTCAATACTTGGATGACTGAAACCATGTTTTCCCTATAATAACTGATACTTTAAAATCACTTTCAACACAGCATGGTGAAAAAGAATTTATCTTTATAAGTTCTTCACATCTTGTCTTCTTGGCTTGCTTGCCTTTTTTTTTCTTTTCTGGACAATTCTCTTTCCACTGAAGGAGAACCTATCCATATATGGGATCCCCTCTCAATCTACACAATACCTGTTAGGCTTCATGTAGACATATTTTGCTAGAGGCAGTATGAGGAGACTGAAAAGTTGATGGAAAATGGAATTAAAGTATGAATTTATTTTGGTGCAAACATTTTGAAATTCAGGGCCGGCTGGTGGCATAGCGGTTAAGGTGTTGGACTCCCACATGGCCGACCATTGTAATTTCTCACTTTCCCTCTCACTGTCTCTCTCCAGTGAGCACACATGCCCCATGACAAAAACAAACAAGCAAAAAGTTTAGATCCATGCAGTTTTTACAAAATACATATTTTCCATGAACAGTTTAAAAAGTCCTCTATTTTCCCTGTTGTCTCTGAGATTCAACATCTGACAGGAGAGAATGAAAGGAATAGTGTTGGAGACACCTCAGCTTCTGTAATACTTTCCACCATCCCAAAAAGGAGTCCATTCATTTGAAGCTAAATTCATGTTATCATGTGTCTGCTGAAGGAAGGTCAAACTTCAGATTAATTTGAAAAATCAGTATGTTGAAGGCTCAATAAGAACTTAAATTTTTCTTAGTATTAAAATTTCTTTAAATTTAGCAAACCAGGCTTCATTTTTGCAAAGCATCTTTCAACTTAAGAGTCAGTATAGACAGCATAGATACCCAAATCTTTAAGCAGGCAAATAAGCACTGTCTTTCAAACACTTAAACCTGGTTGTAAGTTTAATCAGGCCTGTTGAGAACTAGAACCATTAGCAGTCAGAGGTAATAGTTAAACACAAAGGCTCTGAAGTCAAAAAGAACTGGTTCAATCCCCACATCCGCAGTTTCACAGGTGTCTAACCCAGGCGAGTGAGCGTTTTGCTGAGGGCATTTGATACTCACAACTTTGAGATGAAAACCAAGTGGATGTTTATCGTGCCCACTTTTCAGGTGGTAAAACACGTTACCAATAGGTGACGTGGTGGTAAAGATGTTGGACTCCCACATGGCAGACCACAGTTCAAGTCCCAGACCTGGCGGGTTGCTCTGTCTCTGGTGAGTGCACTTGCTGTGTTGCAAATATAAAAATAATAATAAATAAAATTAAATAATTCTTAAAAAAAA
Organism: Tupaia belangeri chinensis; assembly: GCF_000334495.1. Taxonomy (NCBI): domain Eukaryota; kingdom Metazoa; phylum Chordata; class Mammalia; order Scandentia; family Tupaiidae; genus Tupaia; species Tupaia belangeri. The sequence goes on from NW_006159525.1 coordinate 6,696,712, forward strand.
AAAAATCGAGGTCCAAAGGTCAGATTCATGATCGATCCACTTTGCGCATTACCACCCAGACCATGTCAAAATTTACCATCACACTCAACTCCTTCATTCTATTTGGAGCCTTAGAATTTGTGCCTCAGGCCAGCAGGTGGTATAGTGGTTAAGGAACTAGATTCCCACATGGTCGACCATGGTTCGAGTCCCGAACCTGGTGGCTTGCTTTCTCACTCCCCACCCCCACCTCTGTGTCTCTCTCTCTGGTAAGCATATGTACCCTACAGCAAACTAATAATCAATTAAATTAATAATTTTTTTTTTAAAAAAAAGAATTTGAGCCTCTGACAGCAGAGAGGGGAGATGGGGTTGTGAACTTCTAGTCCCAAACCTGGCAGCTTAAAAACAAGCTGAGGGCCAGGGCACCCAGACCTTTGCAGTAAAATCAGTGGTTGCATGTGTGTTCATGCCCAAAATCCTGAGAGGAGAATGAAGTAGAAGAGATAGCAGCATGATCTTCTCCCATCGGGGGTGCTTTCTCATTTTCTCTGTCTCTCGATTTCTCCGTTTCTCTGTCTCTCTGTCTCCAGTGAGTACATGCACCCTAAAGCAAAAAAAAAAAAAAAAACTTTCACTCGCAGACCCTCAGAACTGGGATTAGAGAGCAGGTAGTTATTTGGGAGGTGATCCAAGAAACAGCAGTGGAGGATTAGGGAAGTGAGACGGCAAAGGAAGACAGCCAGGCCAGGGCCAGTGCTCAGCAATTACCCTTACGGCAGCTAGAGATGAATTCTGCTGGAAACCTCGAAGACCATGAGGAAGTCAGGTCTCTGAATGATTACACCTCCTCCCCAAGGAGAAGGTGCGAGGGAGCTGAGGTATTTGTCCTCCAGCTCCCTTCAGTTATTGCATAGATATCACCTAAAATCTTGTTAAAATGCAGATTTTGATTAAGGTGTGTCTCAAAAAGGGTTTTTTTATAGAGTTGTTTTTTTCTTTTTTAAGAGATTTTTGCTATAGGGTGCATGCACTTACTAGAAAGACAGAGAGGGACAGAGAGACAGAGAACAAGAAATCACCCCCCAAGGGGGATGGCAACACCACAGTCCCCTCTCCTCCAATCTCCTCTCTGGATTTTGGGCATGTACGTACAAACACCCAGGGTGAATTTTAAGCTACTGGATCCAGGACTCGAGCCACGGTCGACCACGTGAGAGTCCAGTGACATAACCAATACCATCTGCAGATGCCATGTCTGTACATAGAGAAGCTTTACACACTTGGATAAGGAGGCCTGTCCGCAGCTACATCGCTCGCAATTACCGAGCTGGAAACCACCCATTGGCAGAGGGGCGTGTGAAGTGCAGTAGACGGTGGAGGTTGCAGGTTACAGAGAGCAAAAATTGACAACCACAGCTACCTGCAGCAGTGTGTGGACTCACACACTTGAAGGAGGGAAGGAAAAATACTCACAAAAATGCAAAAGAGACAAAACTAAGCAACATATTATCTAAGTGACAAAACTCTAAATAATTCCACAAAGGCCCACCTATGCGCTAGTGGTTAAGGTGGCTGGATTCCAGGTGGCTGACTTGTAAGAATCCAGTCCCAAACCAGGCAGCTTAAAAATAAGCTGGGTGCAGGGCTGGCAGGTGGTGTGGTGGTTGAGGCACCGGATTTCCACACGGCCGACCATGGTTCAAGTCCCAGACCTGGAGGCTGGCTTGCTCGCTTTCTCTCTCTCTCTCTCTCTCTCTCTCCTTGCCCCACCCTCACGTCTCTCTCTGGTCAGATTAAAAAAATAAAAAATCTGGGAACTGGTAGGTGGCATGGTGGTTAAAGACACTGGACTCCCACATGGCCAACTGCAGTTCTAGTCCCAGACCTGGTGGCTTGGTTTCTCACTTTCTCTCTCTCTCTCTCTCTCGCTCTCGCTCTCACTCTTGCTCTCTCTCTCTGTCCCTCTCTGGTCAAATCTAAATTAATTTATTAATTAAGTTAGAGAAAATAAGTTTTAAAAAAATACTGTCTAACCTATAAAGAAAAAAATTAAAACAACAAAATAAAACTGGGCACAGGGCCAGCAGGTGGCATGGTGGTTAGAGGGCTGGACTCCCATACAGTTTAAGCGCTGGCCTTCTTTCCACATGGTCAGGGTGCTGGATTTCCACATGGTTCGCTGGTGGCTTGCTTTTTCATTTACTCTCTCTTTTTCTCCAGTGAGAACACATTCCCTACAGCAATTTTAAAATAATAATACATTAAATTTAAAATTAAATAAATAAATAAAACAAACCAGGTGCTGGGCCAGCAGGTAGCATGGTGATTTAGGTGCATGGCTGACCACGCACGGTTCAAGTCCCAGACATGGTGACTTGCTTTCTCGCTTTCTCTCTTCTCTCTCTCTCTCTCTCTCTCTCAAGAGCACATGCCCTATAGCAAATTTTAAATTATTATTTATCAATAATAAATAAAATTTTAAAACCAATTATAGTATTTATAATTAGAAGAAGGTGGCAGAAGGAAGGAAAAGTTCATGGACAGGTAGGTGAAATTTTTTTTGGCACTAAGAACGTTTCGTATCTTGGTGCTGGTGACAGCCACAAGTTGGTGTGCATTTTAGTTCTTAAAATGCGCAGTTATGTTTTGCATACTCTTGTATGTATGTCAAAGTTTATGATTTAAAACTTAAAAACTTGAGAGACCAGCAGATGACATAATGGTTAACCATAGTTAACCCACGTAGTTAACTGCAGTTCAAGTCCTGGCCCCAGTGGCTTAAAACTCACACCAGGTGCATGTGTGTGTGTGCCCAAAATGCTGAGAGGAGAATGGAAGAGACGGGATTGTGGCGTGACCATCCACGCTGGGGGATGATTGCTTATTTTCTGTCTCTCGGGCAAGCACATGCGCCCTATAGCAAAAATCTCTCTAAAGAAACAAAACAAAGGAAAAAATAAATAGCAAGTCAGGTGTGTGTACATTCGTGCCCAAGATCCCGAGAGGAGAATGGAAGAAAAGGGATTGCAGCATGGCCATTCCACCTGGGGTGTGATTTCTCGCTTTCTGTCTCTCTGTCTCTGTCTTTCTTGTGAGCTCACGCATCCTATAGCAAAAAAAACCTCTCCAAATAAATAAATAGAAGTTATCAGTCACTCAGACTCATAGCAAAAAAAAACCTCTCCAAATAAATAAATAGAAGTTATCAGTCACTCAGACCCACTCCAGATATTCTTGTTCTCATTCAAAGGGACACTCGTGGTACCAGTTCCTTGGTCCTCTATGCATTCGCTTGCTTACGTGTGTGAGTGTGTATGTAAACACATAACACATGCACATACATATATGCTCCTATATTATGTATTTGTACACATATATGTGTACATATACAAATCCATATCTTTATATATTAATATACATATGTGTGTGTGTGTGTATATATATATATATATATATATATATATATGAGAAAACTTCAAAGAACTAACAGAAAATTGAATTAAAGTACAAGTCTATTTTGGTACAAAATAATTTTGTATATGTGCCTAAGATCCCAAAGTATGGAGAGATGGAGACAGGATTATGACAGGACCACACCCCATAGAGGGGTGCTTTCTCCACCTCTTTCTCTATCTGTCTCTCTCTCTTCATGTGCCCTCTGGCAAGAAGGAAGGGAAAAGAAGGGAAGGGGAGAGGAGGGAAGGGGAAAGGGAAGGGGAAGGGGAAGGGAAGGGGAAGAGAGAAAAGAAAGGGGAAGGAGCAAAGGAAGGAAGGAATCTGGGGCCATGAGGTGGCATTGTGGTTAAGGCACTGGACTCCCACATGGACAATCATGGTTTGACTCTTGAACATGGAGGTTTGAAACTCATGCTGGGCACATGTGTATTCATGCCCAAAACCTCTAGAGGAGAATGAAGAAGAAATTGGGCGTGGCCATCCTCCCCTCAGAGAGTCATTTCTCACTTTCCCTCTCACTGGCTCTCTCTCAGAAGCTCAGAAGTTTCCTGTCAAAAACAAAAAAAAAAAAAAAAAAAAAACCACTTTGTGGAAAATGGAATAAAGTATAACTTATTTTAAGAAAGAAAGAAATCCAGGGACCAGCAGTTAGCGTAATGGCTATGTCGCTGGACTCCCATGTAGCCGACCGCAGTTTGAGTCCCGGACCCAGTGGCTTAAATTCACGCCGGGTGTGTGTGCGCGTGCCCAAGATCCAGAGAGGAGAATAGAGGAGAAGGGACTGCAGCGTGGTCATCCCCCTTGGGGGGTGATTTCTCGCTTTCTATCTCTCTGTCTCTCTCTCTCTGTCTGGCGAGTGCACGTGCCCTAGAGCAAAAAAAAAATTAAAAACTCTAAAAAAAAAGAAAGAAAGGAAGGAAGGAAGAAATCCATACATAGATTTTTTTTCTTTTCTTTCTTTTTAAAAATTATTTTAAGAGTGATTTTTGCTGTAGTGTGTGTGCATTCACTAGTGACAGAGAGACAGAAAGCGATAAATCACCCCCCCAAGGGGGATGGCCACACCACAATCCCTTCTCCTCCATTTGCCTTTCGAGATTTGGGGCACATACTCACACATGCTCGGCATGAGTTCCAATCTGCCAGGTCCAGGATTCAAACCATAGTCGACTATGTGGGAATCCAGCAATGTAACCATTATGCCATCTGCTGGTTCCATGCATAGTTTTCAATGATACATTTTCCATGACTTTTTTGAAAATCCCACATATATAAATTCGTATTAAAATTTATTCAGGGGGCCAACTAGGTGGTGAATACTATAATATACTGGATTGCAGTGCTGGAAGCCACACGGCCAACTATGGGTCAGAACTCCAGGTCTGCCTGAAAATATGCCAGGCAGGCACCCAAGATCCTGAGGAGCTGGAGGGTTGGGGCTATGACAAGCCCATGTCAGGGTGTCTCTCTCTCCCTTATCCCTTTCTCTCTATTTCTCTCTTTCTCATGTGCACACACATTCTCTAGCATAAAAAATATATATAAAATACTTTCTAATAAAGAAAAAATTTGCAGCCAGCAGGTGACATGGTGGTTGAGGTACTGGACTTCCCACATGGCCAACCACAGTTTGAGTCCTGGACCTCGTTGCTTTCTCACTCTCTCTCTCCCTCTCTCTCTGGCAAGCTCATGTGGAATAATAATAATAATAATAATAAAATAATTCTTTTAAAAGATGTATACAAGAGATGCTGTCATGTGTGTCTATGTATTTACTTATATATGTGCATGCACACTATGGCACAATTTTTATACTTTTCTGTCCTTTGGATATTTCACTTAATATATTTTTAAAAGATTTTTGTGTTTGTTTGACAAAGGGCATGTGTGCATGTCAAAGAGAGAAACAGAGAGGGAGGGAGATGGGAAAAGCACTCCCAATGGGGCACAGTCACGCCATGCCTTTCTCCTCCATTTCAGCATGCTGCAGAGATTTTTGAGCATGCGTGCACATGCCCCTGGCATGTTTCTCAAGCCACTGGGGCTGGGTTTCAAACCACTCAGTCCACCATATGGAATCCAGTTCCCTTAGCCACCAGGGCACTCGGTCAGCCTCACTTATTATATCTTGGAGAACTTTCTATATGAGCTCACAGAGAAATACATTTTATTTATGGTTGCATGGAATTTATTCCATTTTATGAAAGTACCAGGATTTAGTTATTGATTTTTAACTATTACTTTTTTTTTCCCCAAAGATACATATGCTCACCAAAGAGAGACAGAGAAATAGAAGGAAAGCAAGAAAGCATTCCCCCATGTGACCATGCCACAATCCCTTCTCCTTTGGGGACTTTGGGCACACATACACATCCCTGGCAGGTTTTTCAAGCCAACTGGGTCAGGGACTTAAATGGTACAATTGCCACGTGGGAGCCAGTGCCTTAACCTCCATGCCACCTGACCCCTATTTCAGCTTATTTTAATTTACATTTCTTTAATCATAAGTGAGCACAAACATTTTCACTCCCTATTTTTCTTGCCTCCTTACTTTGCTTTGAACACACCCTAATTGTTCTCCTTTAAAGTCTTCACTATCCAGACCAGTAGTTGGCGTAATGGTTATGTCGCTGGACTCCCATGTAGTCGACCACAGTTCAAGTCCTGGACCCGGTGGCTTAAACTCACGCTGGGTGCGTGTGTGTGCGTGCCCAAGATCTCGAGAGGAGAGTGGAAGAGAAGGGATTGCAGTGTGGCCATCCTTTCTGAGGGGAAAATTATCATTTTCTGTCTCTCTGTCTCTCTCTGTCTTTCTGGCGAGCACATGTACCCTATAGCAAAAAACCTCTCCAAAAAAAGTCTTCACTATCACTGTTTACTCCCCCAGGAATGCTGTCCCCCTGGTTCCTCCCAGGGCCAGCTCTGACACAGGTGCTTTAGTTCAAAGGTCACTTCTAGCCAGACTCAGGAACCCTCCACTACCGGCCAGTCACTGTTGGTCACACCACCCTTGCTTTTTTTTCTCCCAAATTTGCCACAGGGGACATGTGCTCACCAGAGAGAGAGAGCCAGGGAGGAATGGCCACATAGCAATCCCTTCTCCTCCATTCTCATCTCAGGATTTTCACACACACACATGTGCTGTATGTGTTTTTTTAAGCTGCCAGGTCCAGGACTTGAACCATATCATCAGCCATGTGGAATCCAGCTGCCCTAACCTCACACCATAGGCTGGCACAGCACTCATGCTCTGCTGGTCACAGCACCTGTTGCCATCTCATGTGACTGCGTACGTTTCATTCATTGGTCAGTGCCCTGCTGGATCTCATCTGTCTTTGACATCTCTGTATCTGCTTCTCCCAGAAGAGAACCAGGCAAAAGTATGCGCTCATAAAATGGTTATCAGATGAGCAAATAAGTGAATCCTGGAAAAGCTCATGATGAAGAAATAAGATTTGTTCCTGTCTAACTCCACATCCATTTGGGGGATCATGTGTAGCTGAATAAATATTTATCATTCATTCCTGTGTCTGTAGTGGAGAGCAGTAGCATAGATAAAAGTCAAACAAGGGACCAGCAGTTAGCGTAATGGCTATGTCGCTGGATTCCCATGTAGGGGACCGCGGTTTGAGTCCTGAACCCAGGGGCTTAAACTCACCCCTGGCACGTGTGTGTGTGTGTGCCCAAGATCCTGAGAGGAGAATGGAGAAGAAGGGATTGCAGCATGGCCATCCCCCCTGGGGGGTGATTTCTCACTTTCTGTCTCTCTATCTCTCTCTGTCTGTCTGTCTGGCGAGCGTACATGCCCTATAGCAAAAACCTCTCCAAAAAAAATATCAGTAATAGTAATAAGGTAATGTATGAAGAATGAGGAAGTTTTTCAAGAGAAGCATCCTCTGGAGAAAGTACTTTGAAATGTCAGTTGGGCCTGATCATTACCTGATCCGCTGATAATGTGACATCATTGCTGAAAGCAGTGCAAAGTTATCACCTACAAAACCGCTGTCTGCATGTTGAAACTTAGCAACAACATTTCCTACTTTGTTTAAATGTCTTCCAAAAAAAAAAAACCTGTGCATTTGAAATCCTTTTTTTTTTTTTATTCATCTTTTTTCTTTCTTTCTTTCTTTTTAATGCTACCAGAGAGGGAAATGGAAAGTGAGAAAGCAAGCCTCCAAGTCCGGGACTCCGACCACGTCCAGCCATATGGAAGTTCAGCGCCTTAACTACCACACCACCTGCTTTTGGGTTTTGTTTTGTTTTGTTTTGTTTTTCTCAAGTTTCTTTCTTTCTTCCATAAGCAAGAGAGAAAGAGGGAGAGAGGCACTCTCAATGGAGTCCCCAAGCCTTGGTCCACCTTGGCCTTAGCCAGCCCTGATCGTGGGCATGTGCACATGCCTCGTGTTCAGGAAGGTCTCCAGGTGTGAACCCAGAACCCTCCCATGTGGGAGTAGAGTGTTTTACCACTGGCCACCATCTGACCCCTGAAATCCATTTATTCAAGATAGTGGTGGACCCTCTTAAATTTAATTTGCAAAAACCCTGGTTGATTATCAAAAAAGATGAAAATTTATATGTGGATTTTAACAAAAAGAATAGTCAATTTGGGGGCCAGCAGGTGGCATGGTGATTAAGACACTGGACTCCCACATGTTCAACTACAGTTCAAGATCTAGACCTGGTGACTTGCTTTCTCTTTCTTTCTGTCTCTCTCTGGTTAGCATACATGCCCTATCGCAAATTAAGTAATAATAGTAATTTTTAATAGAAATATTTTATTAACTTTATTTATTTATATATTTTAACTTGACCAGAGAGGGACAGAGTGAGAGAGAGAGAGGAAGTAAGAATGCAAGCCACCAGATCCAGGACTCAAACCGCGGTCAGCCACATGGGAGTCCGGTGCCATTAACCACCATGCCACCTGCCAGCCCCAATGATATATATATTTTTTTAATAATCAATTTGTAGGGGCCAGCAATTAGCATAATAGCTATGTCTCTGAACTCCCATGTAGTCAACCGTGGTTCGAGTCCTGGACCTGGTGCCTTAAACTCACGCCAGGAGCATGTGCGTGCATGCCCAAGATCCTGAGAGGAGAATGGAGGAGAAGGGATTGCAGCGTGGCCATCCCCCCTGGAGGATGATTTCTCGCTTTCTGTCTCTCTTGCGAGTGCATGCGTCCTATAGCAAAAACCTCTCAAAAAAAAAATTAATTTGTATAATTGGCAAACAGTATCGAAAGAGGATAATCTGACTTATTAAGCATAAACCATGATACTTTGCTTTCATTTAGATCCTGTCCATTCAATTTTTTTCAATTTTGAGCCTTAAAATCAAGCCATTGGGGGACCAGCAGTTAGCGTAATAGCTATGTCGCTGGACTCCCACATAGTTGACTGCGGTTCACGTCGTGGACCCGGTGGCTTAAAACTCACGCTGGGTGCATGTGCGTGTGTTCCCAAGATCTAGAGAGGAGAATGGAGGAGAAGGGATTGAGGTGTGGCCATCCCCCCAGGGGGTGATTTCTCGCTTTCTGTTTCTCTGTCTCTCTCTGTCTGGCGAGCACACACGCCCTATAGCAAAAACCTCTTAAAAAAAAAAAAATCAAGCCACTGAAACCTAGTTTTTTGTTTGTTTGTTTAATTTGACCAGACAGAGAGAAAGGGAAAGTGAGAAAGCAAGCCACCAGGTCTGGGACATGAACTACAGTCAGCCATGTGGGAATCCAGTGCCTCAACCACCATGCCACCTGCTGGCCCCAATAATAAACCTAATTTAGGACTAGAACTTCAAACTAATGTTTGAAAAATAGAAAAGCAGTCCTTTCAAAAATAAAATTTTCTGGGAACCAGCAGTTAGCGTAATGGCTATGTCGCTGGACTCCCACGTAGTCGACCGCAGTTCGTGTCCCGGACCCGGTGGCTTAAAACTCATGCCGGGCGCGTGTGCATGCGTGCCCAAGATCCCGAGAGGAGAATGGAGGAGAAGGGATTGCGGCGTGACCATCCCCCCTGGGGGGTGATTTCTCGCTTTCTGTCTCTATGTCTCTCTCTGTCTGTCTGGCGAGCGCACGCGCCCTACAGTGAAAATCTCTCCCAAAAATAAATAAATAAATAAATAAAATAAATAAAATTTTCTGTCATTATATTTGTGGAAAACATAATAATGTTCACTTTCTTTTTTGTTGAAATAAGACATGCAGGGAAACAGATCAAGACCATAGTGAGATTACATTTTATATCAATATTGTTTGCAGAATTAATACGTATGAAACCAAGTATGGGAAAGGACGTGGTCTCACATCTTTTTTTATTTTTATGTTTTAGAGAGGTTTTTGCTATAGGGCGCCTGCGCTTGCCAGACAGACAGAGAGGGACAGAGAGACAGAAAGCGAGAAATCACTCCCCAGGGGGGATGGTCACACCACAATCCCTTCTCCTCTCAGGATCTTGGGCACACACGCACACGTGCCCGGTGTGAGTTTTAAGCCACCGGGTCTGGGACGCGAACCGCGGTCGACTACGTGGGAGTCCAGCGACATAGCCATTACGCTAACTGCTGGTTCCCAATGGTCTCACATCTTGTACTTTGCTGGGCAAAGTATAAGTTGATACAATCACTTTAGCATTACCTTTTTTTCGTTTGTTTTAATTTGTTGGGGGGTCAACAGGTAGCATAATGATTAGGGGCCTTGACTACCACATGGCTGACCGTGGTTTGAGTCCCTGCCTTGGGACTTGAAAAACACGCCAGGCAAGTGTGCACACATGGCCAAAATCCCAGGAGAAAAAAGAGAAGGAAATGTGGTGTGACCATCCCCCGGGATGAGAAATGCACACTATTTTAAAACTATGCATGGATTTCAAGATGTTTTGCACCAAAATGAACTAGTACTTCAATAACATCTGCCATGAACGTTTGGAAGTCCAGTCCAACATCTGGCACCCTCTCCTCAGTGCACCCCGTCTTTTGACTTCTCCAGAGGCCATCACTGTTTTCGGTTTATCCAGGCCCTGAGACATTTCAGGAGACACAATAAATGCGAGCCCATGTCGGTTTTTAGATGTCTTTATAGACATGTGTTGAAAATTTCATTTTAAAAAATTATTCTCAGGAGACCATTCAGTGGCGGGCATAGTGTATGACAGACCCACAGGGAAGGTTCCAGGCTGGTGCCAAGACACCTCCCTGAGTCCCAGGGCACACTTGTGCCCGTGGTCTGGGCAGGCTGAAGCTGGGCTTGGGTCATACAGGGGAGGCCCTGCAGGATGTACTTTCTCTCTCAAAGCACTTGGGAAAATGCATGTATTTAGAAGTAAGAAAAATTCAACCTCAAGTGATTTCATCTAACATTTACATAAACTTCCTTAAGTCGTTCCCAGTTTGAAAATCAATGGGAAATTTGGTAACAGCTCAGCTTCCCAGACACGTAGCAAATCTGGTGAAAACGCGCTTCCTGCAGGCGCTGCTCTGGGGTTTGCCAAGGGTAACCACGGAGAAGGCGTTTGACCCACGGTGACGAGCCCCCCACGGCTGGCGCTAGCGGGCTGCCGCGGACTTCCACACCCCGAAATCCACCCCGGGCCCCGCCCCGGACCTCGCCGCTGAACCTGGGCTTGTTTAACAAGGGCCCCCACGTAGTTCTCAGGTTCCGGCATGCTTGCGGCGCAGCCCTCTCAAGGACTTCCCAGTCTTCGGAAAGTGAACACCTGGGGGCTGTAGGCGGCCTCCTGGCTGTCAGCTGGAAGTCGTTCACGTGGTGCCAGGAGGGATTTCCCGCCCCCTCCTCCGGGTCTCACCCAGGTCCTGCCAGTCTGAGCATGAACGCCAATTAGATCAAACCCCCGGGGACTACGCCTCAGTCACTTGCTGTGCTGCGCCCGGATCCCCAGTCCGCCCTGAGGCGTCTCCTGTGTGGTCCGGACTCCCGGGGCCAGCGTCACGCGGCGGGAGTCGGGGCGCGGAATACCCGGATCCCTCCCTCCGCCTCCATGGGGAACTCTGGGAATCAGCATCTTTAACCCTCTCCTAGAGCGGTAGCTCACCCCGCGGACGGAGGCGCTCCGGTCTCATTTAAATTTTAAAATCGAGTATGCCAAGGGTGAAAGCCGCGAGTGGGGCCGCGCTCTCAACCCGGCTGCTTAGCAGAATAACCCAGGGAGCTTTTTAAGAAATAGACCCGGCCCAGGGCCCAGCGCAGCCCAATTAAGTCCGAATCTGAAAGCGCAGCGGCTGCAGCCGCGTAGCCAGGCCTCACCTGGGAGCTCGTTAGGAATACAGAAGCTCAGGCCCCACCCCAGCCCCACTGAGTCGGAATCTGCATTTTAACGAGGTCCCCAGTGACTCGCGCGCACATGAAAGTGGAAGGAGCGCTGTGCTTCTGAAATTTTAATGGGCAAAGGAATCACCTGGGGATCTCGTTAAGATGCAGACACGGTTTCTCCAACTTTAATGTGTATGCGAATCACCTGGGGACCTTGTTAAAATGCAGATTCTGATTCCGCCGGTCTGGGGTGGAGCCCGAGAGTCTGCATTTCTAACGAGCTCCCAGGGGGTGCGGGCTGCCCCTCGCGGACCCCAAGTCCACAGGCCCCCCGAGGTGCTGGCTGCAGGCCAATCAGCCGTCAGGACTCGATAAGTCGCACTGCTCGGCTGCTGCGCACAATTGCCCGGGACATGCGCGTTCAGCCGAGGGCGGGGGTAATTTCGGAACTCCGGGAATTCCTTGTGAGAAGTAGGCCGGCTCCTAGGGGCTCGCAGGGAGCCCCATCCTCACGCCATGTCGCGGCGCAAGCAGGCCAAGCCCCAGCACCTCAGCTCCGGGGAGCCGCAGCCTGTGCGCCAGGAGTTCGCGGAGGTGGCCCCGCAGGTGGTGAGGGAACCAGGTGAGTGGCGCCGCGGACACCCAGCCCGAAGACGGGGGACGGTTTCTCCTGCCTTCCCCGGCCCCGCGTGGGGACAGGTTCCGTAGGGGGCGTCGAAGGGCGAGCATAGTTTTGGACTGGAGTCCAGGGACTCGGACCTGGACACCCCACCTTTGTCAATTACGCCCCCTGGTAAATTACATTCTCGCGGGCAAATTATGCCGCTTCCGGGGCGGGTTCCTCCAGCCACATCCTCACGCGCCAGTAAACCGTCGTTCGCCTCCCAACGCGCTGGGAGGATGCTCTGAAACCCGCTCCGAGGCTGTCTTCGGGTAGGAGACACCCGAGTCTCAGATCCTGTTGGCACGGGACTTAGGCTGCACGCCTGGAAGGTGGGCATTCTGGGACCCGCGCCCTGGCCTCCCTGCAGCGCGCGGGGAGCTGGGCACGTGGGGAATGCCTGACTTTCTGCCCGGGCTTGGCGCTGGGGTGGCCTGAGTAGTGAACAAGGACAGTTCCACCCTCCCGGAGCTCCGGTCCAGAGAGGGCACAGGAAGTAAATTAGTGGGTCGCGGAATGCGCTGGAGGCGCACACCAGAAAGCAGAAAACGGAACACGTTCCGCGGTGTGGCGATGGGACCCGGGAACCAGGGGTTTCAAATGCGTTATTCAGGGGAGGGCTCGCCGAGGGGACCTTGGAGGCGAAGACTCGAAGGCCGCGAGGGAGTGAGTGTAGACAGCTGGGACGAGCGAATCGGGCAGAGGGAACCGCGAGCGCAGAGATTGGAGGAGTTGGGGAGGTTCGAGAGATGATGTTAGGGTGCGGGGAACCCCACTAGGGGCCCTGTATGTTACTCCCAAGGAGGAGCCGGGGGCTGGGGAGGGGGCCGAACAGTGATTTGCCCGGCTGCTGCCACCTGGACACGGGCCGAGGAAGGTCGGGACACAGACCCTGGGCTACACTAAGCCCCTAGGGCAGCGATTCTCACCCTGCAGTCGCTGGGAGTCTCCACTTCTGAGGAGTCTGCGGGAGGGGAGCTCTGCTAACTCCGAGACCCGGGCACACTCCACTGCCCACGGTGGGAATCTCAGGGGTGGAGTGGCGGAACCCGCACGTCTAAGGCGCCTCCCGGAGTGATTCTGGGCGCTCAGGTTGAGACTTCGCAGGTTCCTACCCTCTTGCCGCCCCATTCCCCCGCCCCCCAAACAGGGTAGCTGATAACCTCCTACTGAAGCAAGCGAGGAGGCAGGCAGAGGAGTTTAAACCGACTTTGTCCTCTCCTGCCCTGCGTTTTCCGGGACAGAGTGGAGGGGAGTCCCTTCCTCAAGCTCCCCAGGTGCAAGCAGTCTTCATCCATCGTCAGGTGGGTGGGCTTTGATGACCGCACCCTCCCGAGGAGGTGGAGGAGGTGGAGGAGGTGGTGAGCAGGGTAATTCGATGAAAGGGAATGGGTAGGTTGCAGCTGTAGGGCCCACCCGGGTTGGGGCCAGGGCCCCTGCGATCCTCTGCATAACGCGGAAGTTGGGGAGGAACTGGGGCTGTTGGGGCGTCTAGGGGAACTGTTTACGGAAGACAGCTGATGACTGGCCCCAGGTTACAGTTCAAAGTCAGTGCTACCTTTTTATTCCTGCAAACAGCTGGAAGGTGCCCTCTGGAGCGATGCCCAGCGATTCAGGGTACTGGAGAGTGATCTGTGTTCTGGAGTGTTGGAGGTCCCCCTGCGGGACAGGACGTAATTCCTGCCACCTGGTGGTGTGTCTCAACACCAGCCACTGCTGCAGCAAACAAGCAGTGTCCCAGCTGGTACGTTTTGTCCTTGTATCCTAGGGCTGCCACCCTGAGCTGCCACCCGGCTGCCCACCGCCTTATTTTTGTTAAGGTTGGACTACTTTTAATTTGCAAGTGACTTTGCAACTCAAAGTTGGAGGGAAATAAAATGGAAAAGGTTCATTGATAGACTTCTCACAGTAAGCAGTAAAGAGGCCCAGCCATGGGGCTGCAGGCAGTGAGGTTTCTGTTGGGTGACCCTGGAGGCTGGGGTTGGGAGGGAAGACCTGGGTCCTCTCATGCTCATGATCCTGTCTGGCTGGGGTACTTGGACTATCACTGATCACAGGGTCGCTTCACTGTTGGGACCATGTGAAGGTTGCCTGATTGTCTTCCCCATTCCCCAATGGCTAAATCAGTTTTTAAATGATCTCTTTTTAAATTTTAAAATAATGGTGACTGGAAAACCTCAGAGGGACACCAGAGGTTTCTAAAGGGGTTCAAATATTCACTGTGCGAAGCTCGTTTCTGACTGTCAAATATGGCCCATCACAGAGGGCTGTGAGCTTTGCACTCCCTGGTCTCCAAGCTGACTGAAAGTCCCTCACACTTCCCCCATCCGTCTCTCCCTGGCCCATCCTTTGTGTTCAGTGCATTCTCCTTTGCCTGTGTGCAGGTTTGCACTGGAAACATGAATTCTCCTCCCCCTGAAAATCTGGTGGCTCTCGTGTGCACACACCGGTAAATGCAACTAGTGACATTTATTCAGTGCCAACTATCCACAGGGCTCTTTTGCATGTACTAAAGGATGTAATCTTTGGCAGCAGCAGATGGCATAATGATTACGTCGCTGGACTCCTACATAGTGGACCATGGTTCAAGTCCCTGATCTGGCGACTTAAACCAGGCACGTGTGTGTGCACCCAAATCCCGAGAGGAGAATGGAGGAGAAGGGATTGAGGCGTGGCTATCCCCTCTGGGTGTATTTCTTGCTTTCTGTTTATCTCTCTGGCAAGTGCACATGCCCTATAGCAAAAGTCTCTCTGAAAACTAAAGAACACCTGGGACCAGCAGGTGGCATGGTGGTTAAGGCACTGGACACTCCCATGTGGCCAACCACAGTTCTAGTCCTGAACCGAGTGGCTTGCTTTCTCACTTTCTTGCTGTCTCTCTCTGTCTCTCTCTCTGGTCAAATTAAAATAAATGAATAAATAAATCTTTAAGAATATTTTTAAATAATTATTTTATTTAACTTTATTTTAATTTGACCAGAGAGGGACTGAGCCAGATGTGGTGTGTGTGTGAGTGAGTGTGTGAGTGTGAGAAAGCAAGCTGCCAGGTCTGACACTCAAACTGTGGTCAGCCATGTGGAGTCCAATGTCCCTAACCACCACGCCACCTCCCAGCCCCAATAGAATTAAATCTTTAAAAAAAATGTTTTTAATTTTAAAAAAAGTAAACTTAATCCTCACTAAGATTACGTTTATGAAACAGAGGCCACGATCCCCATTTTACAGCAATTGAGATATTGGTTTTCAGTCTTATTCTGTTTTTGTGAAACTAAAAACCCTCAAGGACTCAATGGTTGTCTCTCTTAATACAAGAATTGCTAAGTAGTGCGAGTCCTTGGGAACCAGCAATTAGTGTAATGGCTATGTCGCTGGACTCCCACGTAATAGACCACGGTTCGCATCCCGGACCCGGTGGCTTAAAATTCACACCGGGCATGTGTGCATGCGTGCCCAAGATCCCAAGAGGAGAATGGAGGAGAAGGGATTGCGGCGTGACCACCCCCCCCTGGGAGGGTGATTTCTCGCTTTTGTCTCTATATCTCTCTCTGTCTGGCGAGCGCACGCGTCCTATAGCGAAAACCTCTCCCCCAAAAAAGGTAGCGCAGGTCCTGTGGGCATGGTCCCTCCCCCTAGAGTGGTGGCGATGGGCTGCAGATCTGGCAAGTGTGGGTTCAGATCAGCTGCAAACTCGCAGCCTGCAGCAGCTCCTCTGAGCCAGTTTCTTCCTCTCACCGGGCAAACTCTCCGAGTGTGATCCCCACACCAGTAGCATCAGCATCACTGGGGGCTTGTAAGAAATGAAAAACTGCTGGCTGTACCCAGACCTACCGAATCGGGAACTCCGGGGCTGGGGAGTGGGGGGAGCAGGCCACCTGTACTTTAGCAAGCCCTCGGGGTGATTCTGCCACACGTTCGCGTTTGAGAACCACTGGGTGCGCATTGTGCTTCTCAAGTCTTCTCGTGCACAGGAACTGCGAGGGGAGCTTGTCGGGACGCAAACAGATCCTGTAGGTCTGGAGCAGGACCTGAGACTGCGTTTCTAACAAGCTCCCAGGTGTGCGTGTGCTCTGGAGACCACCCACTGCATAGCCAGGACTTGGAGTGGTGTGGCAGGGTCACCCAGGATGGCATTAACACCCCACATCCCTGTGGTCTGCAGCTGACCTTCGCCTACCCCTTAGTCTTTGCTGCGTCTGGAGTGAGACCTGAGAAGCTCTGCCTCACCCCAGATTCAGGTGATTCTGAAATGGGATGGCAGCAACCCACTTGGAAAGAAAATTAAGATACAACCACTGCAGACTTTCTCGGCCTTGGCACTGCCAACGTGTGGAGCCACAGAATTCTCCATCGTAAGGACCAGACTACACATTGCAGGATGTTTGGCAGCACCCCTGGCCCCCGCCTACTGATGCCACTGTCACACACAGGATTGTGACAGGCAGAATACGTCCAGGCATCGCCCCCAATCGAGAGAATGGGCTAAGTCCTTGTTTGGAGCACCACGAGTGCTCACTGTTGACATCCAGAGCAGAACTAGGACCGTCGACTCAGCTCAGACTAGGCACTGCTGGGGACTCAGAACACGACAGCGCTGAGGCATTTAAGTTACCCCTTTCCAGCTGAGTAAGCGAAGGCCCTGAAAGGCTAAGTCACTTGTCAGTAGTCACACAGCTAACATGTAGAACTGATGAGAACTCCATCCTCTCAGGATCCTGGGCGTGTACATACATGCCCCGGGTGTGTTGCTTTTTTCTTCTTTTTTTTTTTTTAAGAATTATTTTATTTAACTTTATTTAAGTTTGACCGAGAGGGACAGAGTAAAAGAGAGAAGGAAGGTGAGAAAGCAAGCTGCCAGGTCTAGGACTGGAACCATGATTGGCCACGTGGGAGTCCAGTGCCCCTAGCCACCATGCCTCTTGCCAGCCCTTTGCCCCACATGTTTTTCAAGCCATCAGGGCCAAGATTCAGATCTTAATAGCCACGTGGAATCCGGCTCCCTCTGTAAAGTACTTAACCACTGCACTCCAGGGCAAACCCACATTTGTGCTTTTAATTCTGTTAGTCTTATTTCACTCTTCCCCTAGTTGGTGTTATATTTTACAAAACAGCCTGTGATGAAATGGACCTTTTTTTTAAAAAAAAAAAAAACTAGGCCTTCAGGCGAGGCGGTGGCCCAGTGGTAACACAGCCTGACCCACGTGGGGAAGGTCCTGGTTGTGCCTGGTACTTTGTCTAGCGTGCCAGGCGTGTGCGCCTGAGATCCAGGTTGGTTGAGACTGAGGTGAACTGCAGTGTGAGGACCATGTCTGTCATGCCTTTCTGTCTGTCTCAGGGAAGCAGTGTATAAATAAACTTTCATGCTAAACAAAACAGCATAACCAGGACTTCACATCATTCAACATGTACCTAAGCATGAAGTTCCTTAGTCTGGGTGTAGCCAGTCGTGTCCCCGTGTGGTCACCACTTCTCTTAATCCCCTGTGTTTCCTAGGAAGGGAACTTCTGCATGACCAGAGTGTACACAGCCTTCGTTTCTAAAATCTCCTTGGGAGAGGTAGTGAAGGGAGGTGAAATAACCCCACGGCTGCTGTATTTCGAGACTCCTCATGGTGGTCGTATTCAAGAAGTTAAGTAACCTTTCATGCCTCCATTTCAGCTTCAGAACTAGTTCATGATGTTCCAAAGCCGGCTTGCCTCTCTGCGGAAAGCAGTGACATCCAGAAGGATCCTGTCAGCGCTCATCCCTCAGAGTCGAGGGAACAAACAGCCACCCTTGGGGAGAGGACGTTCAACTGCTGCTATCCAGGTGAGGAGTGACACCCAGTGCAGGGGACCACGCTCCTTGGCGCCAAGCGCTGCTTCCCACCCCCTAAATGTTTGGTGCCTCTCATGTGGCCACAGCACGTGGCGTCTACACCTGCTCACGCAGCCTTCCTCAGGGGCTCCAGGAGTCTTAGGGCATCCGGAGCTCGGCACGCAGCTCGCCAGAACCTCGGGTCCATAAAGCTTCTGTCTGAGGTTATGTTTTAAGGAGACCTGTATTTCTTTTATAGGCTGTCACTTCAAAACTGTTCATGGCATGAAGGACTTGGACCGCCATCTGAGGATCCACACGGGTAGGTGGCTATTCACTTGTTGAACGGTTTAGTAAGAATATGTGGGAATGGGTATGAATTAGGTGCAGGGATGGAGTGGTGAGCACGGCAGAGTCTCTGCTTCATGAAACTTGGTCTAGTGGGGTGGGCTTGGGAGAGGGAGCCAGAGCGGTGTGAGTGAGCAAGAGATGACAGGATGCCGCCACAAAGGCCTGTGCCCCCCTTTCCTCCCCAGTTTTCAGAGGGCACATGCACCTGTCATAAAGAAACGGAGACAGAGCACCCACCAGTGGGTGTGCTCACACTGCGTCCTTCCCCGAGTCCCTCCCATCTGTCAGGATTTGGGCACACACACCTGGCATGTCTCTCAAGCCGTTGGGGCCAAGACTCGAACCTCATGGTTGACCATTTGGGATTTGGCTCACTTCGCCACCAGGCTGTGGGGCCAGCCGCTGTTGTACTCTGGAGGAAGTGATAAGGCTGCTTCTGAGGGGCCTTCTGCAGGGCAGTCTGCTGCCGAGGACAGAGAAATGCGACGCTGCAGCAAAGGAATGCCACGAGCGGTGGCAGGGTCTCAAACTATGGCCCATGGCCGTTCCAGCCCGCCAGGCTGCCGCTTGTTCACTGTGCCTGCGGCTGATGTGGCCCACAGTGGTGAAGTTGTGTGGTTGCTACAGAGACCGTGTGCTACATAGAGCCTAAAATATTGCCCTCTGGTCCTTGACAAAAACCTCTGTGAAGCCCTGGTCTACAGCATAAAGCCTGACACAGCCATGTGAGCAGGGATGTTGGTGTGCCTGCTCTTGCTTTCTTCTTTTCTTTCTTTCTTTCTTTCTTTTTTTTTTTTTTTGTCATAGGGTGCCTGTGCTTGCCAGAGAGAGACAGAGAAAGGAAAAGTGAAATAACCCCCCAGGGGGGATGGCCACACTACAATCCTTTCTCTTCCATTCTCCTCTTGGGATCTTGGGCAAGCACGCACATGTGCCAAGCATGAATTTCAAGCCACTGGGTCTGGGACTCAAACTGAGGTCGATCGTGTGGGAGTCTAGCACTTAACCACTGTGCCAGCTGCTGGCCCCAGTTTACTTGCTCTATGGAATCCACTTGAGGCTTACACACAGTCAGATTTATTTCCAAGTACAACTCCAGAGCAAGCAGACCACAGCTGGAAACTTCCATACTGAGTGCAGCCTCGTCTCTGGGTCCAGGACAGCTGCCCCAGTTCTCCAGAGCCCTTCACTGGGGGAAAACGGAAGCAGGACCGGGGGCTCGCAGCATCCTGCCCATGGGCTGCCACCCAGCAGCACTGTCCCTGTGACTAAGGGATCCACTACAAGCATCAGGAGGCCTCTTATGATTTCAATGGCGTTCTGTAGCTTACCTTATTATAAGAGTACCACATATAATACATACAACATAAAGAAAAATGTGTCAATCTGGAGCCGGCAGGTGGCAGCGGTTAAGGGCACTGAACTCTCACGAGTTGAGTCTTAGACCCAGTGGCTTGCTATCTCATTATTACACCTCCTCTGTCTCTCTGTCTCTTTCTGGTCAAATTGAATAATAATCATAAATAAAATTAATTAAAAACCAAACTCCCTAGTTTACTTTAAGGATTGCCCTTGATGTGGTATTCTGTGGATTTTGATAAATGTTTGATGACACATATCTACCAGTATCTAAGTCATTTTTTAATGAATTAGTTATTATCATTGTTAGTATTTAATTTGCTACAGGGCACACACACTCACCAAAGGGTAGAGTAAGGAGTGAGGAAGGAAGCCTCCAGGTCTGGGACTCAAACCACGATCGGCCATGTGGAAGTCCAGCACCTTAACCACACCACCTACTGACCCCATCTAAATCATGCTTTGGCACCTTTCTGCTAGTTAACTTACTAAGAGTTTTATTTTGACATTCGTAGTTGGCATTTCCATAATTTCAATTCTGTGTTTTAATAGTAAATTACCAAGTTGTGTGTCTTCCTCCTCCTGCCTTCCCCAAGCATTTGGTTATGGGCAGACTAATTGTTACTTGGATATAATCACCCTGGAGTGGTTGTAAGGGGAGAGCGGGAGTGGAATACGCTGCTGGGTGGAGTCCTGGATGTCGGTGTCCCTCGTCCCACGTATCTCTAGCTACCAGGCCCTTGTATCCTTTCTCTAGCCTCAGCACCCCGTTTACAAACAGCCTGGGGGTGAAGGAATAAGCCCACCTGACCGTTCTCTGAGACTCATCAATGAGGGGACAGAAAGCTGTCCAAGATCCCTACACCTGCCACCTCTCAACTCGAACACTACTGTAACCACACCGTCTTCCCAGACGGGCTGGCCTGTGCTTTTCCCCATCAATCTTACTGTATCTAATATGTCCCGCTAGGATCCTTTACATTTTCTGAGCCATCAATGGATAGCATATTTTGCTTCCCAATAAACCAGTTGAGACATCAGCATCTTCTGCTTCAGCCACTCAGGTAGCAGGCCCATAGGCCCGGGCTGTCATCTCAGTCGAGTCTCTGTGTGATTATCTTGATCCAGAGCCCTTAACACCGTGCATCCTTATGTGTTTGAAGGAGACAAACCACACAAGTGTGAGTTCTGTGACAAGTGCTTCAGCCGGAAAGACAACCTGACCATGCACATGCGGTGCCACACCAGCGTCAAGCCACACAAGTGTCACCTGTGTGACTACGCTGCTGTGGACAGCAGCAGCCTGAAGAAGCACCTGCGGATACACTCTGATGAGCGGCCGTACAAGTGCCAGCTCTGCCCCTACGCCAGCCGCAACTCCAGCCAGCTCACCGTCCACCTGCGCTCCCACACAGGTGAGTCCCTGGCCCTGAGACCTCAGTGCTACCTTTCTCTACATGCGAAACCTCAGTTAGAAATGTGTTGGTGGTATAGGTAAAGGAATCTGAAATTTCTGTGATGATTGTAAAGATTGTCATTGTTCAGTTTGGCCTTTTTTTTTTTTCACGGCCAAGACAACAGCTTTTGGTAAAACATGTGTCTGACATTTGGGTTGCATAATTTAACTACATAGAACGCAGCAGGGGACAGGTGCCACTACTGCAGCCTAGAAGCAAAGGACGTCTCTCATCGAAAGTCTGACCTACGAACCAGGTGTTGCAATAATTTCACGTATACTCTGATTACATGGCTTAATTGAGAAATGTAGAATCCATTGAATATATTGTAATTATAAATCTTTTTTTTTTTTTGGCGGGGGGGAGGTTTTTGCTATAGGGCGCGTGCACTCGGCCAGAAAGACAAAGAGAGAGAGACAGAAAGTGAGAAATCACCCGCAGGGGGCAAGCCACACCCCAATTCTCTATTCTCCCCTCAGGATCTTGGGCACACACGCACACGTACCCAGCCTGAGTTTAAGCCACTGGGTACAGTACTCGAACCACAGTCAGCTACATGAAAGTCCAGCGACAGAGTCATTACCCCAACTGCTGGTCCCAAATATGTCATAATTATAAATCTAACTTCTTGTTCTAGAAACTTTTTCTTCCCTTCTTTCTGGGACCCCACTGAAATAAAGACACACCAAGAGAAAGGGCCAACTTATCTTGGCACAGAAAACGGGGACTGGGATATTCACAAGGCAGCTCGTAAGATAAACATTTTCAGTGAATTTGTGGAAGACGGTAAACAGGAATATGCCAACGTTTCCATCTAAGTCAAGAAAACTGTCCCAGCAGATGCACGGGAAGCCACTTTTCCAGCCAATGCTATAGTGCCTGAAAAGCTGTGTACTCAGAATTGACATATAGGGTCAGCAGGTGGCATGGTGGTTAAGCTGCTGGGTCCCAGATCCAGCAGATTGAAAATCATGCCAGGCATGTGTGCTCAAAATCCCAAGAGGAGACTGGAGAAGTGATTATGGGACTGGCCATCCCCCACCCTAACAAGAGGGGTGACTTCTCACTTTCTCTGTCTTTTCTCTGTCAAGCACATGCACCCTATAGCAAAAACCTAAGGGACGGGGCGTAGGGGGTGACTAAAAAATGCACCTGACATAGCCAAAGCTACAGGCTTGGAGGAGAGACCAAAGGGTATTGGCCAAATCGTCCCACCTACCCAGTAGCAGATGAAACCCATGACATCTATGCATGATCTCTAAGCCAATCTCCTCTTCCTAAATATAATCAAATGTGAATCATTTGTAGGGCACGCATCACATAAAATGCACCAACTCCAACAAATAATTAACCCTGGAAGTAACAGTACTTGGGTAAGAAACGTTTTCGTTCTAATTGGTGTCTGCCCACTGGCAGAAACTTTGCATCTAGGAGAGCTCTGTGAAGAGTCCATGAGCTAGGTATGAATTAAAACCAGGGTTGCTAGCTATACAGTTAATACAATCTCTTGGAGATTGGGGGGGGGGGAGAAAGAAAGAAAACTGGATTGGGGAAGAAAGAAAGAAAACTGGATTACAGAACCGAGAATAAGCTGAAGTCTGGTTTCCGACTAGGTCTAGAAAGAAAAGAAAAGCAAAAAAATCAAATGGGAAAAAGAATGCCATAATCCTAAGAGGCCAAGGAAGTATTAGAAGATAAAGAGCTCACAAGACATCAACCAGGATGAAGGGAAGGGGCAGGGGAGAGCCCAGGTCCCTAGAAAGACTTCCTGGAAGCAGAGCCCTCGGAGTTGGGAAGTTATTTTGAACTTAGAACTCTGTCCAGGGACCAGCAGGTGGCGTAGTGGGCTCTGGTGACTATCACATATGCAATCCCGGCTTAAATGATTTGGGGTTTGGTTCTAAAGTTGACTTTGAAAATGACTGAAGTATGGGAGCAGCAGTTAGTGTACTGGCTATGTCGCTGGACTCCCACGTAGTCAACTGCGGTTTGCGTCCTGGACCCGGTGGCTTAAACTCACACCAGGCGCATGTGCATGCGTGCCCAAGATCCCGAGAGGAGAATGGAGAAGGGATTGTGGCATGGCTATCCCCCTGGGGGGGTGATTTCTCACTTTCTGTCTCTGTCTCTCTCTGTCTGTCTGGCGAGCGCATGCGCCCTATAGCAAACCCCCCCCCCAAAAAAAATGATTGAAGTATGAGGCTTCACAGGACAGGATGGAAATGTTTTTTAGTCATAAAAATTAAAACGGCTTCTGACAAGTGGGGAGTTAGTACAAAGAAGAGGAGAGAGTCGTCGAAGAAGCACTCAAGGCAGAGGACTGAGGTGCGAGACTATTGCGCAGTGTCAAAGGGGACCTGAGGAACGTCACAACCACCACCAGATGCAGGAGGAGGGCTGAGAAAAGATGGTCTGTAGGAAAAAGCAAGCTTCTTGCCTATGCATATAATTAATTGTTGATATTTAAAGTAACAGTTCCCCAAAATGACTAAAAGTCTGAGCCATGTCTCCAGGGACTGAGACTCTAAATTTAAGAGGAGGCTGTGGCTTTTCATTAATGTCCTCATCTCCTCTACCATATTCTCATGGTAATGAAATAAAATCCAGTCTGGGGTTATGAAACCAAAAACTTTCCCCTAGTAATACTAGCCAGTTAGCTGGTAGATCTTTATTTTTTAAGAATTATTTTATTTAATTTTACTCTTTTTTTTTTTTTTTTTTTTTAATTTGACCAGAGAGAGAAAGTGAGAAAGCAAGCCGCCAGGCCTGGGACTCAGACCACAGTCAGCCATGTGGCCATCCAACACCTTTACCACCGCACCACCTACTAGCCCCAGCTGATATATCTTAAACACCACCCAAAGCATGTTCCTGAGTCTTACTCGATTTGAAAAAATTGTACGTAACTTAAATGTCACCACTTCTTCCACATGATTCTCTCTAGTTAAGAGAGTTCAGGTTTAAAACTGAAATACTATCCAGAGCATGGTCTTGGGTACCATGAGGCCTGGTTCAAATGCCTGCAGTTAGACCTAGGTCAAATAGCTTGACCTCTCTGAGCCTCCATTACACCATCTGTAAAATGGTATTGATACCAGCCACTCCTTGGTCCCTTGTGAGGGCTAAGTTCATTTATATAGGAAGCGTCATGTCTAAGGTTGCAGCCTTTAGAGTTTGAAAGACCCCACCATCTCATCGCAGCTCGCATGTTTGGGGAGGGGAGTTCTGTGTTGCCTGCCTGCTCTAATGGAAACAAACCTTCCGTTGCTAGGGGACACCCCCTTCCAGTGCTGGCTCTGTAGCGCCAAGTTCAAAATCAGCTCGGACTTGAAAAGGCACATGCGGGTGCACTCGGGGGAGAAGCCTTTCAAGTGCGAGTTCTGCGACGTCCGCTGCACCATGAAGGCCAACCTCAAGTCACACATCCGCATCAAGCACACCTTCAAGTGTCTGCACTGTGCCTTCCAGGGCCGGGACCGAGCCGACCTCCTGGAGCACAGCCGGCTGCACCAGGCTGACCACCCCGAGAAGTGTCCCGAGTGCAGCTACTCCTGCTCCAGCGCAGCCGCCCTGCGCGTGCACAGCAGGGTCCACTGCAAGGACCGTCCCTTCAAGTGTGACTTCTGCAGCTTTGACACAAAGCGGCCCAGCAGCCTGGCCAAGCATATCGACAAGGTGCACAGGGATGAAGCCAAGACAGAGAACCGGGCTCCACTGGGCAAGGAAGGGCCCAGAGAGAGCGGCTCCCAGCACGTGGCCAAGATCGTGACCCAGAGGGCCTTCCGCTGCGACACTTGTGGGGCCTCCTTTGTCAGGGACGACTCGCTGAGGTGCCATAAGAAACAGCACAATGACCAGAATGAGAACAAGAACTCCAACCTGGTCAGTTTCCCACCCGAGAGCAGTGGCTCCGGGCAGCTTGGCACCCTGGACTCTGGGGGGCAGCTGGAGGCCCATGCAGAACCCAGCCAGGACCTCTAGTTCAACCAGGAGGGCTGTCAGCTGTCAGGAAGCCCCGCCGTCCCAGGGGAGGTCCTGGAGCCCAGCTGTGGTCACCAGGTCTGGAACTGGCTGCACCAGCTTCCCAGGCCTCCTGTGGCCCTGGCTGAAGAGACAGTGGCATGAGGACACGCCAATGCGACATGTGGGGACGCTTCTCTGTGTTGCTGTCTCCCTTCCAAGGATTGTCTAAGCAAGTCGACTTGGTCTTGGAAGGTGGGATCCATTGAATACTGTCCTAGGCAAGGGGTATCCATGCAGAGCGTCTTCACATGGGTTCCTATGTTAAAGCTGATCCACCACCGGTGGAATTATCAGACAGATAGAAAACGAAAGCTAAACTGATCTGTCTGGTGGGAAGGAGCACTTGGCGGGTCAGGGGTGGCTAGAAAAGTTCTGTTAACCTGGACGGTGGTTACAAGTTCGCCTTATACATTTATGTGGCTTCTATCTGTTGTCTTAAAATAAAAAGGCAAACTCGTCTGTAGAATGATATAAGAAAATACTGTTTTTCTCTACGTTCCTCCATAGGCAGGTTATGGTGGTTGGGGGGAGGGGACCGTCTCCCCATCTCGCCCCCCAGTTCAGTAACTATAAATGGATGTAGGATTTCTCGGTGTTGATGCAAACGCAATGATGCAAGACGGAGTGTGGTCTGTAGGTGGCGCCAAAGATCAAGCTACCGCTAGCCCAGCCTGTAATTGTGTTCCAAATTTGAAACGCGTCCTTGTGTTTATAAAGGAAAGTCTAGGAGTCGGTGGGCTTTGGGCTTAGGTCTGGAGTATGTGATATGTGGGACACCCTGAGTCCAGCATCTTTTTCATCAGAAGGGATTTAATGTTTGCTGAATCACCAAACCTGTGAAAATCCCACCTTCGCGTAAATGGACATTTTTCTGGACTGAAGCTTAGAAGGCTATGAAATTCCAGTGGATGTATAATTAACCTAGAGTTACTTATTTGTTCTCCTTTAGCATCTTTAAACACTATTTTTAATATAAATTCTTTTTTGGGAGGAGGGGGGGAGGTTTTTGCTATGGGGCTCGTGCGCTCCCCAGGCAGAGAGACAGACAGCGAAAAATCACCCCCCAGGGAGGATGGTCACGCCACAATCCCTTCTCCTCCATTTTCCTCTTGGGATCTTGGGCATGCACGCACACGCGCCCGGCGTGAGTTTTAAGCCACCAGGTCCAGGATGCGAACCACAGTCAACTACATGGGAGTCCAGCGACATAGCCATTACGTTAACTA
>NW_006159525.1:6723562-6732819 GCF_000334495.1 Tupaia belangeri chinensis
ACGGCGAAAAATCACCCCCCAGGGAGGATGGTCACGCCACAATCCCTTCTCCATTTTCCTCTTGGGATCTTGGGCATGCACGCACACACGCCCGGCGTGAGTTTTAAGCCACCAGGTCCAGGATGCGAACCACAGTCAACTACATGGGAGTCCAGCGACATAGCCATTACGTTAACTACTGGGTCCCGTATTTTTAATATAAATTCTTAAGTGCCCTCATCAAGCTGAATGTCCATGCTTTTTAACTGGATTAAATGGATCCGTTGTTCTTGGTAAACTAAGAACAATCTAAAACAGAAGTTTTAATAGACCACATACCACAGAATAGCTCACTTTTGAAATAGCAAGAGATGTGTAGCTTATTTTATGAGGGGAGGTTGGACAAGCACACCTAAAACTGAAAGGGTCAGATTAAGTTTTAGACCAGGCAAGTGATAACTCACATTGAATCTTTATCATAAGAGAAGATTAAAGTGGTGGAAGAGACCCATGATAGAATTAATCCCTTATTTGCTTTGGAACAATTGTTTTCGGTCAGAAAAGCATCTGGTGACTAGATGCTGGTGCCCTTGTTTAGACTCCTTTGTTCACCCTTCTGCTGTTTGTCGTGAATTTTATCTACATTTCTGTTCTAGAAACAGAAGCATTGTTGACTGTCAAGTGGGAAGCCATCGGTCAGAGTCACATAAACGTCCCTTGTACCTCTAGTGTGTGGCTCTTCAGATAAACAGGAAAGATATCAACCTTTAAGAAGGAGACTTTTGTTTTAAAAGAATTATTTTATTTGACTTTATTCATTATTACTATTTTTAATTTGACCAGAGAAAGACAGAGAGGGGGAAAGTGAGAGAGCAAGCCACCAGGTCGGGCACTAGAACCTCAGTCAGCCGTGTGGGAGTCCAGTGCCCTTAACCACCATGCCACCTGCTGGCCCCAAGAAGAGACATTTTTTATTAACAGCTACAGGGACTTCCAGGGTCTTAGGTGCAGCCTGGTATCACCTAGTAAATTTGGATTCTCAATACACCGGGGAAACAGGTGGCTTAGTTGGGGCACTGGACTCACACATGGCCAACTGCAGTTCAAGTCCTTGACTCGGCAGCTTGAAAATCATGCTGGATGCATGTGCATTTATGACCAATATCCCAGGAGAATGGACAAATGGGATTGCAGTAGGCCATCCCACTAGGGGGTGACTTCTCACTTTCTGTCTGTGTCTTCTCTGGGGAGCACACATGCCTTGGGGCAAAAATTGCTCTCAAAGAGGCCAGACTGGGGCCAGCAGGTGGCATGAAAGTTAAGGCAACAAGATCCCACAAGGTTGACTATGTGGTTAAAGTCCTGGACCCGGCAGCTTGAAAATCACACTGGGTGAATGTGTGCACATGCCTAAAATCCTCAGAGGAGAATGGAATGTGGTGTGGCCATTCTCCTTGAGGGTTGATTTCACACTTCCCTATTTCCCCATCTGTTTCTGGTGAGCTCATGGACCCTATGGCCAAAAAAAAAAAAAAAAAAAGCAGCCAGACTTTGAGAATGTAGTTCAAAAGAATAAGACTGAGTTAGTGGGAACTATTGAAAAAATTAAATTGCAGGGACAAGCAGTTGGTGTAATGGCTATGTCACTGAACTCCTATGTAGTCAACCCCAGTTCGCGTCCCGGACCCGGTGGCTTAAAACTCACGCTGGGCACATGTGCATGCATGCCCAAGATCCCAAGAGGAGAACGGAGGAGAAGGGATTGCAGCGTGGGCATCTCCCCTGGGGGGGGGATTTCTCGCTTTCTGTCTCTTTGTCTCTGTCTGTCTGGCAAGCAGCGCATGCGCCCTATAGCAAAAACCTCTCCCAAAGAAAAGTGTTGTGGGAGACTGGAGCATACCCTTAATTCCTGAAGCTGAACTTCGAATGTAGCATCCTAGTGCGGGACTGAAGGCTGTGGTCCAGGTGCCCGGTTTCAATTCTGGCTCTTTGTTGTTGCCTCTTTTTTTTTTGCCGGAGAATGTGTGCACTTGCCAGGGTGGGAGGGAGAGAAAGCTGCACCCCCCAGTGGGGTGTGGTCATGCCACATCCCTTCTCTATCTCCCCAAATGTCTGGATTTGAGGCACGCAGGCACACATGTCTGGAGAGTTTATTCAAGCCCAGACCTGGTAATACTTTCCCTGTCATGATGGTTCAGGTGCTAGGATTTGAACCATGATCATATGGGATCCTGCTCAACTTTGAGGCTGCAGTGCCAGCCACGCTCTGTCGTCTGATTACCTATGTGACTTCAGCCACATCTAAGACATCTGTGCCCCACTTAAGAAATCTATAAAATGGGAATAGTGTGCCTACCTCACAGAATCGTCATGAGGATGAAATAAGCCAATACTCTATTTAAAGAGCTGGAACAGTGCCTACGACATAAGCCCAGATCAAGGGCTGGCCTATTACGATTTACACTTTCAAGCGAGTTAATAACTGCAGGTAATTACGTCGATTATGATGTCTAGGTACTTACTTGAGCCCCAAATCATTTTTTTAATTCTATCATGTTTTAAATTTGTTATAGGGCAGATGTGCTCACCAGAGAGAGAGTGAGTGTGTTTGTGAAAAAGCAAGCTGCCAGGTCCAGGATTCAAACCATGGTCGGGCATGTAGGAGTCCAGCACCTTAACCAGCATGCTGCCTGCTTGCCTTGTCCCCAAATCATTTATGGGTGACTTTGGAATTCATTACATACTTTTTTTATTGGATTTTCTTTGCCAATTATAATATCTTTTTTTAGAATTATGTATTTAATTGTATTTAGTTTTTAAGAATTATTTTATTTAACTTTATGTATTTATTTATTTTCATTTGTATTTATGACCAACAGGATTTGATTTTATAGTCTAAGACTATTTGGGGAAAGAGAATTCTCTCTGGTAGGGAGAGACTTACTGGAAGACTATTGTAGCCCAGAAATTTCACATACAGGAGTTTCACAGAACTCTTGGAACTAATTTGTCTAGCTGAGCACATGAGTACATACAATGATGTTCAAGGCAAGTGTTGTCTGTAACAGTTCGCAGGATCCAGCCCGGGCTTCTGTGAGTACAGGCTAGCCAAATCGTGACAGTCAGCCAGTCTTTGCAATGACACAAGTTATTAAAAACCCATGGTCGGGGTCAGCCCTTAGCTTGCTGGTTAAGGGAACTAATTCCCACATGGCAGACTGGGCGGTTCAAGTCAGACCCATGGCCTGAAAGGCGCAGAGGATGTGCTTACGAGCCCAAAATCCTGAAAGGAGAAATGCAGGGGAAGGGGTTAGACATGGCCATCCCCCGTTGAGGAGGCTTTGTCATCGCTCCACCCCACACGCCCTACCCACTGAGTACACGTGACCTCCGGCAAAATATTTCTTTAAAAAAACAAAACTATGATTGGTCCATGTGTATTGAACGAGTAATTAGAGGTCAATTCTGCAGAGGATTGTCTCATTGTTTTAAAATTATTTAAGTTTGTTGTAGGGCATGTGTGCTCACCAAGGACAGAAGGAAAGTGAGAAAGCAAGCCACCAGATCTGGGATTCAAACCACATTTGACCACATGAGAGTCCACACCTTAACTACCACACTCCTTGCTGTCCTCCGTTCGTTTCGAGTTTTGGGTGTTTTTTAAAGAATTATTTTATTATTATTTTTATTTATTTATTTATTTTAGTTTGACTAGAGAGAGAGAGAAAGTGAGAAGGCAGGCCACCAGTTCCGGGACTCCAACCATGGTCAGTCATGTGGGAGCCCAGCGCCTTAAACACTATACCACCTGCTGGCCTCTGTTTTCTTTTGTTTTTAAGTTCAAGTGCACAGACATTGTCTCAGAGGATATGAAATAACTAAGAACAGCTGCCTCTAGTAAATGGGGCGGATATGAAGGAGAGCTTTTACTTCTTTACCCTCTGTCTATTAACAAAACTAGCTTTTAAATTTATCTGCCAGGCTCTGGTTTATTCACTTTGATGTCTATGTTGTAAAGAGTTATGATACATTACTATAAAGGAACCAAATATTTTGGAATTTAAAAATCCAACGAACATAGGGGCTGGCAGGTTGCACAGTGATTAAGGTGATGGACACCCATAGGGTCGACCGTAGCTCGAGTCCCAGACGTGGTGACTTGCTTTCTCACTTTCCCTTTCTCTCTCTTTCTGTCTCTCTCTGGTCAAATTAATGTGTATATATATATATATATATATACACACACACACAAACACACACACACACACACACATACTATGAACATGTCTCTATTTTTAAGAGAGAGACTTTTGCTATAAGCTGCATGTGCTCACCAGAGAGACAAGAGACAGATAGTGAAAAATCATCCCCCCAGGGGGGATGACCATGCCATGGTCCCTTCTTCAGTCTCCTCTTGGGATTTTGGGCATGAATGCACATGCGCCTGGTGTGAGTTTTAAGCTGCCAGGTCCAGGATTTGAACCATGGTCAACTATGTGGGAGTCTAGCAACGTAACCCTTACACCATCTACTGATTCCCTGGACATGTCTCATAATTTACTTCATTCTTGCAAAAAGTTATGCGCACGCGCACATACACACACAAACGTGCACACACACACACGGGCACCAACTTTCTGTCTCCTCACCACCCACCCCCCAACCCCTCCACCTTTGCATGTTTTACTTCCTTTTCTTCCAAACTCCAGAAAATTCTCTGACCCAGACTGAAAAGCATTGTTCATGATGCAATTTGCAGATCGCATGGAACCCCTGCTTTCCAAACAAGAGCCGGGAAAATCGATCACCCTCCTGGGTTTATTATTATTCCTCTAGGAGTCTAACTTCAAGCGAAAACAGGAATTTATTCAGTTAGTGTAATAATCATTTCAGAATGTTTCTGAAAAGAAAAACAAGGTTTTTCCAGTCATAGAGATGTATTCCCAGAATCTATCTATAACTTAAATGTTACTATATCCCTTAAGAATAACTTCTACTGGGACTAGCAGTCAGCAGTTAGTCTGGGAGTCCCGCTCACACCAGGCGTGTATGCATGCGTGCCACAGATCCCGAGATGAGAAGGGACTGCAGTGTGGCCATCCCCTCTGGGGGGAGGGGGGTGATTTCTCATTTCCTGTCTCTCTGTCTCTGTCTTTCTGGTGAGTGCACACACCCTATAGCAAAAAAACTTCTCAAAAAAAGTAATTGCTGGGGCCAGGGTGGTTAAAGGCGCTGGATTCCCACGTGGCTGACTACGGTTTGAGTCCTGGACCTGGCAGCTTGCTTTCTCCCTTTCTGTTTCTCTCTCTCTCTGTCCAAATTAAAAATAATAATAATAATAAATGGAATTAAATAAATAAATTATTATTAAAAAAATAAAAGTAATTGCTATTGTAGGGGCCAGCAGGTGGTATGGTGGTTAAGAGCACTGGAATCCCACATGGCTGACCATGATTCGAGTCCCTGACCTGAAGGTTTGTTTTCTCTCTCTCTCTCTCTCTCTCTGACCCTTTCTGGTCAAGTTAAAATAATGAATAAATAAAGTTAAATAAAATAATTATTTTTAAAAAAGATAATTATTATTATATTAGGTGATAATAGCGTAATGTATTATTCACTCCAAAAGGAAATATTGATCATCATTTTTTTAAAAATAACTATTGTATAACACTAATTGTAATTATATAAATTTATTTTTATTTTTATTCACATTTTACATAAAGTTTCCATCAAAGTTCTCTCAACAGAGAACTTTTTTAACAGTTATTTATTTCATTGTATTCATTCATTCATTTATTGTAACTTCACCAGAGAAAAACACAGAGAGAGAAGTGAGAAGGCAAGCCACCAGGCCTGGGACTTGAACCATGGTTGGCCATATGGGAGTGTCCAGTACCTTAAACACCACATTACCTGCTGGCTCCCTGAACTTCACACTTCTTTAAAGAATTCCTTAATTGTATTTATTATCAACTCACTAGAGAAAGTGAGAAAGCAAGCTGCTAGATCCAGGACTCAGACCATATTGAGGCATGTGGGAGTTCAGCCCCTTAACCACCATGCCCCCTGCTGGCCCCGAACTTCACATTTTGATGGTCTGTCAAATGCTTTCTCCCCCTTGCACCTCATTTATTTATTTATACGGGAATTTTGGACAATACAAAAGAATACCAAAAGTAAAATGACTGAAGCCAGCAGGTGGCATGGTGGTTAAAGGCCCTGGACTCCCACATGGCTGACCATGATTTGAGTCCCGGACCTGGCGGCCCGCTCTCCGTTTCTCTCTGGGCAGATTTAAAAATAAGTAAGTAAAGTTAAATAAAATAATTATTTTTTAAAGGCCTCCTTCTTGGAAGCACCTTTTAAAAAAAAAAAGTAAAATAGCCTAATATTTTTGAGAGAGGGATTTTGCTGTAGGGCGCTTGTGCTCACCAGAGAGACAGAGACAGAGACTGAAAGGGAGAAATCACCCCTGTGGGGGCAGGGGAGATGGCCACGCTGCAATCCCTTTCTCCTCCATTCTCTCAGGATTTTGGACACACATGCACACATGCCCAGCATGAATTTTAAGCCGCCAGGTCCAGGACTCAAACCACGGTTGACTATGTGAGAGTGCAGTGACGTAACCATTACACCATCTACTGGTCCCTGAATTACCTATCACGTAGTCCCGAGCCCAAAGGCAACCCTTTCCTCTATTGGTCTTTGACTTCACCTCGTGT
The DNA here is from genome assembly GCF_000334495.1 of Tupaia belangeri chinensis. Taxonomy (NCBI): domain Eukaryota; kingdom Metazoa; phylum Chordata; class Mammalia; order Scandentia; family Tupaiidae; genus Tupaia; species Tupaia belangeri. The sequence goes on from NW_006159525.1 coordinate 6,730,264, forward strand.
GTTTTCACATCATCATAGGATACGTGTTAATCGTGTACCACGTGAAAACGTCCCTCTTAGACTCCTACCGCAGCGCTTCCCCGTGTTTTCATACACAACCGCAAAACAAGCGTTAGTTATGAACTGCTACTTCCTTAGTAGACATTTTATGATTCAAAATAATGCTGCATTTATCATCTTAATGCCTAAAGCTCTTTCCACATATAGGATTGTTTCCTTCAGCTAGGTTCCCAGAAATTGAATTACTGGGTCAAAGGTTATAAGCATTTTTAAGGCCCTGGCTAAACATTGCCAAATTGCTTTTTACAAAGGCTGTACCATCTTACACTCTTCAGCAAGGCTGAAAGGCCCCATTCAGGGTCCTCTTCTCAACTGGGCATGTTACTGGATACTCTATGGATTTCTGTTTTGTTTTCATTTTTGTTATAGGGTACATGCGTACCTATGCCTAGCATGATTTGTTGTTGTTGTTGTTAGAGATTTTTGCTATAGGGCATGCACAGTCGATGGAGAGACAGAGAGATAGAAGGCGAGAGATCCCTCCCCGAGGTGAAAGCCACACTGCATTCCCTTCTCCATTCTCCTCTCTGGATTTTGGGCACACACAAGCATGTGTACACACACACACACACACACACACACACACACGCTTTCCTGGCGTGGATCTTAAGCTGCAGAGGCCGGGACTCAAACTGTGGTGGACTACATGGGAGTCCAGCAACGTAACCATTATGCCATCTGCTGGTTCTCTCCAGCATCGTTTGCAAGCCACCAGGTCCAGAACCCAAACTATCCAGTCAGCCATTTCAGATCCATCTGCCCCAACTTCCCTGCCACCTGCTGGCCCTGGGACTCTCTAAATTTAGATAAGCTGGTTATCATTAGGGCATTAGTAAAATTTTTTATTTTTAAGATTTTGCTATTGGGCACATGAGCTCACAGAAGAGACAAAGAGGAAAGAAAAAATGAGAAGTCACCCCCCAAGTGGGATGGCCACTCTGCAACCCTTTCTCATCTATTCTGTTCTTGGGATTTGGGGCGTGCACACACACATACCCAGAGTGAGTTTCAAGCCACCAGGTCCAGGACCAGAGCCATAGCCATGAGGGAGTCCACTGCCTTAACCACTGCTCCATATGCTGGCCCCTTAAGTTTTTTTTTTTTATTTACCTTAGATATTTGCTATAGAGTGCATGCACTCACGAGAGAGAGAGACAGAGAGACAATGAGAAGTGAGAAATCACCCTGGGAGACATGGGGGAGGTGTGTGATCATTGCTACAGTTCCCTTTCCTCTCTGGGATTTGGGGCTTGCACGCACATGCGCCCAGAGTGTTTCTCAAGCCGCTGGGTCTGGACCATGGACTGCAGAGTCAGCAGGGTGGGATCCAGTGCTGTAACTACCATGCCACCCGCTGGCCCCAATATTAGTAACTTTTTTTTAAGAATGTATTTAATTTGGGGATAGCAGATGACATAGCAGCTACGTCGCTGGACTTCCACGTGGTCATCCTCACTGCAAGTCCTCAACCTGGTGGCTTAAAAATCTGAGCCCCTAATCAGACAACACAGTGTCTCCTATAAACACAGAATCACTTGGGATTTCACCACTTCAATAGAACATTATTGTAGTAACTAGCAAAAAGGGAAATGATTAAAACTCTGGACTTTTCGCCCCAAGAACATTGGACACTTATTCCAGGAGCCTCGTGGCGCATAAATCACAGCGCCCAGCAAATCCTGTCCCTTCTAATTGGACAGCGAAGTTCCTGAGGAGCAGAAGCCTCGCACAATTGGTTTTTGGTGATGACTCCGCTTGAAAATTGCTCAGTGGGGAACCATCACCAATCGATTATCTTTCATTGCTAATAGCCTGGAGACTGTTTCCACTCTTATATTTAAATGTAAATCTTGAGAACAAAGCGGGGATGCCAGAGTGGGGGCACCGTAAAACACAGGGACAGCTTTGCAGGTTTTCAGTAACTCCTAGGGCAGCCTGAAAATGGGGCAAGTGCGGAAGTCTAAGCTCCTCAGGTCAGAAAACAGATGAGAGCCTTGGAAGGGGTGCGGAAGAGAGGGCGTCCTCTGCCAGCGAGTGCTTCAAAGTCACACGTCTAAATAAACTGCAGGAAGCAGAAATGCATGTCCGGTACCCATTAAGGGCTGCTCATCCGGCTCACTTCTGTAACCTCATTTAATTATTGGGGAAAGATTGGATACTGTCACAAAGCAGCTTAGTTTCAAAGGAGCTGAAAATGTCTGATATGAATAATCCAGCCAAGGAAGAGAGGCATGACGATTAAATATGGCTTTTTTGTTTTTTTTTTTACACCCAGCGCGCCATGTTTGCACCCATAGGATGGGATTCTGTGTAATCTAAACGGAAAACGGGTGGGAACCAGCAGTTAGCGTAATGGCTATATCGCTGGACCCCCATGTAGTCGACTGCGGTTCGCGTCCCAGACCCGGTGGCTTAAAACTCACACCGGGCGCGTGTGCATGCATGCCCAAGATCCCGAGAGGAGAATGGAGGAGAAGGGATTGCAGTGTGGCCATC
>NW_006159525.1:6732839-6742138 GCF_000334495.1 Tupaia belangeri chinensis
TTTCTGTCTCTCTGTCTCTCTCTCTGTCTGGCGAGCGCACGCGCCCTAAAGCGAAAACCTCTCCCAATAAATAAATAAATAAATAAATAAATAAATGAATGAATGAATGAATGAATGAATGAATGGAAAATGGGCACAAAGAGAACAGAACCTTCCGCACTATGCTCTTACCCTGTGATCTTCTGCCTGTGGTGGTGCCAGAGCTAAGATGAAGAGTGTACCTGCCCATGATACTGTTAACCAGAAAGTGAATCTCAGGGACTTCAGTTCAGAAATATTTATTGAGCATATACTGTGTGCCTGGCGTTATGAAAGAAAACAGAGAGAGAGAGATTTATTCCTTTTCTTTTAAGCAGTCGTATTCCTTTTATTCTTATAAAAGTAATGTGTGGTCATTTTTTAAAAAATCAGACCTTGGAACAAGCAGGTGGTGTGGTGATTGGGGACGCTGGACTCCCATATGTCTGACCGCGGTTCGAGTCCTGGAACTGGCAACTTACTTTCCCACTTTTTCTCTCTCTTGCTCACTTGCTCTGCCCCTATCTGCTGAAATTAAAAATAAATAAATAAATAGATAATAATCAGGACCAGCTGTTGGCTAATGGCTATGTCACTGGGACTCCCAGGTAGTCAACCGCGGTTCGAGTCCCGGACCCGGTAGCTTAAACTCACGCCGGGCGCGTGTGCATGTGTGCCCAAGATCCCGAGAGGAGAAGGGATTGCGGCGTGGCCATCCCCCCCCCGGGGGGGGGGATGTTTCACTTTCTGTCTCTCTGTCTCTCTCTGTCTTTCTGGTGAGCACATGCACCCTATAGCAAAAACCTCTCCAAAAAAACAAAAGATAATAAAATTCTTTTTAAAAATCAAATCTTACATATAACTTTAAAAATGATGATTAAGGTGCTGGACTCCCACATGGCTGACAGCAGTTCCAGCCCTGCAGCCGGCAGCCTGCAGCTCACACTGGACATGTGCACAAGTGTGCCCAAAATCCCAGGATGAAGGAGAAGGGTTTGAAAAGCGGCCATGGCCACTGGGGAGTGATTTCTCACTTTCCCTTGCTTTGTCTTTCCAGCAAGTGCACACTCCCTGTGGAAAAAACCTTAAAGAAAAAAATAAGAGAGAAAGATGGAAAACCATTTGATAAATGCTGCTAGAAAAAGTTAGATTCCCTACCTTATTGTAGTTATAACAATAAATCCTCATTTATTAGTTAACAAAACCTAAAAAGTAGAACTAAGTTCATTATAGAAGAAAATACAGAAGCATGTATTTATGACTTCATTTAAAAGACACATTGTATGGGCTGACGGGTGGCATGGAAGTTAAGGTGCTGGGTCTCACATGGCCGACTATGGGGTTCAAGTCCTGGACCCTGCATCTTGGAAATCACGCTGGGCACGTGTGCCTGTATGTCCATAATCCTGAAAGGAGAAGGATGGAGAAGGATTTGCAGGTGGCCACGGCCAGTGGGGGTACGTTCTCACATTCTCTCCCCGCCCGCCCTTCAGTGAGCGCACACGCCCGATTGCAAACTTAAACAAAAAGACATGTTGTGACCAAGCAGTTTCCCTAACTTCTCTCTTCTTCAGTTTCCTGTAAAATGTGGACAATTAGAAATAATAATTCTGAGGAGCAGCAGTTGGCGTAATGGCTATGTCACTGGGCTCCCATGCAGTCGACCGTGGTTCGCGTCCCGGACGCGGTGGCTTAAAACTCATGCCGGGCGTGTGTGCGTGCGTGCGTGCCCAAGATCCCAAGAGGAGAATGGAGGAGAAGGGATTGTGGTATGGCCATCCCCCCTGGGGGGTGATTTCTCACTTTCTGTCTCTCTGTCTGTCTCTGTCTGTCTGGCAAGCGTACGTGCCCTATACCAAAAACCTCTTCAAAAAAAAAAAAAAGAAAGAATTCTGGGGCCAGCAAGTGGCATGATCATTGGGGTGCTGGACTCCCACATGGCTGGCCACAGCTCAAGTCCTGGACCTAGGGGTTTGCTTTCTCACTTTCTCTTTCAGAGAGCATACATGCAAATTAAATATTAATAATAATAAATTCAATTAAGTATATAATTTTTTTAAATAGTAATACAGGATTGTTTGGTAGATTAAGTAAATCAATGCATACAAAAAACTTTAAAGACACAAAAGCCGGGGGCCAGCAGGTGGTGTGGTGGATAAGGGCACTGGATTCCCACATGGCCAATCATGGTTCAAGTCCTGGACCTGGTGGCTTGCTTTCTCACTTTCCCTTTCTCTCTCTCTCTCTCTCTCTCTCTCGTCAAATAAAGAAAAAAACAACAATAACAAATGGAAATAAATAAATAATTCTTTTTAAAAAAAGACACAAAAGCCATCAAATAAAGAGATTTGATACTTTTTTTTTTAATTTGCCAGAGGATGTATACACTCTCCAGTGAGAGACAGAGGCGGGGGGGGGGGGGGGGGCTGAAAAGCACCACCCCCTCCTATGGAGAATGTTCACACCACAATCCCTTTTCCATTTCTCTCTCCTTTCGGGATTTTGGGCGCATACTCCCTTTTCAAGCCACTGGCTTTGCATAGTCAGCCAAATGAGACCCAGTGCCTTAGCCGCCCCCCTACCTGCAGGCCCAACCTCGCCGATTTTAAAACAGCAGGGCTGGACTGTGGACAGCAGTAAGAAGACAGTCTGCAAGGCTGACCCACCCAGGAGGACACAGGCTCGCCTCTGCAGACCTCACCGAGGTCACAGGACTTGCATGTTCCCATGATCCAGGGTGGTCTGGGGATGGGTCATGGTGTCAAGACTCTGTTTAAGAAGCCAGGTGGTGGCACCGTGTAATGCGACTGCCCACATGGGAAAGGTCCTGAGTTTACCTCCTGGGGCCTCCCTGAATACACCAGACCCACACGTGCATGCCCTTTATCTGGGTGAGTTGAGAATGCGGATAGATTATGGCATGAGGACCTGTTGGGGTCCTTTCTGACAACCTTAATGTCTGTCTGACCCTCTCTGTATCTCTCATTCTCAGAAGAAGTAATACATACTTTTTTTTTTTGGAGAGGTTTTTGCTATAGGGCACGTGTGCTCGCCAGAAAGACAGAGAGAGAAAGTGAGAAATCACCCCCCTGGGGGAATGGCCACACTGCAATCCATTCTCCTCTTGGGATCTTAGGCACACACATACACATGCGCCCTGTGTGGGTTTAAGCCACCGGGTCCAGGACTTCGAACCACAGTCTACTACATGAGAATCCAGCAACATAACCATTATGCTATCTGTTGGTCCCGAAATAATACCTACCTTAAAATAATAAATAAAACATCAATAACAGTAATAAAAGCAGGCCAGTCTTAGGAAAGTTAAAACAAGATCCTGGGGGAAATATTTGCCACGTAGATTATTAGACAAATGATTGCCATCCAAAACACAAAAAGAACTCCTTCAAATCAATAAGAAAAAGACAACGCACAGCCCTATGAGGAAACGCGGGTGGAGGCCGTGGACACAGGTGACTGTAGAGGACAGACCTGTGGTCAGTACCGTATGCGAGAGGCTGGCTCAGGGAAATTGGCCTGAGAAGGACAAATGAAAGTGTCCCAGCGTGCGATCGGCAGGCTTTTACAGCCAGTGATACGAGGTGTTGGCAACGGTGTGTCCAATCATGAGGGCTGGGAGTCCAGTCCGCAGGAGATACGAACTTGTGATGTTGCTGTCTCAAGCAAACACAGACTTGGACAGAACTGTGAAGACTTTCCGAATGGTTCGCCCTTGGTGAGTTGTGAGTGGAAGCAGAGGCGCTGCCACTGTTAGATGCAGAAGCCTACGTAGCTCTGCCACCTGCTGGCTAAGACAACTGGGCCGTTACCCCAAAGCCCCCCAGTGCCACCCCCATGCTGTAGGATCAGGTCAGGAATCTTATAGACGCTCTCTGTCCTCATCTACGTAACAGCCATGGGGTCACTGGGAGAATTCAGTGAAATAAGGAAGCGGTCCCCAGTTTTGTTTTTTGTTTTTGTTTTTGTTTTTTCAATTTGACCAGAGAGAGACAGAAAAGGAAAGTGAGAAAACAAGCTGCCAGATTCAGGACTTGAACCATGGTTAGCCATATGGAAGTCCAGTCCCTTAACCACCACACCACCTGCCAGCCTCAGTCCCCAACATTTTTGGTGTCAGGGATCAGTTTCATGGAAGACAAATCCTTCACATACCAGGATGGTGGGAATGGTTTTGGGATGATTCAATTGTATATGTAATACATACATTCATTTCTATTATTACTACAGTGTGGTATATAATTAAATAATTATACAACTCATCGTAATGCAGAAACAGTGAGACACCTGAGTTTGCTTTCCTGCAACTAGACGGTCCTGTCTGGGGCTCTTATGAGAACCTCATGTCTGCAGACCCGACAGGAGTGGGGATCAGTGATGCCAGCGAAGGAAGAAGGAACGGCTATAAATACAGATGAAGCTTTGCTGGCTGCCTGCCGCTCACCTCCTGCGGTGCAGCCCAGCCCCAGCAGGCCACAGATCTCTTAGGAAGGTATCTTTAGTCCCCATCCAGATCCCAATCCGGGCACATTGGAATAGGGACTCAGCCAACGGTGGCTATTAGTAAGATCATTGTGTTTCATCCTTCGTAAACTGTAGAGCCATAGCAATAGAACCTGAGATCTGCACAAAGTAAAACGTGAGTCATTCTAGGGTTTGCCCTTAAACATTCAGAAAAGATTCTAACTTAAGATAATAATAAAATCAAGTTATAAATGTTGTCCTCCTCTTCACCACACCCAGTCCCTGCAGGAATTTAGGAAGGAGATGATGCCCAAAATCACAACTCCTGCTTGACATAGAAAATAGATTTTACTGTCCACAAAAAAATGGATACATAGACATACAGAAATTCACTGATTCTTCAGGGATGAGTATCTGGTTCATCTTCCTTAAGTACTAGGGCATTTTGGGCCCAGCAGGTGGAGTGGTGGTAGTTGGGGTGCTGGATTCCCACACTGCCAACAGTGTTCGAGTCCCGGACCTGATGGCTTGCTTTCTCATTTCCCCCCACTTCCCTCTTTCTGCCTCTCTCTGATGACTATGGCAAGCTAAAAAAGAATAATAATAGATCAAAATAAAATGGATAATTCTTTTAAAAAAAAAAGCATTAGGGAATTTTTACATGTATCTGTTTCTTCTTTGTTGTAATAAAGCCGATAACTTTTCCTCACTCTCCTCACCAGCAGACCTATTGGCCAGCAACCCTGTTGCTCATACCTCCATACCAGCCTTTTAACTTTTTACTCTGAAATCATTTTAGATGTAGAACAGAGCTGCAAAAATAGTACAGAGTTTCCAGAAAAACCTGTCATCCATCTACCCCCAGATGTTAATGTCTTAGTTAACCACAGCACAGTTGCCAGAATGAGGAAAGTAGCCCTGCTGCAATCCTGGTAACTGATCTACAGACTTGTGCAGTGTTTCCGGTTGACCCGCTAAGTTCTTCTGGTCCAGTTCAGAATCCCAGACTCGCAGTCTTCTGTTGTCTTTCATGACCTTGACATGTTCGAGTACTGATGAGTTATTTTTGAATGCTCCTCGATTTGGGATTCTCCAATGTTTTCTCATGATTAGATTGATAATATTGGGGCCAGCAGGTGGCATGGTGGTTAAGAGCACTGGACTCCCACATGGCTGACCACAGTTCGAGTCTCAGACCTGGCAGCTTACTTTCTTTCCCTTTCTCACTCTCTCGTTCTCTCTCTCTCTCTCTCTCTCACCGTGTCCCTCTCTGGTCAAATTAAAGTAAATAAATAAACTAATTAAAGTTCAATAAAATTTCTTTTAAAAAAAGATTGGCAATATGCATTTCTTCCAGGAATGCTGCGTGTGTCTGTTCAGTGTATCAGGAGGTAACTGAAGTCAGTGTGTCTCATTACTAGTGACATTAACTTTGGTCACAAGATGAAGGAGGGGTCTATGTTTCTCCACTTAAAAGTTGTTATTGAACTTAACTAGGTATGGATCAGGAATCCGTTTTTCATTGTCAGAAAAGCCAATTATCTATCCAAAAGGTTTGCCAATGAGAAAGGCTTTATCACAAGTGATGTCATCAGGAGATGGCCAAGTTCTCAAAACACATCAGGAGAATGTGTTCTGAGATGGGCGCTTTTTTTTAAAGAAATATTTAATTTGGGGTACCAGAAGATGGCATGGTGGTTAAGGCACTGAACACTCCCACATGGTCAACCACGGTAGGAATCCTGAACCTGGTGGCTAACTTTCTCTCTTTCCTTCTGTGTGTGTGTGTGTGTGTGTGTGTTTCTTTCTGGTCAAATTAAAATAAATAAATAAATAATATTTTTAAAGAAAGAAATATTTTATTTATGCTTTTATTTTTAATTTGTTACAGGGCAAGTGCACTCACCAGAGAGAGACAGAGACAGAGAAAGTGAGAAAGCAAGCCATCAGATCAGGCCTCAAACCATAGTCATCCATGTGAGAGTCCAACACCTTAACCATCACACCACCTGCTGACACCAGAGGTGGGTTTTTGTTTTGTTTTGTCTTAAGAGAGATTTTGCTATAGGGCATGTGTGCCCACCAGAGAGACAGAGAGACAGAAAGCGAGAAATCACTCTCCACGAGAGATGGCCTTGCTGCAATCCCTTCTCCTCCATTCTCCTCTCGGATTTTGGGCATGCACGCACACACACACACACACACACACACACACACACACAGAGTGAATTTTAAGCAGCTGGGTCCAGGACTTGTACTGTAGTCAATTACATGGGAGTCCAGAGATGGGCTTTTGTAGAGAAATATGTCCCACCCAAGTTTACAACCAGGTTTAGAAATGCAAATGAGGGATTAAACTTCTTCAGTTCTGATTGGTGAAATCAAGTAGCAGTCCCATTGGTGCATTATTGAAACTAGTACTGTTCTGATTGGTTACTCTGCTATAGTAAGCATCCACACTCCTTCCTGCAGTGGGGATCAACCTTAGATCATTCAGTCTTCCTGGCACATATGCCCACCAAACAAACCCAAAAAAACAGCAGTCAGCATTGTATAGCGCCCATCTAGGTTAGTCTAGCTGGTTACAAAAGTACTCATTTTCCCTTTGTCTCTGAGAAATATCTTTTGGGAAGATTCTTTAAGACTGCAAATATCCCATTCTGATCACCTTTGCCCACTAAGAACCGTCCATCCAGGATTCTTTTATGCAACAGTTGTAGCTGTTGTATTTACCACATGGTGATTTTCAAATCCAATCATTCCTTTCATATTTATTACTTAGAAGTCTTATAAAAATAAGCACTGTTCTCTCCTATTTATTTGTGTATTCAGTTATGGGCTCATCTAGTTGATTATTCTCATTACTCATATTCTGTTACAGGCTCATCTAATTGATTTTTCTCGTAACTTATTTCATTGCTCAAATTGGTCCGGATCTGCCCATCAGGAGGTCCTCCAAATTGTTGGGCTCTTTCAACCTGTTCCCATCATTTTATCAGGACTCTCTGCTATTACAAGATGCTCTAGGCTCATCTTGTATATTCCCTGCCTCAGCCCTAGAATCAGTTCTTTCTCAAAGGAGTGCTCTGAGATCAAGGAGTTCCTTTACTGGAGAGCAGTATTTATAAATCACAATCTGGACACTAGGTCTGTTTGCTGCTACTGTGTGTCTCCAGACCCTATTTTGTGCCATCTCTCCTCTTTCCATTCCCTCCCTAGTCCCTCCATTTTGAAGCACTCAACTGTGCTGCTGAGGTACAAAGCTGCTGTAGACTCACAGACAAGTGGATATAGCCATGTGCCCATAAAGCTTCATTTACAAACGCAGGCAGTGGGCTGGATTTCTTGAACCACACATTGTCAAGCCCTACCCTAGTGGGTAGTTTTCATAAGCCCTGTTCCATGCACACAGCATAATAAATATTCAGTAAATATGTTTTCAACAAATAAATAAATGAACCTCATCTGTTAAAACAAACCTCATGGGTCCAGCAGGTGGCATGGTGGTTAAGGCAGCCGGGCTCCCACATGACTGACCATGGTTTGAGTCCCAGACATGGCAGTTGATTCTCTCTCTCTCTCTCTCTCTCTCTTTCTCTGGTCAATTTCAAAAAAATAAAATAATGACAATGAATAAAATGAAGTAAGATAATTAAGATAATTTTTTTTAAAAAAACCCATTATGGATATTAATGTGGTAGATAGCCATGCAGACTGGGTGAAATTACATAGCAAGTTTTCTTTTCTGTTTAAAGAATTATTTTATTTTACATATTTATTCATTTGTTTGTTTGTTTTTTAATTTGACCAGAAAGAGACACAGAGAAAGACAGAGAGAAAGTGAAAAAGCAAGCCATCAGGTCTGGACTCAAACCATGGTCGGCCATGGGGAGTGTCTAGTGTCTTTACCACAACGCCACCTGCTGGGTCCAGCACGTTCACCTGCTGGTTCCATCAAGTTTTCTTTTTATGACATGTTTTCTGATGTCCACTCAGTGTCTAGACTTCTCTTATTTCATTTGAGGGGGGATATGGAAACCCCTTTTAGATTCAGAACAGCACCTCTTACCAGTTCTTCGCCTCACCTGAAGATGTCACTGTGGACTTGGCCGTGTCTTCCACCAGCTGTTGGTAAAAGTGCTGCCCATTAGGACAGGGAGGGAGGAAGTGACCCGCGTAGAAACCAGTCTCCCACTTCCTCCGGTGCTGGCAGACAATGTGACAAGTTGCTGATGTGCCCCACCTGGCTCACTGGCCATTCACTAGTACACCTGAAATTTAGAGCCCTGGGAAGCAGTGTTCTTCTGCACCAGACCTTCACAAACCAGGCCAAAATGGACGATCACATCGTCGAGACTGACTCGCTATGGGGGGGGTCTAGCACCACCCCAGGTCTCTAGGACGGGCTTAAGAGCAATGTCCCATCAGGTTCCTGCTCTCTAGAAGTATATGGGCAAGACACACAGGAAGCAATGATCGAAAGTACTGCAGATGCTCCAGGCCGTGTGCTGCTCCCGTAACTAACACATGACTGCATATAATGATTAATTTGCGGGGGCCAGCTGGTGGCACAGTGGCTAAGGCAGCCGAATCTCACATGGCCAACTGCAGTTCAAGTCCCAGATCCATTGGCTTAAAACTCAAGCCAGGTGCATGTGTGTGCCCAAGATCCCAGGAGGAGAATGGAGAAGGGATTGCAGCATGGCCTTCCACCTGAGGGGTGATTTCTCACTTTCCCTCTCACTGACTCCCTATTTAGCAAGCACATGCACCCTATGGCAAAAACCTTAAAGAAAAAA
>NW_006159525.1:6742188-6743445 GCF_000334495.1 Tupaia belangeri chinensis
GTGGTGATTCTCTCTCTCTCGCTCGCCCTCTCTCTCTCTCTCTCTCTCTCTCTGTCAAATACATGCACCCTACAGCAGAAACTTCATAATTAGTTTGTTAACTTAGCTAATACCAAGGGCTTATCAACAGATTATTCAGATGTGTGCAATAATTGAATTCTCTCATCTTTGATGTTTTCCTGACTTTCAATCATAGTTAACGACAGCTTCTCACATTTTGTTTTAGTTTTTATTTATTTATCTTTAGAAGTTTTTGCCTTAGGGCGCATGGAGAGAGAGGGAGCATGAGAGGGAAAGTGAGCAATCACCCCCAGGGGGATGACCACACCACAATCCCTTCTCCATTCTTCTCCTGGGATCTTGGGCACACACACACGCACCTGGCGTGAGTTTAAGCCACCAGGTTGAGGACGCAAACTGCAGGCGGCCATGTGGGAGTCCTGCGACATAACCACTATGCCATCTGCTGGCCCCACTTCTGTCATTACAGATGTACACTCGTCAGAGAGGTGGGCTTAAATATTTAAGGTTGCTTTGAGACCTTTGGGACCTTATGCATGCCCCAGCGTACACTATGTGGCATACGGTCTGTTCTGCTTGCCCCTTAAGTGCAAAAGAGTTTCAGTCCCTGACTGACTCGAAACATTTTAAGGAGATGAAAATGGCAGATGACAACACCTGCCACTGTTAGTGTTTGCCAGAGATGTCACGCTTTCGCTTCTGCATGAGGCTGTCGAGTCGAAGTTCTGAACTGAACATTTGTAGCTAGAAGAGCTCTGTATTATACATAGATATTCTAGATACATAATGCTTCATAAGCGCCTCCTAAGAAGCAGTTTCTGTTCCCTTGTAACTGGAGGAAAAAGTAAAGAGGATGAGCCAGCAGGTGACAGCAGTAATGCAATGCCCTGATGCCAAAACCCACATGAGAAGGTCCTGGGTTCACTTCCTGAGGTCTCCTGTACACACTGGCTACACACATACATGCACCCATGATTCTGGCCAGTTAAAACTGGCGGTGGAGTGCAATGTGAAGACCCCGCTGAGGGTGTCTCTTTCTCTCTGTCTCTCTTGCTCATGGAAGAAATAAATAAACTTAAAAGAAAGCTTATGGAATACTGCAATTAAAATATAAGTTTATTAGGGGGCCAGCAGGTGGTGTGGTGTTTGGAGACACTGGACTCCCCCATGGCCAACTATGGTTCGAGTCCCAGACCTGGCGGCTTGCTTTCTCACTTTGCTCCTCTCTCTCACTCT
>NW_006159525.1:6743505-6794861 GCF_000334495.1 Tupaia belangeri chinensis
GGACATTCCCACATGGCTGGCCACAGTGCGAGTCCCAGACTTGGTGGCTTGCTTTCTTAATTTTTCTCTCTGTCTGTCTCTGCATCTCTCCCTGGTCAAATTAAAATAAATGAATGAATAAATAAAAATTTTTAAATAAATGAATAAAGTGAAATCGAGCAATTCTTAAAAAAAAAAAAAAATACAAGTTTATTGGGGCCAGCAGATGGCGTGATGGTTACATCGCTGACTCCCACATAGCTGACCACGATTATGAGTCCCAGACCCAGCGGCTTAAAATTCACGCTGGGAGGCCAGCAGGTTAGGTATGATGGTTAAAGGCACTGGATTCCCACATGGCCCACCATGGTTCGACCATGGTGCCTTGCTTTCTTGCCTTCCCTTTCTCTCTCTCTCTCTCTCTCTCTCTCTCTCTCTCTCTCGTCAAATTAAAGAAATAACAATAGCAAGTGGAATTAAATAAATAATTACTTTTTAAAAATAAGAAAATTCATGCCAGCCACGTGTGCATGTGTGCCCAAAATCCCAAGATGAGAATGGAGGAGGGAATGCAGCATGATCATCGTCCCTGGGGGGTGATTTCTCACTTTTTATCTCTCCGTCTCTATCTCTGGCAAGTGCATGTGCCCTAATAGCAAAAATCTCTCTTAGAAAAAAATTTATTTTGTTACAGTTTTTTTTTTAGAAAATTCATGCCAGCCACGTGTGCATGTGTGCCCAAAATCCCAAGATGAGAATGGAGGAGGGAATGCAGCATGATCATCGTCCCTGGGGGGTGATTTCTCACTTTTTATCTCTCCGTCTCTATCTCTGGCAAGTGCATGTGCCCTAATAGCAAAAATCTCTCTTAGAAAAAAATTTATTTTGTTACAGTTTTTTTTTTAAGATCCATGCATAGTTTTTCTTTTTTCTTTTTTTTTTTAACAGATTTTTACTATAGGGTGCAGATGCTTGCTGGAGAGATAAGAGCCCAGCACCTTAAGCACCACACCACCTGCAGACCCCACAAATCACTTTTCACAAACACAAGGAGGAAGTATTCTAGCTCACTTGCTACACTTCTAACCTTCTTAAAGTTGCCCTGGTACTAAACAAATAAGAAAGCAGCACATTTTACGTTGTTGCGGATGGTCTCTGCATGATTTTAGGTTCTTGGTGTTTCCCACAATTGATGTGCACACATCAATAGCCAAAGGAAAGGTAGTTTACTAAGTAAAAGAGGCGGGAGTGGATCTGAGTGGGAGTGGCAGGGGGTGGGAGAGGAAGGGGTGGGAGGGGTTGGACAGGGAAGGACGGAGAGGCAGGCAGGCAGGCAGGCAGGCAGCAGGCTGGCCCAAGGGCCCCCAGCAGTTCCATTCTGTGTGGTTTATCATTTTTAATCTTGGCGGCAGTGGATTATTGGCCGGGTCCACTGATTGCTCTCATCTCATTGGCTCTATCAAATGTGGCCTAATCAGCTAGACACCCCCTCTCCCCACTGGAAATCTGTCTGCTTACCTTGGGCGGGGAGTTTTCTGCCCTGATCGATTTTTTTCTCTCTAGCCACATAGGCAGACGCTCCAGCCCCTTTACTCATTTCCATTTTCCAGCTTTCTCCTGCCTCCACGTTGACTTTCATTTTAAATTGAGATTTAAAAAAGAAAAGAAAAAAAAAGGTCCGAAGATCTTACATTTTTGAAAATACTGATTTTATAAGGAAGGTCAGAGGCCTTTTTTCAGAGAAGAGATTTATTTTTAAACTCAGGTCTCTTATCCTGGCATCCTAAAAAATGAAATATTTGCAAGCCTATCATTTTTTTCTAATTCCATCATTGACCTGTTTTGAAGTCTTATCGGCCCAGGAGGAGGAGGGAGAAAGACCCGTGGAACCAAGCCTCGTCAGTAAATAATGGAGTTTGGTCAGTGTCCCACAAGGCTCCTCTTCAGAAGTGCCTGAAGAGCCCGGCCATTGACAATTTAAATCTTCAACACTTTATCTCTTTGTTTGAACCTTGGAATGCCATTGATACCTTCTTTGTATTTATAATTGTTTTAATTAGCTGCCCAGCAGGGGCCTCCATCCCAGCTGGGATTACGGGGCATCCCGCGGGACAGGACAGCCCAGTTAAAATAAAGCACAGACTTTATGGCTCGCTTCATTTCTTTTATCTGTGTCATTTTTCCCCCTCTTATTTCCCCTCATTTTCACCCTCTCTTTTTCTTCTTTTTTCCTCCTCCTTGTTCTTTGGGGAGAGCAGGGGCAAAAAGCTTTGACGCTTCGAATGGCTGCGCTTTTGAAGTATCAAAGCATGGGAAAAGCTCAACTGTAGACGGGCATTCATATCTCGGGGAGAGAGAGTGCAGACGTGTTTGCCCCCTGCTCCTGAGAACACTTCGTAAACCTCAAAGCAACTGAGATCTTGCCTTCACGTTGGCGGGTGGAGGCAGGGGAGAGTTTGCAAAAAAAAAAAAAAAGTTTCTCTGTTGCTCCGTGATATTTGTTCTTACCACGTCCTTCTTTCGTGGAGGGAAATCTGGAAGACCAATTAGGATGCGGATCTGATACCATGTCCATTTGTGGGAGCGGAGTGGCCTGGGATGTTTGGGCTTTTGGAAATTCTTGCCAAATGTGTGCGTGGTTAAAGTTGTTTTCCCCCTTGCTTTGAACTGGGTGTTGTTACTGGTCTGATCACAACAGAACTACCTGACCCAGAGCATTTCGTAAGAATGTAGAGACATGCAGGGCTTGTTGCTGACTTGAAAAAGTAGCCGTGGGGCCACCAGGTGATGTGGTAGTAAAGGCGTTGGACTTCCACATGGGCGACCACAGTTTGAGTCCTGAACCCAGCAGTTTGAAAATCATGCCATACACATGTGTGTGCAGGCCCAAAATCCTCCAAGGAGAAGGGATTGTGGTGTGGCCATTCTCCCTAGGGATAATTTCTCATTTTCCTTCTCTCTGTCATGTGCCCTGTGGCAAAAATCTAAATAAATAAACAAACAGGGTGTCCATGTTTTATCAATCTCTCTGAATTTAAATCGGGTGGTCGAGGAAAGTCAACAATTCTAAAAGTGATCCTGTGTTGTGCCATCACTAATCCTAATCTTAACTTTTTGCCCTCAACATATTTACATTTAAGAAGAAATGATAGCTCTAGCACCAGCAAATGTTATGTCGCTGGACTCCCATGAGGCCAACTGCAGTTAGAGTTCTGGACTCGGCAGCTTAAAACTCAGGCTGAGCACGTGTGCCTGTGTGCCCAAAATCCGGAGGGGAGATTGGAGAAGGGATGGCAGTGTGGCCATCCCCTCTGGTGGGTAATTTCTCTCTTCCTGTCTGTCTGTCTCTTTGACAAGCACATACAGCCTATAGGAAAAAGCTCTCTCACAAAAGAAAAGAAACAAGAAAGAAAGAAAGAAAGAAAGAAAGAAAGAAAGAAAGAAAGAAAGAAAGAAAGAAAGAAAGAAAGAAAGAAAGAAAGAAAGAAAGAAAAGAAAGAAAGAAAGAAAGAAAGAAAGAAAGAAAGAAGAGCTCAATTCACCAGATATAGGAAAAGCTTTGAACTAATGTCCATATTTCAGTACATTTAAAGGTGTCAGATATTGTTTTGCGGTTTTTTTCTGTTTTAAATTTAACTTTATTTATTGAGCCTCTTTTTTTTAAGAATAATTTTATTTAACTTTCTTTCGTTCGTTATTTAAACTTGACTGGAGAGGGACAGAGTGAGAGAGAGAGATAGAGGGCAAAAGTGAGAGAGCAGAGCAATTTTTTTCTGTTTTAAATTTAACTTTATTTATTGAGCCTCTTTTTTTTAAGAATAATTTTATTTAACTTTCTTTCGTTCGTTATTTAAACTTGACTGGAGAGGGACAGAGTGAGAGAGAGAGATAGAGGGCAAAAGTGAGAGAGCAAGCTGCCGTGTTCGGGACTCGAACTGTGGTCGACCATGTGGGAGATGAGCTCCTTAAACCACCATGCCACCTGCTGGCCCAAGCCTCTCTCTTTTTTTTTTTTTTTCAAGCCTCTTTTTACAGTTGACATGCAATAACTGTGTATTTGTGAGATACAGTATTATTTTTAATCACAAGAATAGAGTGTGAAAAAAACGATTTTTAGTCTGGAAATTTCCAATAATATTATAGGTTTAATCTATCCCCCACCAAACCACCTGACTGATGGGGAAGAGGAGTATTAATTTGAGTTTGAATACAAATCTTCAGTATCTGGGGGCCTATAAAACCTAGTATGTTTATCATCGAAATGTTCTGTTATTACCTGGATTATTTCTGGCGTTCTCACCTATCAGAGACCCAGGCATTCACTTGCTTTGTTAAGGAGCCATACATCAAAGAGACAGTGAGTAAAGACCAGAGCAATCTGTGGGTGTGTCATAAAGCTTTGAAATTCAGTGACAGGATTTAGCAGAGGCAGTAGCCAGACCTGAAGTGGAGAAATTCTCCCAGGAGCCTAGCACCCTCCACTAAACACTAAAGGCTGAGACAGCGAAGCCTGTACTTACGAAGACCTCGCTTCAACGTCGGCGCGTTCACGAAGGTGATACAACTCGGTGGCCGCTGCCCAGTATCATCAATGCCCTCAGCGCCTCTGAATGCAGATACCTTAGGATAGTTATTTGGGGGCCAGTAGGTGGTATAGTTAAGGTGCTGGACTCCCACGTGGCCAATTCGGTTTAAATCCTAGACCCGGCAACCTGAAAGTCATACCGGGCATGTGAACATGTGTGCCCAAAAATTCCCACGAGGAGACTGGAGAAGTGATTGCAGCATGGCCATCTCCAGGGGAGGGGGTTTTCTCACTCTCCTGTTCACTATCTCTCTCTTTTTCTCTCCCTGGCGAGCATTTGTGCCCTATGGCAAAAGTCTATTTTTTTTTTTAAAAAAAGGCTGATTTGATTTGTTATGTGAGCTTCCCCTCAATAAAAAATAATGAAAACCTGTTTTTTTAGTTTTTGCTGTAGGGCCCATGTGCTTGCCGAGCAAGAGAGAGAGAAAGAGAGAGAGAGAGAGAAAGAGAGAGAGAGGGGAAAAAGTGAGAAATCACTCCCTCCCTGCCAGGGAGATGGCCATGCTGCAATCCCTTCTCCTCCATTCTCTTCTCAGGATTTTGGGCACACACGCGCACACACACACACACACACACACACATGCACGCCTGGTGTGATTTTCAAGCCACTGGGCCCAGGACTGAAACCATGGGATCAGCTATACAGGATACAGCTCCACACCACCTGGTGGCTCCTAGGCATTTTTTTTAACATGACATAGACTAGCAAACAAATATAATATGCAATATTAAGAGAAATGAATTGTAAAGGAAAAAACTATGCTTTGTAGAAGGAAGTTTAGTTATATAAAACAATTACTTGGGGCTGGCAATTGGTGTGGTGGTTAAGAGCGCTGGACGACTCCCACATGGCTGACCACGGTTCAAGTCCCGAACCTGGCGGCTTGCTCTCTCTCTCTCTCTCTCTCTCTCTCTCCCCTCTGTCCCTCTCTGGTCAAATTAAAATAAATAAAAAAGTTAAATAAATTTTAAAAAGAAAAAAAAACAATTACTTAACCAGCATTTTATTTTTTTAAAGAATTATTTAATTTTTAATTACTTTTTTTAAAGAATTGTGTTATTTTTATTTATTTACTTATTTTATTTGACCAGAAAGGGACAGAGTGAGAGAGAGACAGAAAGTGAGAAAGCAAGCCACTAGGTCCAGGGACATGAACCACAGTCTGCCATGTGGGATCCAGCACCTTTAACCCTTGAACTACGTTCAGCCATGTGGGAGTCCAGCGCCTTTAACCACCATGTCACCTGCTGGCCCCTTAAAAATTATTTTTTCATTTGCTATAGGACATGCATGCCCCAGAAAGACAGAGAGGGAAAATGAGAAAGCAAGCCACCAGGTCTGAGTTTCAAAAAGCAGTCGGCCATGTGGGAGTCCAGTGCCTTAATCACCACACCACCTGCTGGCCCCAGTCCAGCAATTTAAAAGAGGCGATATGGCCTGCAGGTGGCCTGGAGGTTAAGGCAGTTAGATCCTGACTGAGCTGTTCAAGTCCTGAAACAGGAGGCTTGAAAATCACACCAAACACATGTGCGTGCATGCCCAAAATCCCAAGAGGAAAATAGTGAAGGAATTGTGGCATGGCTATTTCCCCTGGAGGTGATTTCTCACCACGGCCCCCCCACCCTGTCTCTGCCTCTCTCTTGCAAATTCAAAACAAAAACAAAACAAAACCCCACTGCACTAGATCATATTGACTGTTTTCCAGTTTTCCTTTCCAACTGTTGGTGAGACACTTGCAATTCCTGACTGATGCACTGGGTACAGGGCAGCCATTCTTGAGTGGACAATGGTTACTCACAAATGCGTGACAGGCCGCTTAATCCTCAGATTGTCTCCTTCTTGCATAAATACTATTGTTATTGATGAATTTGCAACCCTAGAAAAATTCATAAAGACCTTCCCTTCCCTCAGCTGAACTCCTCTGTCCCTAAAATATCCCTCTCCGCTTCCTCTGCCCTAACGCCAAGAAGTAAAAACACCTTTTACCTGTTACAAATGATTAACTAAAGTAATCTCCAGTTTTTAGGACCTCCAACTTTATTTGCAAATGAGTATTTCTTCCCAGCCCTATAAAGTATTACTTTCTACTCGATGTAATTAAAATCCCAATCTTCTATTCGAGAATGGCTCTGCCAGTAAGATTTTGTCTCAAAGCTCGTTAGTGGCGCATACAGAGATTATAAATGAGACATTTATAATCACTGTCCCCCTGGAAATAGGACACCGGAGATGGATCGTTCACTTTCACTGTCTTAGGACTTAATGGAGGATAAAGTTTTTAATTTACTTGTTGGGAGCTTAATATCTCAAAGAAAATACACCTTATAGTTTTAACAGACAGAAGCCTTTTATTCTTTCTTTTTTTAAAATTTTAGTGAAGTTTAATGACTTTTTCTGTATTTTCTTTTTTTAAATTTCATTTTATTTACTCATTCATTTATTTCAATTTGACCAGATACACACACAGAGAGAGAGAGAGAGAGAGAGAGAGAGAGGAAAAGTGAGAAAGGAAGCCACCAAGTCTGGGACTCAAACCGTGGTCGGCTATGTGGGAGTGTCCAGCGCTTTAACTACCACACCACCTGCTGGTCCCTTTTCTGTGTTTTCTTATGGGAATCTATTTATCATTGTATTAATTTTAAATAATATTATTTTTCCACCTTAGAGTACTAAATATACATGCAGCACAAGGAAATCTGGGAAAATAGAGAAAAATCCCAAAGAAGCAAAACAAATCGTTATGAATACCAACACAGAGGAAAGCCAGAGAGACACTGGGGGTTGTGTCTGTTGCACCACCATTATGGGGAAAACTAAGAGTAGCCACTGGGAATCGAACCTGGAATATCTGAGCCAAACCAATTTAGTCATTTGATTCCTTAAGTGAATTCATGCCATTAGAAAGGCCTCATTCTCTAACAAGATTTAAAGTCTGAACAAAATTCTAAACCAATCATTCTTAGTTCGGTTGGGCCGGATGCTTTTTTTTTTATTATTAGAATTATTTATTTAATTTTACTTATTATTGGGTAATCAGAAAAGTCATGATGTATTTTTTTTCTATGCAAAAATATGTCATGACTTTTCCAACAAACTAATATTATTATTAATATTTGGATAAAATAGATTAGAAAAAAGTATTTAATGAAATTAATTAGATCAGTCTGATTACACCTTATAGTTTTAACAGACAGAAGCCTTTTATTCTTTCTTTTTTTTAAATTTTAGTGAAGTTTAATGACTTTTTCTGTATTTTCTTTTTTTAAATTTCATTTTATTTACTCATTCATTTATTTCAATTTAAACACACACACAGAGAGAGAGAGAGAGAGAGAGAGAGAGGAAAAGTGAGAAAGGAAGCCACCAAGTCTGGGACTCAAACCGTGGTCGGCTATGTGGGAGTGTCCAGCGCTTTAACTACCACACCACCTGCTGGTCCCTTTTCTGTGTTTTCTTATGGGAATCTATTTATCATTGTATTAATTTTAAATAATATTATTTTTCCACCTTAGAGTACTAAATATACATGCAGCACAAGGAAATCTGGGAAAATAGAGAAAAATCCCAAAGAAGCAAAACAAATCGTTATGAATACCAACACAGAGGAAAGCCAGAGAGACACTGGGGGTTGTGTCTGTTGCACCACCATTATGGGGAAAAATAAGAGTAGCCACTGGGAATCGAACCTGGAATATCTGAGCCAAACCAATTTAGTCATTTGATTCCTTAAGTGAATTCATGCCATTAGAAAGGCCTCATTCTCTAACAAGATTTAAAGTCTGAACAAAATTCTAAACCAATCATTCTTAGTTCGGTTGGGCCGGATGCTTTTTTTTTTATTATTAGAATTATTTATTTAATTTTACTTATTATTGGGTAATCAGAAAAGTCATGATGTATTTTTTTTCTATGCAAAAATATGTCATGACTTTTCCAACAAACTAATATTATTATTATTTTTTTTTAATTTTGCTATAGGGTATGTGTACTCACCAGAGAGAGACAGAGGGGGGAAAGTAAAAAAGCAAACTGCCAGGTCCAGGACTCGAACCGCAGTCAGCCATGTGGAAATCCAGTGCTTTAATCACCACTCCACATGCTGACCCTGGGCTAGGATACTTTTTTTTGTTTTGGAGAGGTTTTTGCTATAGGGCACGTGCGCTCGCCAGACAGAGAGAGACAGAGAGACAGAAAGTGAGAAATCACCTCCCAGGAGGGATGGCCACGCCGCAATCCCTTCTCCTCCATTTTCCTCTCGGGATCTTGGGCACACACGCACACGCGCCCAGCGTGAGTTTTAAGCCACCGTGTCCGGGACACGAACCACAGTCGACTAAGTGGGAGTCCAGTGACAGCCATTACGCTAACTGCTGGTCCCTGGACTAGGATACTTTTGATAATTCTGTGCTCTTTTCTGTGTTTGGAATTTTTGTTGTTTTCTCTTTGTGCATGTGGGTGATTGATTTATGTAAAAGAGGTAGTCCGGTCACATGATTCATATCCAAAAGGTACAAAGGACTATGCAAAAAATAGTTTCCTTCCCTTATTTCCAGTCTCCCAACTCCCACTCCAGAGGCAGCCACCATTTCTAGTTTCTTTTCTTCTTTTTTTAGTATTTGCTATAGAGCACGTGTGCTTGCCAGAGGGAGTTGGGGAGTGGGAAAATCACCCTACAGGGAGGATGGCCACACCACAGTCTCTCCTCTTCCATTCTTCTCTTGGAATTTTGGGTACACATATGCACGCGTGCGCACACACCCATACACACACATATACACACATGCCCAGCATATTTTTCAAACCAATGGATCTGGGACTCAAAGTGCAGAATCAGCCATGTGGGATCCAGTGCTTTCACGACCACACCACCTGCTGACCTATTGGTTTCTTAAGTTTCTTACAGATTTCTTCCATGAAAAAGAGAGAGAAGGGGCTGGCAGGTAGCGTGGCCAACTGCGGTTCAAGTCCTAGACCTGGCGGCTTTCTCTCTCTCTCTCCCCCTCTCTCTGGTCAAATTTTAATTAATTAATTAAGTAGGTAAGTAAATTAAAGAAAATATTTTATTTTTTTTAAATAAAAGAAGAAAGAAGACACCAACAACAGGGCCATCAGTCGCCTCCAGTCTTGGTCTCACTCCCAGGCGCATGCCCACAGCCAGCATGCGCAGGGAGCCTTCAGAATGTGAATCCAGGACTTGCTTGGTGGAGCCAGCATTGCAAAGCACTGTGCTACCACTGCGCCACCTGCTGGCGCCTAAGCAAATACTCCAATGCTGTCTGTTGTTACAGATGAAGCGTATTGAACTCGCTGGTCTGTATTTACATTGTTCGCTGTGTATGTAACTGGTAGACTGATCCATACCATTAATATAGGGCAGCTGGGCCCAGCAGCTAGTGTAGTGGTTAGGGTGAAAGGACTTCCACATGGCTGGCCACAGTCTGAGTCCCTGACCAGGTGGCTTGAAAAATCACACCAGGCGTATGTGTGTGTGTGTGTGTGCATGCCCCAAATCCCAGGAGGTGAATGGAGAAGAAGGGATTATGGCATGGCCATCTTCCCTGGGGGAGACTTTTCACTATCCCTCTCACTCTCTCTGTCTCTCTCTGGTGAGCTCACACATCCTATGGCAAAAAAACTTTTTTTTAAAAAAAGATCTTTATTTATGCTGCAACCACATTTTAAAAATAACTACATGGTGTTTTAATATATGGCTGTATTTAATATTTCCTTGTTTAAGTTTATTTCTATCTTCCATGACTGAGAGAGAGAGAGACGTAGCACCTTCCAAAGAGTCTTGATGCCATGATCCACTCCTGGCCCTGCCTTCAGCCAGCCCTAGACATGGGCATGCACGTGCCCAGCACATTCACGGAGGTCTCTGGACTTGAACCAGGAGCCTTTCTGTGTGGATTGCTTCACGAGTCTCACCCTTACTACAACACCATCTGGCTCCTACTTCCTGTTTGTAATCACTGACCTTCTGGTTGCTATTTACGTAGTTCTACTCTTTTTTTATTTTTTTTTTCAAGCATGATAATGCTGCTGCAGTGACTTTGTAAATACAGAAAAGTATCTTGTAGAAACCTTCCAAGTTACACTCGTATCACCTGAATTAGGAGGCCCCTTTGCATCCTGTGTTAGATTAAGGAAGCTACTCTAGGGACCAGCAGATGGCGTAATGGTTACGTCGCTGGACTCCCACATAGTCGACTGCAGTTCAAGTCCTGGCCCTGGCAGCTTAAAAATCACACCAGGTTCATGTGTGCCCATGATTCCAAGAGGAGAATGGAGGAGAAGGGATTATAGCATGGTCATCCCCCCAGGGAGTGATTTCTCATTTTCTGTCTCTTTGTCTCTCCAACGAGTGCACATGCCCTGTAGCAAAAATCTCTCTTGAAAAAGAATAGAAAGCTACTCTAGGGACCATAGGTGGTGTGGAGTTAAGGTGCTAGACTCCCATGTGGCCATCTGTGGTTCAAGTCCCAGACCTGGTGACTTGCTTTTTCACTTTCTCTCTCTCTCTCTAGTGAGTATGCATGCCTTGTAGCAAATTGAAAAAATAATGATAATAATGATAAATAAAATTAAATAACTTTTTTTAAAAAAAAGCTACTTTAGAATGTTAAAAGAAATTATTTTAAACTAATTTTTGCAAAGGCCTAGCACTAAGGTAAGTCGGGGCCAGCCGGTGGGTAGGGCAGCTGGATTCTCACAGCCGACTGCACAGTTAGAATCTTAGACCTGGCAGCTTGAAGACACACTGGGCGTGTGTGCGTGTGTGCCCAAAGTCCTAAAAGGAGAATGGAGGAAAAGGGATTGTGGCATTGCCCTCTCCCCAGGGGGTGCTTTCTCACTTTCTCTCTGTCTGTCTCTGTCTCTCTCCGGCAAGCACATGTGCCCTATAGCAAATTTAAAAAAAAAAAGTCAGACGTATGTTTATTTTTCAAAACTATGGAATTAAAGGAAAAACTCTTATTGTTGATACATTGGGGGTTAAGTCTCCTTCAGCAGGGACAGAAACTCAGCTTAAAACGGCTTCAGTGGGGCCAGCAGGTGGCACAGGGATTAAGGCACTGGACTCCCGTGTGGTCGACTGCCATTCGAGTCCTAGACACAGCCACTTGAAGCTCACACAGGGCGCGTGTGCATACGTACCGAAACTCCCAAGAGGAGAATGAAGGAGGGATTGCAGCATGGCCTTCCCCCCACGGAGCGATTTCTCACTTTCCCTTTCTCTCTGGTAAGCACATGTACCCTATGGTAAAAATCTTTTTAAAATCCTTTGTTTTTTTTTTTTCTAAATGGCCTGGGATGGGTCATGTGTCCGGCTGGGGAGATTCTGACCCGGGAGAGTGCCCCTCTGTCCCCCCGTCTCCTGTGTGGCTGACGAGGATGCAGTGTCTGTGGCAGCAAGCCAAAAGGTGGGAAGCCCGCACAGGGAGGGCAGGACAGGAGGGCGGGAAGACCCCTGCCTGTGGTGGCTTTGTGGAGTCACCAGACCCATGGGGCCACCTACCTCCCAGACATCCTGTCACATGAGATCTCTGTGTGTCCCAAGTACTGAGCCTCTGCTACTTGCAGCTGAAAGATTCCAATGGCCACAGCATCCCAGTGGGATGGGCTTCCTTATTCCCATCTCACAGATGAAGGAGCTGAGGCGCAGAGCAATGAAGACCCTCAGAGGGGGATCGGCAGGTGGCATGCTGGTTAAAGGCACTGGACTCCCACATGGCCAACCATGGTTCTAGTCCCAGACCTGGCAGCTTGCTTTCTCATTTTCCCTCCCTCTCTCTCATTCTGTCCCTCTCTGGTCAAATTTAAATAAATAAATAAAGTTAAATAATTCTTAAGGGGAAAAAAAAAAACCCTCAGAGGCCTGGGTCAGGTCAGGATTCAGGCCTGAACTTGGGCCTTTGGCTCCTGTCTCTATTCCCCTTGCTTCAAGTTCACCTTTCTGCAGAGCTGACAGCTTCCCAGGGCTTCTGACATGTTGAGGGCTCCGATCTCCAGCCACTCCAGAAGGTAGACAGGAGTTATCAGCAGTCCTTTCTTACAGAGGAGGAAGCTGTTGTCCAGACGGTTCAAATCCTTGGATTTCTCCAGGAGCAAAACCATACTGAGCTCTTGCCCGGCTCTGCTCTGCACCAGGCGCTCAGTCCGTCTGCACATCCTCAGGCTGCCATGATAAAACGCGAGAGTCCACGAAGAGCAGAAATGCATTTGTCACTGTTCCGGACATTGGGAGTCTGAGGGCGAGGTGCCGACAGCCAGTGTCCGATGGAGCTCTCTCCATGAGTTGCAGGCAGCCACCTTCTCACTGTCTTCATAGGACAGAAACGTCTGGGGTCCCCCTCTCTCCTCCCAAGGGCACCAGTGCTCCCTGGGCAGCGCCTGGCCCTCATGACCTCATTTAACCTAGCACCTCCCCGGCCCGTCGCCAGACACAGCGCTGCTGAGGGCTTCGGCATCTGGGTTTTGGGAGGACGCAGACTTGACAGAGCCCCTCAGTCAGAGCGTGACCTTGAATCATTAGGAACTGCGTGTTCCTTGGAGTGCAGCAGCTGGTTCAACCAGAGAAGCAGAACCAGAAGTCACCCCTGCCCCCACATTGCTGGGGCTGGAGAATCTCTGTGAGGTAGTGTCTCCACATCCAATGCTGGGGCTTGAACCTGCAGGGGCCAGTGGGAAGGGAAAGTCAATAAAACAGAAGAGATCAAAGGCAGGCCTGCACCCACACGCACAAATGAGAACCTCACCAGGGTGCCCCGAAACCCACGTCAGCTCTCACTGCCTCTGACCAGGGTGACTAGAGTGTCCAACAGGAAGAAATGGAGCCCTTCCTCACAGAGCCGAACACACACACCTGGCCCAGAGGTCAGAGAGGCTCTTGCCCTGACCAGAAATGCACAGAGGAAAACCTGGGAAATGCCGTGCAGCCCGGACAGGTGGAGCCAGGAGGAAGCCATGACACCGTTCCTCCCGGGAGACCCTGCTGGGGCAAGGCCAGGTCCACTCTGCCTCTGTCCCGGTTAGGTGCACAAGGTCAGCACGTGGGGACATACCTAACCTGCACAAGGTAACGCTGTTCGAGCGGGCGCTCGGGCTGGCAAGTTGGAAGGTCCTCCAGCTGTCAGGGGGACCCCGTGACAGAGCAAGTACCCAGGGCGCCGCTCATCACGCGCCGGTTCTAACACGCCGCTTGTCCGAATCCAGGACCGAGGCTTGCCTCAGACATTTCCCCCTCATCCAGTTGATGATCAGGAGACGGAGGTCACGGCAGCAGGAAGGCACGCGTCGCTTTCTCACTCTATTTAGAGAGATTCTTGCTATAGGGTGCCTGCGCTTGCCCGAGAGATAGAGAGGCAGAAAGCAAGAAATCACCCCCAGGAGAATGACCATCCCACAGTCCCTTCCCCTCCATTCTCTTCTTGGGATTTGGGGCACGCATGCACATGTGCCCAGCATGAGTTTTAAGTAGCCAGGCCTGGGACTTAAACTGCCATCGACTACGTGGGAATCTAGCAACATAACCAACGTAACCAGGACACCATCTGCTGGTCCTGGTTTTGTCACTTTAAATAAGCAGAAAAAAATCTGGATTTAATTCTTTTAATTTATTCTTTTCAATTTTGAGTCGGTGTGATTTCTGGAGACCAGCACATCATCAAAATGATTTCTGCCTCATCAAAATGTCCAGCTACCCTGACCTCCCTACCCTGGCCGCCTATTTGCTGGAAAAGAAAGTCTGTGGAGAGCAAACAAAATATGAAGGCACAAATTAAGAAAAAAAAGGTCTTAGGTGTTTTACCCGCGTGGCCTGCCCACCCAGCCTTGCCCACCCACCTCTGCTCTCGTCTGCACCGTCTCTTGCCAGGGTGGGACTTAAACTGCCATCGACTACGTGGGAATCTAGCAACATAACCAACGTAACCAGGACACCATCTGCTGGTCCTGGTTTTGTCACTTTAAATAAGCAGAAAAAAATCTGGATTTAATTCTTTTAATTTATTCTTTTCAATTTTGAGTCGGTGTGATTTCTGGAGACCAGCACATCATCAAAATGATTTCTGCCTCATCAAAATGTCCAGCTACCCTGACCTCCCTACCCTGGCCGCCTATTTGCTGGAAAAGAAAGTCTGTGGAGAGCAAACAAAATATGAAGGCACAAATTAAGAAAAAAAAGGTCTTAGGTGTTTTACCCGCGTGGCCTGCCCACCCAGCCTTGCCCACCCACCTCTGCTCTCGTCTGCACCGTCTCTTGCAAGGGCATCACCCACCTCAGGCCAAGACCAAGCCACTGCCACGGTGCTTCTCTCTCCCTCACCCTGCCCACCCCGGAAAGTGGCAGGCCTATCGTCCTGGGCTCTGTCCCCAAACTGTCTGTGTCACTCTGTTGCCCCCACCACCAGCTGAGCCCAAGCCCGGGACACTGTCATCTGCCACCTGGGCATCTTCAGCTCCATCCTGGTCCCTCTGCTTCGGTCCCGGTCCCTGACGCCCACGCGTCATTTGCCGCCTGGCAGCCAGAGCGAGCTTGGAGGTTCAGTCAGGTCGTGGCTCTCAGTTGTGTGTAAGCCTCATGTCTGTCCGTCTCTCTCTTCCACTTTCTTTCTCTCCCCACCCTCTCTTTCTCGCTCTGTCTCTGAAGAAATACACACATAAACAAATCCAAAACCTTTCCTTGAATAAAGGCTAACGATCCAGGTCCTGCTCACCTTCCCAAATCCATTTCCTAACACTGCCCCAGCCCACTCCTCACCGTACTAGCCTCCTTTTCCTTCTGGAGATCTTTGCAAGGAGGCCAGAATAGCCTGAGTCCTGCGCGGGCATGGGCATCGCTGGCTGGAGGAGAGGCGGGAGAGGGGAGGGGAGAAGGGGGGAAAGAGAGGGGAGGAAGAGGGGAGGGGAGGGTGCACTGCTCCGAGCGTCTGCAGACCGGAACAGCTCTACTGGCCGGGCAGGCGAGCTCCTATTCATCTTTCAGCCTAAACATTTACTTGGGGGGCTGGCAGGTGGCATGGTGGTCAAGGGCATTGGACTTCCACATGGTCAGCCGTGGTTCGAGTCCTAGACCTGGCAGTTTGCTTTCTCAATTTCTCGCTCTCTCTCTCTCTCGCTCACTCACTCTCACTCTCTCTCACTCTGTACCTCTCTGGCCAAAATTAAAATAAAGAAAGTTAAATAAAAATAATTATTAAAAAAAAAAGGGGGGGAGGGACAAGCAGGTGGCATGGTAATTAAAGTGCTAGGTTACTAAATGGCTGATCATGGTTCGAGTCCCAGACCTGGTAGCTTGCTTTCTCACTTTCCTTCTCTCTCTGTCTCTGCCTCTGTCTTGCTCTCTCTCTCTCTCTCAATATACATGTCCTGTAGCCAATTTAAAAATGATAAAATTAAATAAATTTTAGGGGGCTAGCAGGTGGCATTGTTGTTAAAGGCACTGTACTCCCACATAGCCGGCCATGGTTCAAGTTGCAGACCTGGTGGCTTGCTTTCGCAATTTACCTCTCTCTCCACTCTCTCTCTCACTCTCTTTGTCCTTCTCTGGTCAAATTTACAAGTAAATAAATAATAAACAAACAAACAGACAAATAAAATTTAAAACTTTTTTTAAAAAAGGGCCCGACAGGTGGCATGGTGGTTAAGGGCACTGGACTCCCACATGGTCAACCGTGGTTCAAGTCCCAGACCTGGCAGCTCTCTCTCTCTCTCTCTCTCTCTCTCTCTCTCTCTCGCTTTCTCGCTTTGTTCCTCTCTGGTCAAATTAAAATAAATAAAGTGAAATAAAATAATTTTTTTTTAAAAATTTATTTGGGAAGACTGGCTCTCAGCTGGAAGCAATTTTGCCCCACAGCACACATTTGGCAGTGTCCGAGGACATTTTCAGTTGCTACAACTGGATGAGTGGGTGCTCCCACATCTGGTGGGTCGAGGCCGGGGATGCTGTTGAACACTTTCCAATGCACGAGACAGTCCCTCCCAACAAAGAATGATCTAGCGCCAAAAGCTATTTGCAGTGTATGTTAGTGTCTGTATTTTGTTGTTGTTGTTTTTGGTCATTTCAGGATATGATTTGTATTTAAACTTATACTTCATGACATTGATTTAGTGGTTAGAAGTTTAGACGTGGGACCAGCAGATGGCGTAGTGGCTGCATCACTAGACTCCCACATAGTCAACTGCAGTTTGAGTCCTAGACCTGGCAGCTTAAAACTCAGGCCAGCACGTGTGTGTGTGTGTGTGTGTGTGTGTGTGTGTGCGCCTAAGATCCCAAGAGGAGAATGGAGGAAAAGGGATCGTGGTGTAGCCATCCCCCCGAGGGGTGATTTCTCACTTTCTGTCTCTCTGTTTCTTGCTGTCTCTCTGGCAAGCACATGTACCCTATAACAAAAAAACTCTCTCAAAAAACCAGAAAGTTTAGACCCAACAGATCTGGCATTGATTCATTGTATAACCTTCATTGTGTTCTCATCTCAGAAACCTCAACGTCCTCATCCATAAGATGGGGTGATGGACCACTCTACCGCCATTTTGCAGATTCAGAGATCTAGCCTTCTGCGTAGAGTAAGCACTTGGTGTTAGCTCTTGTTATTTCTTTATGACTTTTACTAGTGTCCCGGGTCACAATCGTGCTCGTAAACTTTTAGTCCCATGAGAAAACTGGGGCCTACTGAGGGGATGTTTTAATGTGCCATGTGGTGAAATCGCCAGGCCGGTGATGACCTGTGGGGCCCTGGCTGTCAGCAGAACTTAACCTTTCACACAGGCAGGCAGAGGGGCAGTGTTCTCCCCTTCTGCACCCGTCCCTGGCCTATTTCTGCTCTCAGTACTGTGTGCCTCTCACACCCCCACAAAGATAGCTGGCTCAGCATACGTGTGCGCCCGTGCCTGTGTTTCGTTATTTCACTCCTGCCTGTATCCTTTCAGGAAGGACGTTGATCCAGTAAACAAAGAGTCCAATAAGCAATTTCCCTCATCTCTTAGGGGACTGACTGCATTGTCCCAACTGGGAGTAAAGTTGTTATCTTGAAAGAGTCCCTTTTGGGTTGATAAAACGGTCCTGAAACTAAATAGCGTTGCTGTTGCTCAACATTGTAGATGTACCAACTACCACTGAATCGTACACATGAAAACGGTCAGTTGTATGCATTTATATTATGCCACGACTTAAAAAATAGAGAGGTTGAGGCCAGCAGGTGGCATGGAGGATCCTTCATGGCTGACTGCATGGTTCTAGAACAAACCTGGTGTCTTGAAAATCACACCAGGTACATGTAGATGTGTAGGTGTGTGCCCAAAATCCTTAGAGGAGAATGGAGGAGAAGGGATCGTAGCGTAGCCATCCTCCCTGGGAAAGTGATTTCTCACTTGCCCTTTCTCTCTGTGTTTCTCCTTGTCTCTCTCTCTCTCTGGCAACTGCACACACCCTATAGTAAAGAAACAAGCAAACACATTTTTTTTAAATCTGCAAAGCTATCCCCAGTGCCCATGTCTTTGACCAGAATGACACGGCCCCCCTCTCTAGCACATAATGGCCATCACATCCCAAAGCCCAACAAGAAGTGTGTTCACAGATTATGTCTTAATTCTCCGCATTTTCAAGCGAAGGGGATGCCTTCTTGGCACTTTTTAAAAATCCAAGATGTGTAGGCCAGGCCTGCTCAAAGATCTGCCATCCACTCACTGTACTTGAGTTATCAAAGACCCCATAAAATCTAGTGATTTCCTCTGCTTTTGTCCAGACCTCTAAAGAAATTGGCACTTAATCCCCTCAAGTTCCCTTCTGTCTGTGATCCGCTCAGAGGAACAAAGCCATAAATATGTGGTTCTGTTGACATTCACCCAGGAAACAGCAGCGTGCCAAGTATTGCAGGCTCCTTTCCGACTTGGTTACCGAGCAGCCAGAAAAATAGCAGAGGGACTTTCCTGGTCATCCAGGGCAATGCAGTGTGTTTCTTTTTCCCCTCCAAATGGGAGGGAAGCATGTCTTCACACCATTGCCAAAGTCAAAAGACTTCAGGATGGACCAGGACAGCGCGGAGCGGGGCTGACGCCATTCCACAAAGCGCTCCCAGCTCCTCTGCTCACAGGAGCAGAGAGAGGGATCCCAAATGCATTCAGGACCAGAGCTCAGCCTTCCCTCCTCCCGGACTCAAGGTCGAAAATATCAACAACATTCCAGGCCACTGTAATCAAATACTTACGCAAAAAGCTATGGAATGTGCAATAATTTGTCAGGCATCCTTTTAGCAGAGTCCACTAAAGCCAACTCTGCTAGGCCTCCTTGCCCCTCGGAGTGTGCCCTTTGACCTTATTTGGGCCTCTTTTATGCGAGGCTTCACTCTGACCAGATGGCTAAACTATCAAAGGGTTTTATGAGGAAAAACTGCTTTCTCAACTCGCAAGTTGTATATTTCTTTCCATGTTAATGTGAACTATCAACCCAGAGGCTTTAAATTGAAAACACAAGAGGTGTCCTGCAGCTGGGGCCCCTGCCTCTCTGCCCACTGTGTGTGAGCACAAGGGTTATGGGTGTTTGCAGAGAAAACAGCTGACTCCCAGATGAGGACAATTTCAGCTAAATATTTAAAATAGCCATCAAGAAAGGAATGATTGATTGATTTTTTTCTTTTCTTTCTTTTTTTTTTTTTTGGTTCCGGCCATGATCTTTTATCAAGCTGCAAGGCAAACACGCTTCCTGGTAAACTCAGACTGTCTCTTTCTTTTACTACATCCAGTCCCATGCTTCTGCTTCTCAGGAAGGCTCAGTGGCAAATTAAAAATACTCACATCAAATTGCCTGGAATCCAAGATAGAAAATGATGCAGTTTCTTGATGTTCGATTTCAAGTTACACGGTCAGCGGCGGTCGTTGGCGGGATATGTAAACCTGCAGCTCACTTTGTATAAGTCTTGGAAATGTTCATGACAATGGGTCTAGCAGATGGCAAAATGGTTACGTCGCTGGAATCCCATGTAGTTGACCACAGTTCGAGTCCTGGACTCAATGGCTTAAAACTCATGCCAGGCACGTGTGTGTGCATGCCCAAAATCCAGAGAGGAGACTAGAAAAGGGATTGCAGCCCCCCAGGGAAGGGGTGATTTCTCGCTTTCTGTCTCTTGTCTGTCTTGGGCAAGCATACATGCCCCATAGCAAAAATCTCTCCCCAAAAAAAAAGGAAATGTTCATAAGAATGATTGGAATGAGTTGACTGAGTTAATATGTATGAGCATAGGGCCGGCCCCATGGCCCAGTGGTTAAGGAAGCTGGATCCTGTGTGGCTGGTGGCATGTCGAATCCCAGCCCTGACAGGTAAAGAACAGCAGGTGTATATGTGTGTATGCCCTAAATCCCGGAAGGATGGAGAAATGGAGACGGGATCGTGGTGTGATCACGACCCATTGGAGGATACCTTGCTTTCTCCCTCTCTTTCTGTTTCTCTCAGGCCACCTAACGTGCCCTCTGGCAATAAAAATAAAATACCTTTGTGAGCAGCCCATCACGTGCTGTGGTGGTTAAAGTGCCGACTGCCACATGGACAACTGCGATTCCAGTACCAGACCTGGAAGCTTGAAAATCACAGTGGGTGCATGTGCATGCGTGTCCATGACCCCAGGAGGAGAATGGAGGCGATGGGATTACGGCATGGCCATCACTCTGGGGGATGATTTCTCACTTTACCTCTCACTGTCTCTCTCTGGTGAGCACACACACACTATGGGGGAAAAAAAATTAAAATATTTGCAGGCATAAATCGAGGCAGACACCGAGAAGGTACCATGTCCCCACAGTGAAACGCAAGGAGTTTTGAATGTTCTCCCTTCCTACTGGAGGTTTGTAATCTCTAGTCTGTGAGGTAAAACTGACAATCAGATTAACGGGGGGAAATATCAGTTTATTACATGCACAGATGCACGAGAGCCACACAAGATGAGACTCAAAGGAGGACCAGGTGGAAGGTGAAGGTGGTTCTATGCCACACTGAAATGAATAGAAGCTTGGGGCTCAGTTCTAAAAGAGGGCAGGGAGACCAGCAGATGGCATAATTGTTATATTGCTGGACTCTCATGTAGTTGACTGATTCAAGTCTCGGACCTGGTGGCTTAAAACTCAAGCCAGGCATGTGTGCGTGTGTACCCAAAATCCCAAGAGGACAATGGAGGAGAAGGCCATCCCCCTGGAAGGTGATTTCTCACTTTCTCTGTCTGTCTCTCTCTGTCTCTCAGGTGAGCCCACACGCCCAATAGCAAAAATTTCTCTAAAAAAGAAAAAAAAGAAAGAAAGGATGCAGGGACAGGATACTAGGCTGTCTGGTTATGTGTCTTTTCTTTTTTTATGGTAAAGAATTATTTAATTTAATTTAATTTATTATCTTTTTATTTAATTTGACCAGAGAGACAAGAAACGTGAGAAAACAAGCCACTAGGTCCAGGACTCAAACCATGGTCAGCCACGTGGGAGGCCAGTATTCTAACCACCATGCTACCTGCTGGCCCCAGGCTGTCTGGGATTTCCGGGCCAGATGTCAGACCTCCAATCCCTCTTCCTGTGACACGGTTTGGCCAGGGCAGGTCAGAAGGAGCATCAGGGGAGGCCTGCTCACCTCCACACGGTGCAGACACAGAGCACACAAGCTAACTTGGCCTTCGGCGTGTTCACTGAGCAATTTCTTATAGAAAAATGTCACTCTGGACCAGGGAGGTGGCACAATGGGTAAGGTGGCCGAATCCCACAGGAGGACTGCATAGTTCAAGTCTTGGACCTGATGGCTTGAAACCCATGTTGAGCAGGGGTGTGTGTGTGTGCCCAGAATGCTGAGAGAAGAATGGAGGAAAAGGGGTTTTGTTGTGGCCATCCTCCCAGGGTGGGGATGGTTCTCACTTTCTCTCTCTGTGGTGAGTACATACACTCTACAGCAAATTAAAAAGAAAGAAAAAGAAAGAAAGAAAGAAAGAAAGAAAGAAAGAAAGCAAGAAAGAAAGAAAGAAAGAAAGAAAGAAAGTCATTCTGAACCATAGCAATTAAAAAAAGCATTACACATTCTTCTTAAAAAAATCTTTGAATATTTACTGGGTCATCTGAAAAGTTATGGTCCATTTTTGCATAGGAAGACAGAAAAAATACATCACGACTTTTCCGACGACCCAATAAAAGCATGGGTTGCCTCAGTCTGACCTGTCGCTGCCCGTGGGAGCCTTGTGGACAGGCAGCCTTGCCTGTGCATCCCAGTTCATCAGCGCTACATGTCGCTGCTGCGTTGTTATGACGGTAAACACAAGGAATATGAGAACGAGGTGCAACGGTGGCTTCTTCCTAACAGCTGTAATTTATCCAGGGTTTTGTCCTGGCCTTTGATTTGGGGCTGACTCTGGATCTAGAGTTCCCCCTGATTGCATTAGGAGCAGCCCTTAGGGCCCGGATGGAATTCCGAGGTCCTGGAAGCAGTTAGAAGACTGGAGAATGCACAAGGATGGTGCAGCAAGGGAAGAAGCTTTTATAAAATCACCCTCCACAACCCAAACCCCAGTTCTCTGCCCAGGTGACCTCAGGAAGGGACAAGGCCAACTTTAGGACCGTGAACCTGAGCAAGAAACAGGTTCCTGAACTCAGAAGGGTCCTCTGTTTGAGTTGATGCTCTGCCATTGCCATCTTGAAATTCTTAGTAATGATTTGTTTTGTTTTTTAGACAGAGATTTATGCTATAGAGTGTATGTGCTCACTGGAGAGACAGAGAGACAGAAAGCAAGAAATCACCCCCCCCCAAGGGGAATGGCCATGCCATAATCCCTTCTCTTCCATTCTCCTCTTGGGATCTTGGGCATGCATGCACACATGGCTGGCGTGAATTTTAAGCCTCCGGGTCCAAGACTCGAACTGCTGTCAATTACATGGGAGTCCAGCAACATAACTATTATGCCATCTGCTGGTCCCCTTAGTAACTTTTTTTAAAAGAATTATTTTTATTTAACTTTATTTATTTGTTTGTTTTTTGATTTGACCAGAGAGAGAGAGATCGGGGGTTGCGGGGAGCGGGCAGTGAGAAAGCAAGCTGCCAGGTCCGGGACTCAAACCATGGTTGGCCATGTGGGAGTTCAGTGCCCTTAACCACCACGCCACCTGCTTTAGTAATATTTTAGCAAGAGGTCCCTCATTTTTCATTTGAACTGGGCCCTGAAAATTCTGTAGCTGGTCCTGGGACCCTCATGGAAACTGAGGCTCTTATCACACCAGACATAGTCGAGATTGTTACAATGGGCATGTGGTTAAGGCAGCTGGATCCCACGTGGCCAGCTACACAGTTTGAGTCCCACACCTAACAGCTTGAAAAACATGCCTGGAATGTGTACATGCGTGCCCAAAATCCCCAGAGGAGAATGGAGGAAAAAGGATTGCAGCGTGACCATTTCTCACTTCCCTTCTCAATGTCTTTGTCCATCTCTCTAATGAGTGCACATGCCCTATGGTAAAAACTTTTTTAAAAAAATGAATGAATGAATGAACAAGAAGATAGATGCGTAAACATCATGTTTATAAATGGCGTGTGTAATCCTGTTATGACACTGGCCATTTTTAATCTTTGAAAGGTAAGTAGCTATCCGCGGAGAGCCTGTAGGGTCAGTTGAACATTGTCTTGACTAATTCTCATGTTACATATGAGGAGAAAAGGCTCGGGGAGGGAGAGAAGGCATCTGGGTCACACAGCTAAGGAGTCCGGAGTCAGCTGGGCTGGTCCCAAACCCACAGGTCCCACATCCATCATGGAATCATGGCAGCATTGAATAGCATCGGATTCCAGCCCGGGGACGGAGACGCCATTCGCTCCTGTTGGGATTTTGGGCATATATGCACACACCAGGTGTTTTCAAACCTGCAGGATTGGGATTTGGATGGCAGTTGGCCGTGTGGGATTCAGCTCCCAATACACAGTGCTTACTCACTGTGCTACGGGCTGGCCCTGAACCTTGCTTCCCATTGAAGTGTTCTAGTTTTGGGCATAATAAGAGACATGGTTAGCCAGACAGAAAGGGGCACAGTAATGCTCGTCAGTACTGTTCATTCCGTGTTTCAGTGAGGGACACCTCCACCGAGTCTTAGGTCTGGGAGTAACTATTAGGATTCCTGCAGCTGAAGGGAGGACAGCTCAGAGAATTCAAGGCTCAGACAATTCAAGTGACTGGCTTAGGGTCATGGTACGTGGCAACTGTAGAAATGAGACTCAGACCCGTTGTTCTGGTTTCTGGACTTCATCCTGCCTCTTAATTTCAGCCAAAGATATTCATACCAAAGTGGAATTTTTCTGATGTTGCTCACTGCCTGCTCCAATACCATTCATGGCTCACCAGTGCCTGTTTCCATTATGTTATGGGACCAGCCAGAGACTTAAAAAATGCAGTTCCTAGGCCAGAAGGTGGCATAGTGGTTAAGGCGTTGGACTCCCACATGGGCGACCACGGTTCAAGTCCTGGACCGGGTAGTTTGCTTTCTTACTTTCTCTCTCTCTCTCTCTCTCTCACATGCACCAAATTAAAATAAATAAGCAAATAAAATAAATAAAGTTAAGTAAAATAATTCTTGAAAAAAATTTTTTAATATTTATCTAGCTAGCTAGCTATTTGTTGTGATTTCCAAGCCGCTAAGTCCAAGACTCAAACCTTGGTCAGCCATGTGGGAATCCAGGTCTTTAACCACCATGTCACCTGCTGGTCCAGAAAGTACATTTTTTAAGTTTTGTTTTATTCTTTCATGAGAGAGAAAATGAGACAGGGACCTCCAGTAGAGTCCGTGTCATGGTCCCTCCACAGCCTCCCAGCCAGCCGTTCACTTGTGTGTCCAGCATATTCAGATCAGCCTGGACCCGAACCTCCAACCTTCCCATTTGGCTCCAGAATCTCACAGAATCCCACCACCTGGACCACTGCCTCTGGGCCCATAAAACGTAATATTTTTCAGAGAGAGATTTTTGCTATAGGGCACATGCACTCGCCAGAGAGAGAGAGAAAGTGAGAAATCATCACCCAGGAGGGATGGACATGATGCAACCCCTTCTCCTCCATTCTCCTTTCGGGATCTTGGACACACATGCACATGCGCCCAGCATGAATTTTAAGCCACCAGATCCAGAATTCGAACCACAGTCAACTACGTGGGAGTCCAGCAATATGACCATTACACCATCTGTTGGTCCCTATAACATGTACATCTAAAAAAAACTTATCATAGCTAACATTTCTGGAATGCAACAAATGTGCCAGACATTGTGCCAAACACTGTATATCCCATATAATCCGTGCCACTGCTGGGGGGAGGGGGGAGCTGCTCCTTTCCTTGTCTCCATTTTACAAAAGGGGACCCTGAAGTCTA
Organism: Tupaia belangeri chinensis; assembly: GCF_000334495.1. NCBI lineage: Eukaryota > Metazoa > Chordata > Mammalia > Scandentia > Tupaiidae > Tupaia > Tupaia belangeri. The sequence goes on from NW_006159525.1 coordinate 6,768,432, forward strand.
GGGATGGCTGGGCAGCTAATCAGAGGGATTCAAACCCAGGCAGTGCCTCTGGGGTCCCTGGTACAGACCACCATGTTAAGGCATTTCCTCACATATACTCTTTCCATTCATTCCTTTATTCATTCATAAATATTTTATTAATACCTCTTCCTCAGTGGATAGCAGTGTAATCATGCCCCATAAGGGGTACTTTCTCACTGCCTCCCCCCATTTTCTCTGCCTCCCTTTGGTAACGGCATATGCCCTGTTGCAAAAAAAGATTTATTTTATTTAACTTAATAGTAATAGTAGTAGTAGTAGTTTAAATTTGACCAGAGAGAGACAGGTCATGAAAAAGGGAAAGTGGGAAAGCAAGCCACCAGGTCTGGAACTCGAACCACCATCAGCCATGTGGGATCCAGTGTATCAACCACCATGCCATCTGCCAGCCCTGTATTATTGTTTTGTAATAGGGCATATGTGCTCACCAGAGAGAAAAAGTGAGAAAGCAAGCTGCCAAGTCCAATTCTAAAACCATGGTCAGCCACATGGGGGTCCAGTGCTTAGCCACCACACTACCTGCTGGCTCCGTAGCAAAATGTTTTTTTGTTTTTTTGTTTTTAAATGGGGATAAGAAGGGCCAGCAGATGGCATGATGATTAAAGCACTGGACTCCCACATGGCCAACCATGGTTCAAGTACCAGTCCTGGCAGCTTGAAAATTATGCCAGGTATGTGTGCGTGCATGCCCAGAGTCCTGAGAGGAGAGTAGAGGAAAAGGGTTGTTCCCTGTGTGTGGAGGGGTGATTTCTCACGTTCCCTCTCTCTCTGCCCTATAGCAAAAAACTTAAAAAGGAAGGAAGAAAAGTTACTAAGATGGGGGCCAGCTCGTGACGTGGTTGTTAATGCAGCTTGGTTCTACATAGCTGATTACATGGTTCAAATCCCAGACCCAGCAACTTGAAAAACATGTTATGTGCATGTGTTATGTGACCAAAAAAGAAGAATTCCTAAGAGATCTAAATGAATTAATGTGTGTAAAGTTAAAGTATTTAGAACCAAGCCTGGCATGATTCAGAGGCATTTCCTCATAAATTCTCCTAGAGTTAAATAATAACAATAAATGAATTATTGAAGAAACGTATTCAGGCTGAATTGTTGATTGTGTTTCCCTCCCTCCATGAAGCCCTAAGTGTTGACTGACTGACTCTTTCAACTCCCAGCTAGTTTTGGTCTTGTTGACTCAGCCCTGGTGCCTGCCTCTGAGCAGCGGGGCCTCACCCCCAGCCTGCAGCTGAAGGCATCCAAGTCCTCTGTCCCCCTTAGGAAAAGCAAAGAGGAAAAAGATTCCATCCCCAGAGACGGCCCTTGGGGTGTGCAGAGGCTCACATTATAAAGCAGTGACATGCATTGTGCTCCTGCTGATGGTGCCACCTGGGGTGGCTGCATGAGGGAGAGAGAGATCTGTTTGTTTTCTTAAGAGTTATTTTATTTAACTTTAATTAATTTGGCCAGAGAGGGACAGAGAGAGGGAAAGTGAGAAAGCAAGCCACCAGGTCCGGGACTCGAACCACAGTCAGCCATGTGAGAGTTCAGCACTTGAACCACACCAGGCCACCTGCCAGCCCTGATAGAGATCTATTTTAACTTATTATAGTTTATTTATAGATTAAAAGGCAGAGAGCTGATTTGTTAGCAAGTCAAATGATCTATCTGCCCTTTATTATTTCTGGCACTTAGAGAAAAAAAAAAATGGTCAGCTCAGAAAGGCCTGGAAGCTTCTGTCTCTGGAAGAATCCTGGACGATCAGCTCACTTTTAGTTCAGTGTAAGCAAAAAGAAGTTATCCCCAAGGTACTGCAAGCGAATTATGGCTCAGTTGTGCCTTAGGGTGCCCACAGTCTGGGCACAGGAGTGGCCTGGGGGCTTCTTTCCTTGGCACTAGGTTCTACCCACAGCTATGACAGGAGGTAGGGTCCGGCTGCCCTGGTGGGCCCTGGGTGGACTTTGACTCCCAGCTCAATTTTAAGAGAATCGCCAAATTTCACCTGCAAGATCATCTGGATATGAGGAGAGAAATCAAGAAAATGGCCGCAATTATCTCCCCTACTGCATTTTTTTTCTTTTTTTTTTTTTTTTGCTAGAGGATACATGTGCCTGCCAGAGACAGAAAAGGAGAGGGAGAAGGCACCCCCAATGGGGCATGGTAATGCTGCAACCCCTGCTCCCCACCTCCTGGCCTGTCAGGACCCTGGGCACGCACACACACATGCACCTGGTGTGTTTTTCAAGCTGCCAGGGCCGGACCGCAAACTGTGCCGCTAACCATGTGGGATCCAGCCCCCAAACCACCGGGCCGTGGAGCCGGTACCCACTTCTGTATTTTGCCTTAAACCCATGTTGCATGACATGTCCAAGTTTGTATTTTCTTTAGATTTCTGAAATTAGCCACACAAGTGGTTCAGTTGTTTTCTACACTCTCATCTGAGCCTACTTATCTAATTCAATAAAAACTGGAATTTTAAAGATAGACAAATATCAACGGTACTACTTATTCAAACCAAACGGCCAAAGTATGTTTTTTTTTTCATGACCTGACGGTACCCTTTTAGAAACACTTCCAACAGATCATATGACTCTGTGTGTGTGTGTGTGTGTGTGTGTGTGTGTGTGTGTGAAGTGTGGGTATGTGTGTGTGTGTGTATTTTCTTTTAAAAATGCATAGACACTAAGAGTGAACTAGCAATCACAATCCAGATTAACTTCTTGAACTGTGCACACATTCAGGGTTTATTATTTCATTTTCTCCCTTTGTGTGTTTTTAACTGATAAAAAAGATCAGTCACAGACGTGTCAGTTGGGGCAGAGTAATGTAGTACCTTAATATTTGTCATCATTGCCAACACACCCTCAGAAAACAAACAGCCAAGAAAGCAGCTTCTCATGTGTCATCAGCCATCCCAAACAGCTGCTCTTCCCCAAAATAAATCACTTCACGTAAATGAGGCCTTAGTGATGATTTCATGTAATTTTCTCTAAATAGCAACAACAAAAACATCCATTAAAGAACACGAAAGTGTAAACACTGTATAATCACAGTGGTTTATCCTTTGTGTTATTTGCTATTCGTCCCGCTTTCAGTTAAAAGGGTTTTCCTTTCGCAAAAGAATTTGGCAAAGAGTCCACATTTAGTAGGCAGTCCATGGACTATAATAAGAAAAAGCATCCTCAAAACCTAAAAAAAAAAGGTGTAAGCAGCTTAAGATATTTATGAGACAACATACCAATTACAACGTAAGCCTACTTAACAGATGAAAATGTGTGTAGCAAACTTATTTATTTATATAACTTCTCTTTGTTTTTGAGCAGGAAGAGTATATTACAAGAGTATAGAGTTCCAGCTTCCTGGGTTCCCTCCTCGGAAGGGACCAGTGGAGGCAATTTGCCAGCGGGCCCCTTTTCTGCGGCGAATTTAATTACAGCTGCAATAGGATATGTGGAGTCCTATGGAAATGCTCCCCCAGGCCTCTATGACATGTCAGCAACTTTTTCCCTTCTCAACGTCTTACTTCTTTTTTTTTTTTAAAGAATTATTTTATTTAACTTTATTTATTTATTTATTTTAATTTGATCAGAGAGGGACAGAGAAAGAGAAAGAGAGAAAGCAAGCTGCCAGGTCCGGGACCTAAACCGCAGTCAGCCATGTGAGGGTCGGGCGCCCTTAGGCACCATGCCCCCTGCCTCATTTCTAATATTTAAAATGGTCATTTGGCAGAACCTAGTTCACCTACATGGATTTGTCGGACTGAAGCTAAAGGCCGAATTCTGAAAAATGCACTGGGTCACAAGTGCTTCTGCCCCGCCTCTAAGTATAAATTTGCCCAAAGCGTTCGATCCCTCTACAGTCTTTTTATTTTTTCAGAGGTTTTTGCTTTAGGGAGCATGCTTTTGCCAGAGGGAGAGACAACACAATGAGAGGGAAAGTGAGAAACCCCCCTCCACCCGCCTCACCTCTACCCCTCAGAGATGGCCACGTCACAACCTCTTCTCCTCATGGGATCTTGGGTATGCATATGTGTGCACACACACATGCACGCACGCGCGCTTTGTGTGATTTTCAAGCCTCAGGGACTCGAACCACAGTTGGCCATGTGGGAGTCCAGCAACATAACCACTATGCCATCTGCTGGTCCAAATCCCCTTACAGTCTATTATGCTGCTGTCTAGGAGTCCTGCACAGGGTCTATGGGAGAGGATGCTAAGTGTTTTGCCGTGTGTGTGTGTGTGTGTGTGTGTGTGTGTGTGTGTGTGTGTGTGTTTGTGTTTTTGGGGATTTTTTGTTTGTTTTTTGAGACCCAGGAAGTCAGTATCTTTTATGCCACGTTCCTCACTACTGGGGTACTTCACAAGAGCCCTGTCTGGGTGTGAGTTGTACCATGATTGTGCTCATTGGATTATCTCTCTCCCATGGCTTCCAAAGCAAACCATGCTCCTAGCCATGGGACCTGCACCACCTGCCCCAGCCTCTCTTTGCCTCCCTCCCTGGCCAGCCTCATGGGCCTCCTTGGCTGTCCTTGAACATGTCAAGCTGGTTGCCCCTGCAAGGATTTTGTACTTGTTAATCCCTCCTTCTAGAATGTGCTTCCCCCACATTTTTTGCATAATCTCATCATTCAGCTCAGAATGCACCTCCTGAGAGAGGCTCCTGCCCACCCTTGCTGATGGCCACCCACTCCCTCTCAGGCGTTCCTACCGGAGCGCCTCCATTACTTCATCAGCTGCACCACTACACACTGCACGAATTGCTTCCTGTTCTCTTGGGGTAGCGGCTCACCTCCTCTGTGAGCCTAGTGTCTGTACATTTCCCCGAACCACTCCCAGCAACTAACCGCGAGAAATGCTGTTCGAGTGACTGAAACAGACCAACCAGCGGTGGCTGGATCTTGCGTGGCCAACTGTGTGCTTTGAGTTCGAGACCAGGCAGCTTGAAAAGCACTCTAGGCACATACATGTGCGTCCCCCAGATCCTGAGAGGAAAATGGAGAAGGGATTGCTGCGTGGCCATCCCCCCAGTGGGAGGGAGGGTGCTTTCTCACTTTCCCTCTCTCTCTCTTTCGCTCTCTGGTGGTCACATGTGCCTTATAGCAAACAAAAAGAAAGAAACTTATCAAGCCCCCCCCCTTTTTTAGGTTTTTGTCATACGGCACATGTGCTCACCAGAAAGGAGAGAGACAGAGACTCTGTCTCTTACCCGGGTTCTTTTAAAAAGAAACTAAATAGTGCATGCAAAGTGCATTGAATGATATGTGGACTATAGGAACGTTCATACACGCTAGTGGTAATTATTATTTTTACCAATACATGTGAACTCAGGCTTCTGGTGCTTTCACTTATAACAGGAGGGAACTGAAAGCATTGGTGTTTGACTGCTGGACTGTCATGACCCTGTTTTCGTGGCAGGGATGCATGGTATGAGGACTCCACTAGCCAGTAGCCATCACTTAAAGGCAGCAGACGCTACACACAGTTAGAAAGAAAGAAAATAGCCTAGGGCCAGCAGGCAAGGGAATGGCCAAGACACTAGATCTCATAGAGCCAACTCTGTGGTTCGAGTCCCAGAACCGACAGCTTGAAAAACACACCATACACGTATGTGTACATGCCCCAGATTCCAACAGGAGAATTGAGAAGGGACTGCACTGCGGCCGAGCCCCCTGAGGCATGATTGCTCTTTTTCTTTCTCTTTGTTTCTGTGAGCACATGTGCCCCATGGCAAAACTTAGCCTGGGGAGGTTTTTCTTCCTTCTTTCCTTTTTTTTCTTTCTTTTTTTTAATTTGTTAGAGGGCATATGTGCTCTCGGGAGAGAGACAGAGAAAGAGGGGGAAGAGAAAGCAAGAAAGCATCCTCATGGGGGATGATCACACCACAATCTCTTCTCTTCCATTTCTCCCTCCTCTCAGGACTTCAGGCACACATGCACACGTGCCTGGCATGTGTCTCTAGCTGTGAGGTCTAGGACTTGAACTGCACAGTCGGCCACAGGGGATCCAGCCACCCCAACCACTTCACCACCAGCTGGTCCTATCTTAGATTTCTAAAAGTACATCAGATAAAAGTCCTTGTTAAATAATTCTGTTTTCACTGGGAAACTCATAACATATCGGTTGAGAGCTATCTTGGTCCAGTTTTTTTTTAAAAAGAATTATTTAATTTTATTTATTATTAATATTATGTTTTAATTCTCCAGAAAGAGAGAGGGAAAGTGAGAAAGCAAGCCAACAGGCCTGAGACTCGAACCACAGTAAGCCAGGTGGGAGTCCAGCACCTTAACCACCATGCCACCTGTTGGCCCTCTTGTTCCAGTTTTATCTTCTCGTCAATGTGTTTAATAAGTGAGAGATAAGGGAATAGTTTCAAAATAATGCAAAAAGTGACTCATGAGAAAGACAGAAGTGGTGAAAGACATTCAATTGCATTCAACTTGGATAGTCAGTTTCGGAAATCTAGGATGTAAGGCGTGAGGTGAGGGGGTGTCACTCCACACCATGCTGAAGGTCAGTATCATACTATAACTGTGTCTAGTGAAGGAAACAGCAATGATTCTCTTTTTTTCCATCACCACGGTCTTTTTTTTTTTTTAATTATTTTATTTAACTTATTTATTTATTTTCATTTGACCAGAAAGAGACAGAGTGAGAGAGAGAGAGAGAAAGTGAGAAAGCAAACCACCAGGTCCGGGACTCGAACCACCGTCTGCCATGTGGGAGTCCAGCGCTCTTACCCACCATGCCACCTGCCGGCCCCTAGATGCTGTTTTGTCTTTAAAAAAAAAAGAATTATTTTATTTAACTTTGTTTGTTTATTTATTTTAATCTAATCAAGAGGTCAGGTTCAAGACTCAAACCATGGTCTTTCAAGTGGGAGTCCAGCATCCTTAACTACCATGCCACCTGCCAGCCCCAACAGCAGTGATTCTTTGCAGACACCCACCAAGATGATCTCTGTAGTTGGCTAGATCTTATGTGTAAGCATCGCTAAGTTGGTGTATTAATACTTTTTGACAATAGCTCCTGAAAATGCATTACCACCATTTTTAGGAGGCCATGGTTATTAAGAACCCAGATGCTGACCCCAGGAAGAATTTCAAATTAAGCCCAAAGCATATACGTGGATGTCCATGCAGAGAAATAAAGGCCTGGAATTTGGTTATACCAAGTGGACAGCCATAACTACCTCTTAAGTGGATGAGGACTGAGATTAGGGCTGGTGGTTCAGGACTTTCAGCTTATTTGTTTGTTTAAGAATGATTCATTTAAGGGGATCAGCAGATGGTGTAATGGTTATGTTGCTGAACTCCCTCATAGTTGACCATGTTTGAGTCCCAGACCTGGTGGCTTAAAACTCAGGCCAGGCTCATGTGCATCCTTGCCCAAAATCCCTAGAAGAGAATGGAAGAGAAGGGATTGCATTGTGACCATCCCCCTGGGGGCGATTTCTCACTGTCTTTCTCTCTCCCTGACAAGCACATGCATATGCAAAAATATCTTTCTAAAAAATAATGAATTATTTAATTTTATGTATTATGATTATTATAATTTCGTTTGCTATGGGGCACATGTGCTTACCAGAGAGAGACACGGAGAGAAATAGCAAGCAGCCAGATCTGGGGCTTGAACTGCTGTTGGCCATGTGGGAATCCAGTGCCCTACCACCACACCACCTGGCCCCAGGACTTTTCGCTTTATCTCTGAAGTAGAACTTTTTATTTTTTTATTGTTTTTGGAGAGGTTTTAGCTATAGGGCACGTGCGCTCATCAGGAAGACAGAAAGAAACAGAGAGGCAGAAAGCGAGAAATCACCCCCCAGGGGGATGGTCACACCACAATCCCTTCTCCTCCATTCTCCTCTTGGGATCTTGGGCACGCACACACACACACCCCGTGTGATTTTTTAGCCACCAGGTCCGGGACTTGAACCACAGTTGACTACATGGGAGTTCAGCGACATAGCCATTACACTAACTGCTGGTCCTGAAGTAGAACTATTTTTAACAGGACAAATTGGAGTCATGCAGTGATTATATACTTAACTAAAATTTGATTTTAAAATCATAACACAATCATGTCAAAAGTATAAAAATAGCAAAAAGGGCAACAGCCATTAAAGAACATTCACATGGGGCTAGCACCAGTGGAGCGGTGGTGAAGGTGCTAGACTCCCACATGGCTGACCAGGGTTCGAGTCTCAGACATGGCAACTTAAAAATCACACCAGGGGCCAGTAAGTGGCATGGTGGTAAAAAGTGCTGGCTGGATTCTCACATGGCTGAACACCGTTCAAGTCCCAGACCCGGTGGCTTGCTTTCTCACTACCCACCCCCCTTGCTTTGTCTCTCTCTGGTCAAATTTTAAAATATAAGTAAATAAATTTTAAAAAAATTATTAAAAATAATTTTTTTAAAAATCACACCAGGCACACGTGTGTGTGCGTGTGTGTGTGTGTGTGTGTGTGTGTGTGTCTAAAACCCAGGAGGAGAATGGAGAAGGGACTGTGGTATGGCCATCCCCCCAGGGGGGTGATTTCTCACTTTTCTTCTCACTGTCTCTGTCTCTCTCTGGCAAGAGCATATGCCCTATGGTAAAAACCTGGGGGGAAAAGATCGACCTAGTACACTGGTTTAATATATATATATATATTTTTTTTTTTTTGGAGCGGATTTTGCTATAGGGCACATGCATTCGCCAGACAGACAGAGAGAGACAGAGAGACAGAAAGCGAGGAATCACCCCCCGGGGGGATGGCCACACCGTAATCCCTTCTCCTCCATTCTCCTCTTGGGATCTTGGGCAGGCACACACACTCTCCCGGCGTGAGTTTTAAGCCACCAGGTCCAGGATCCAAACCACGGTCGACTACGTGGGAGTCCAGCGACATAGCCATTACGCTAACTGCTGGTCCCCACACTGGTTTAATATTGGCGTCACTACACTTATATCTATCGTACACTGAACACAGCCTGTCTTTTGCTTTAAGTGAAGAGTTATACCTGGGAGTTAAAAATAAGTTACAATTTTTTAACGTCTATAGGCACTGGAAACCCTACTCATGAATCAATCCTGAACTACCCTCCTCCCACCAAAAAATAAATAAACAAAACCAAGTCCTCATTTGAACCAGACCAAGGAGGGCCCCTTACCATCAAAGTGGACAGCAAAGCTGCTTAGTCCCTGTAACTGCGGCTGCACCGCTGACTCACAACTCTCCCAGTTTGACACTCGATCGCCCTGAAAAACGTCTTATCAGATCAACAATGATTTCTGTCCAGAAAGGATCAGGCTGCCCCTCCACACGAGGATGTCAGTCCCGGTGCAGATTCTAAAGCCCTGGGGCCCGGGCCGCCGAGGAGTCATGGTGCGTCTGAAGGCATAAGGGGAGATAAAGTGAATCAAAGGGGGCCTTGACACATGGGATGCTACGCAGGCCTGTCTCCCTGAGAGCATCCCTGGCCTGACTGACAGGGGATTAATCCCCGGGAAGGCGGTAAACAATGGCTGAAGTGGGCTTGAGGCCCAACACCTGGATATGACGTTGTGCGGTGGGGAGGCCGTGCCCCGCTGTGAGGGACCACAGCCACCGCCCCACTTCTTACCGCCCTGCCCTGCCCCTCCCAGCCTCGGGCTTGCACCCTTTCTCTTGGATAAACGTGTCTGAAAAGTCGGTTGCGGTTTTGTTTGTTGTGTTGTGTCAGGAGCCAGGGAAGCCGAATGGACGTTCGACAGCGCCTGCTGGGACATGGGACAGAAGAGGGTCCTTGTGACAACCCAGGGTAGCGCCACCTCGTTCAGACCCTGGCTGAACATGTCAAGGGATGAGCAGCCACCCGGGTGGGGCAGACAAGAATATGGACAGGTATCGGTGATGGCAGAGACTCAGGGCTCCGTTGCTAGAACTGGCAATGGCACTGGGCAGGAATGTTTTCTAAGTATTGGGATTCTTATGCCGTGGTGGTTAACGGTGCAGCTGGACTCCAACATGGCTGACCACGGTTCGAGGCCCGGACCTGGTGGCTTGTTTTCTCACTTTCCTTCTCTTCTGTCACTTTCTCTCACTCACTCTGTCCCTCTCTTATCAAATTTAGATAAATAAAATAAATAAAGTTAGTTAAATAAAATAATTATAAAAATAAATAAATAATAAAATGAGGGCAAAAGAGGAGACTAGCTCAAACGAGTATAGCATATTTCAATAATTAGGGGCCAGCACGAGGCATAGTGGTTAAGGCATTGGACTTCAAATCCTGGACCTAGGGACCAGCAGGTGACATGGTGGTTAAGGCTCTGGAGACTCCCATATGGATAACCATGGTTCAAGTCCCAGACCTGGCAGCTTGCTTTCTCACTGTCTCTCTCTGGTCAAGTGAAAATAAATGAATAAATAAATTTTTAAAAATATCCTGGACCTGGTGGCTTGAAAATCATGACAGATGCATGAGTGTGTGTGACCAAAACCTCGCTCTGTTTCTCTCCAGCAAACAAAAGTGCTCTATGGCAAAAACTTTTAAAAAAATATGTTTTCAATAATTCCGGAAGCTGGCCAATGGTCTTTGGAGTTCCTGTTACTATTCTACTTCTGGCCTATTGAACAGTTTCACCAAAATAATAACAATAAGCTTTCTAGCTGGTTCCACGGTACAGCAGTAATGCACAATTCAACTGGAAGCCAGATCCTACATAGCAACATGGCTCGAATCCCCGGCCCTGTCAGCTTGAAACTATACCAAACGCATGCGTGTGCCCAAGATCTGATGGACTGATGGGAGGGGCTTGCAGAGTGGCCAGACCCTCGGAAGAGTGCTCGTTTCTCTCTGTCTCTTTTTTATACATGCACACAGGCTCTGTAATGAATAAAGAAAATACATTTTTAAAAAATAATCAGCTTTTGAAAATAGTCCAGAATGACCCCGTTGGTGTGAAAGTTTATAGACCTGCTCCTCAGTTGGGGCCTCTGCTTGGCTGTGCTTTCTTTGTTAAGCCCCCTGAATCTCCAACATGTTCTCACCTGCGCTGATGAAGTGGCGAAGCCCTTCTCTTTTTAAAACTTTTTGTTTTACCTACCTACCTACCTTTCTCTCTTTCTTTTTCTTTCTTTCTCCTTCTTCCATGAGAGAAAGAGACAGAAAGACAGAAAGCTGTAGCCCCTTTTTAAATTTTATTTATTATTACTTAATTTGCTATAGTGCATGTGTACTCACCAGAGAGAGAGAATGTAAGAAAGTGGGGGCTGGTAGGTGGTGTGGTGGTAGAGGTACTGAACTCCCACATGGCTGACCATGGTTCAAGTCTTGGACCTGGAGCTTTCTCATTTTTCCTCTCTGTCTCTGTCTGTCTTTCTCTGGTCAAATTTAACAAATAGATTAATTAATAATAAAATTAAGGGTCCAGAGGGGGGCAGGGTGGTTAAGGGCACTGGACTCCCATATGGCTGACCATGGTTCGAGTCCCGGACCTGACAGTTTGCTTTCTCACTTTCCCTGTTTCTTTCTCTCACTCTGTCCCTCTCTGGTCAAATAAAACTAAATAGATAATAATAAAAATTTTTAGGGACCAGCAGTTAGCTATGTTGCTGGACTCTCACATAGTCGACTGCGGTTCACGTCCCAGACCGGTGGCTTAAACTCATGCCGGGTGCGTGTGCATGCATGCCCAAGATCCCAAGAGGAGAATAGAGGAGAAGGGATTGCGGCATGACCACCCCCTCTGGGGGATGATTTCTTGCTTTCTATCTCTCTGTCTCTCTCTGTCTTTCTGGCAAGTGCACGCGCCCTATAGCAAAAACCTCTAAAAAAAAATTAAATAATAATAAAATTAAATTATTTTTTTTTAGAGTTTTTTTTTTCCTTAGGATATGTACACTAACCTGAGAGGCGAGATGGGTACAGTGAGAGGAGAAGGAGAAATAACCCTCCCCCCAACTCCACCCCGCCAGGAGGATGGCCACATTGCAGTCTCTTCTCCATTCTCCTCCTGGAATTTGGGCATGCATGCACACATGCCCGGCATGAATTTCAAAGTACTGTGTCTAAGACTCGAACCACAGTTGGCCATACAGGAGTCCAGCAACATAACCACTACACCATCTGCTGGCACCAAATAAAATAATTTTTTTAAGTGAGTGCACTTGCCAGAGAGACAGAGAGAGACAGAGAAATCACCCCCCTTACACCCCCTGGGAAGATGACCATGCTGCAATTCCCTCTCCTCCGTTCTCCTTTCGGGATATTGGGAATACATGCACATAGACCTGGCAGGAGTTTTAAGCTGCTGGGTCCAGGATTGAACCATGGTTGACTATGTGGGAGTCTAGTAATGTAACATTACACCATCTGCTGGTTCCTAAAATAACTCTGAAAGAAAGAAAGAAAGAAAGAAAGAAAGAAAGAAAGAAAGAAAGAAAGAAAGAAAGAGAGAGAGAGAGAGAGAGAGAGAGAGAGAGAGAAAGAAAGAAAGAAAGAAAGAAAGAAAGAAAGAAAGAAAGAAAGAAAGAAAGAAAGAAATCAAGCAACCAACTAGCCACCTGCTGGCCCCTGTCCTCTTTTTAATTAACATATACTAATTATACCCATGTAGAGGTACAGTGTGATTTTCAATATATGAATATAATGTGTGTGGTCAAACTGAGCCAATTAGCAAATCTGTCATCTGATTATTTATCATTGCTTTGTGTTGGGAAGATTGAAAAATTCTCTTTTAGTTACCTTGATACAGACAATGAACTATTGATTTTATTGTGTTTTTTTTAAAGATGTCATTTAACTCTATCTATCTGTCTGTTTATTTATTTTAATTTGACCAGAGTGGGGCAGAGTGAGAGAGAGAGAGAGGGAAAGTGAGAAAGCAAGCTGCCAGGTCTGGGACTCGAACTGTGGTCAGCCATGTGGGAGTCCATTGCCCTTAACCATCATACCACCTGCTGGCCCGAAGAGTGAACTATTGTTAAACACAGTGACCCTACTATGCTACAGAACACTGGACCTTCCTGTTGTCTAATCAACTGTGCATCTATTAACACTCTCCCTTTCTCCCACCAACCCTGTCTTTACCCTCAGTTTTGAAATGTTTTCATTTTGGATGTCTTTAAAGTGTTCAGCTTCATATACATGATTTCATTTAACCTTCAAACTCAGGCAAATATGAATCCCATTTCACGAATGAGAAAGTGATTTGCCCAGATCTTCATAACTAGAAAGTGACAGAGCAGAACACTGCATTAAAATATTAATTTTCAGGGCCAGACCTGGTGGCTTGCTTTCTCACCTTCTCTCTCTCTGTCTCTCTCTGATCAAATTAAAAAATAAATAAATAAATGGATAAAGTTAAATAAATAACTCTTTAAAAAGATATATTAATTATCTTGGCTGGACCTGTGGTCTGCTGGCTAAGTAGCCAGATCCCATCTGACCAACCATGCAGATCAAATTCCAGCTACAGCAGCTTGAAAAACACACCAGGTACATGCGTGTGTGCCCCATATCCAGCAGGATGGAGAAATGGAAGAGACTGCAGCATGATGAGGCCCTTGAGGGGATGTTTTTCCTCTCGCCCTCTCTCTGTTTCTCTCTGGTGCACACATACATGCCTCTAGCTGTTTGCTTTTCAATTTGCTTTTGAGCACTTGCATTCAGTGGAGAGAAATAGAGAAAGAGAGAGAGAAAGAAAGTGAGTAAGCACCCTCTGGGGTGGGGGATGGCCACCCTGCAATCCCTTCTTCATTCTCCTCTTGAGATTTTGGACATGTACACACTTGCCTGGAGCCACAGAGTCAGCCATGTGGATCCAGTCACCTCAACCACCACACACCACCGGCTGGCCCAAGTGATTATCTTGGTTACTGATTCTACCCCTGTCCCACCCATTTAAATTTTCTGCCTCACCTTAGACCCAGCCGAGCTTTTCTGAGAGCTGCTGTGGTGTTTTAAAGATTTTAAAAAGCAAAGAAATTAGGGTGCTGGGCAGTGATCCAGCAGTAAAATGCGACACTCTGTGAGGCTGGCCCATGCGGGAAGGTTCTGAGTTCATGCCTGGTGACCTCTCAGTGTGCCAGACACACGTGTAGCCGTGATGTGGGGCCGGCTGAGGCTGGTGGGGGATCCCGGCATGGGGACCCTGTTGAAGTCACCATCTTTCCCTCCCTCCCTCTCTCTCTCTCTCTCTCTGTGTCTCTCACTCATTCACTCGCCAATGGAAGACGTAAAATAGTGAAGTCGTTAAATAGCTACGCTGGGCTCTTGCCCTCAGGGCTATGCTGTCTCCCCAGCAAAAGCGTGGCTCCTTCATCTACATTCCCTTGAGTGCACACTGAAGGGTCCCCTAAAGGTGTCGAGGAAAGCCCGATCTCTGATTCTGGGTGTTCCCACCTGTTCAGAAATTCCAACACCTACTGGTTGTGGTTGTAGTTAGCAGATGACAATGGTGGATGAAGACTAAAGACAGGTCATTGATTATGTAGCCATGGCAACTTATTAGAAAAGAAAGCCTGGAGCCAGCAGTTAGAGTAATGGCTATGTCGCTGGACTCCCACGTAGTCGACTGCGGTTCGCATCCTGGACCTGGTGGCTTAGAACTCACGCCGGGTGCGTGTGCGTGCGTGCCCATGATCCCGAGGGGAGAATGGAGGAGAAGGGATTGCGGCGTGACCATCCCCTCTGGGGGGTGATTTCTCGCTTTCTGTCTCTCTGTCTCTCTCTGTCTGTCTGGCGAGCACACGCGCCCTATAACGAAAATCTCTCCAAAAAATAAAAAGAAAGAAAAGAAAGCCTGGCATGTAAATAACAAGAGCTCTGAGAAGTGATGTGTCTAAACAGGTTTTTAAGATTCATTTATTTAATTAATTTTATTTGTTATTATTTTTTAATTTGACCAGAGAGAAAGGGAAAGTGAAAGCAAGCCTCCAGGTACGGGACATGAACTGCAGTCAGCTATGTGGGAGTCCAGCACCTTAACCCCCACACCACCTGCCGGCCCCCAGCAGTTCTTAGAAATAAGAAAGTGACTCAGCCCTGTGGCCTAGTGGTTACGATTGGCCTAGTGGATTAGATCAACTAGGCCAATCGCAGTTCGTGCTTACTCCAGCAGCTTGAAAAGCATGCCGTGTGTGTGCGCGCATGCACCTAAAATTTTGACAAGATGGAGAAATGGAGAAGGGATTGCGGCCACACGGTTGGGGAATATTTCCACCTGCACCCCCTCTTCTCCTTCTCTGGCGAGCACATGTGCCCGCTTGCAAAATAATAAACTTTTGTGAAAAAAAAAAAACAAAAAAAAAAAACAAAGAAGAGCTGGTGCAGAAATGTGCCTAATAATCATCAGTTATCACAGCTGGATATAAAATAGTGTGGTTTAGGCCTGGCAGGTGCCGTGGGGGTTCAGGTGCCTGGATCCTACATGGCTGATTTAGTCATTCAGGTCCTGGTCCTGGCAGCTTGAAATACACACCAGGTACATGTGCATGTGTGCCCAAAATCCCAAGAGGAAATGGAGGAGAAGGGATTGTGGCATGGCCATTAGCCCTGACGGATGATATGTTTTTAAAAATACATTTAAAACATTGAGTGAAACATTTCATACACATTAACTCATTTAACCGTGTGAGATGAGTATTACTTCCATTTCACAAATGCAAACATACACCCCAAGTCTCCTACTTAGAAAGAGACGAAGCAAAGCTTTGAACCAAACTCTATGACACCCCTCAGGACCATTCAGACCAGGGGAAGAAAAGCAAATGAGTTACTTGATTTTCGTGAAGGTGCCCTAACTTCCTGCTCGCTTGATAGAGCTCGGGCCCCTTGGCTGGCTTCTCTTGAGACTTCAGCTGTTAGCAGAAGAGCGAAATCTTCCAGGCTGGCCCCAGAGTAGGCACCTTTCAAGCACAGGGACTACTGAATGCTTGGGGGGGGCACCGCTGACTCTTACAGAGGGCCTCAACCTTTCTCAGCTCTTGGGGGCGTTCTTCAGTTCGTCCCAGGAGTTAATAAAACATTAGCCTTCTGATGCTAGCCAGACTGTCCAGTGAAATCATAAAAGGAACTCAGTTGGGGGCCAGAAGCTAGTGTGGTGGTTAAGGCATTGGACTCCCACATGACTGAGTGAGGTTCAAGTCCCAGACCTGGCAGCTTGAAAATCACACCTGGCGTGTGTGTGTGCGTGCAAAATCCCAATAGGAGAATGGAGGAGAAGGGATTGCAGCATGGCCATCCCCCCGGGAGGTGATTTCTCACTTTCCCTCTCTCTGTCTCTGTCACTTTCTGGCAAACACACAAGCCATATGGCAAAAGCCCTTAAAAACAGAAAAGGAAAAGGAACTTGGTTACCCATACATACGGTTCTGACTTTGGGCCCATGGGGCACAACATGCCAAGTGTCACCAGGGGAAAACCTCTCTTAGGTCAGTCTCAAAACTGAGGTGGGGCCAACAGGTGGTGTGGTGGTTAGGGCGCTGGACTCCCACATGGCTAACCACGGTTTGAGTCCCGGACCTGGCGGCTTGTTTTCTAACTTTCTCTCTCTCTCACTGTTTTCCTCTCTGGTCAAATTAAAACAAGTAAATAAATAAAATAAAAGTTAAATAAAATAATTCTTTAAAAATAAAGAACAAACCGAAGGGAACCACTGGACGTCCCTGAACAGAACACGGTCGCCAAGGGGAGGGGCAGCCCAGGCCGCTGGCAGGTTCCCCATCAGCTGCGGAAACGTAAACTATCACTCTCCCAGAAAACCATGCTGGGCAGGCCGGTCGGCCGGTTTCCTCATCGCGGCTGCAGCCGAGGCTGTACCCAAGTGGACTAGCCTCCACTCTCCTTCCGCACTGCAGAATCACCCAGCCTACAGCTACAGTGCCCTGGAGACGCTGAAATCACGGTTAGCGAAATCGTCGTCTGGGTGGCTGTCCCTAAAATTCGCAGTCTCCGTCTACGTAATCTGTTTTAGGAGATTAACCTTTAGTGCCTCCATCGCCTCATCCTGGGGAAGAAGCACAGGCTAGCAGGCTGAAGCACGTAAACATTTTACAGATTGCTCCTTAAAGAAGTGACGCCTCGTGGTCGGTGCATTCACCACTTCTCTCTCCTCGGCCATCTGCAATTTTAAATCCGCTGCATATGATCTGGCTAGGATCTGGGGTGGTTCCATTTTTCATATTGGCTTGCCAAAGCGGCGCGGCCATTCAGCACCAGGAGTGGCGTACACAATGGCACGCAGGAATCTCGTGTGTCCGTGCAGAGAGCCCCTTGAACTCCGCCGTCAGGGAACAAAGGGTTTCCAAGATGCATCCGAGTAGCAGATGTTGAGTTATCTGAAGGGTCAGAATGCCAATTAGATATTGAACATGGCAGGGGGAGAGTGGGGCTTCCAAAACCAATGGACGATGAATAGGAGCAGTCCCCGAGTGTAGGCTTAGGTCCCGCTGTTCTTTTGTACAATGATTTGTGGCAAATTTGTTTTGTCACTGAGGCATAGTTCCCCCTGGGTCTTAAAGTGATTTTGTAATCACCAAAAGAATTTTTGTCTCTCTCAATATCCTTTTCTGAACCACAACTGGATGTAAAAATAGTACCTTAAAAATAAATGTGAGCAGCCACATAGGAGCTCTGGGAGAAACGGTCAAAGACTCCGGCTCTGTGGAAAAATGGAAGTCAGGCATGGTCCAGAGGGAAGGAAGAATTCAAGTAAAAAAAATTTTCCTGATAGCAAGCTGAAAGAATTCAGCTCTTTTTTTTCATTTTTTAGTTTTTAAAAAAGATAAAAGCTTATCATTGGTCTAGCAGTTGACCGATTTTTACCAGTGTTGCAGCTTTATAGGATTAAGTTAAAATTTGAAGTCTAAAATGCCTATAAATGAGAAAGAATGTGGGAAACCTGCAGTGCAGGACGCTTCCTTAGGTAATTATGGATTGTATCGGTGTTGCCCTCATAAATCATTCTTAGAGAAACAAAACCCACTCTAAGAGGACGGACGACAATGGCGTTCTGTTTAAATAATTTCATTTGGCTCCTGAAATACTTCTGGCTATTTTTCCCCACGGTTTGAGTCCCGGACCTGGCGGCTTGTTTTCTAACTTTCTCTCTCTCTCTCTCTCTCTCACTGTTTTCCTCTCTGGTCAAATTAAAACAAGTAAATAAATAAAATAAAAGTTAAATAAAATAATTCTTTAAAAATAAAGAACAAACCGAAGGGAACCACTGGACGTCCCTGAACAGAACACGGTCGCCAAGGGGAGGGGCAGCCCAGGCCGCTGGCAGGTTCCCCATCAGCTGCGGAAACGTAAACTATCACTCTCCCAGAAAACCATGCTGGGCAGGCCGGTCGGCCGGTTTCCTCATCGCGGCTGCAGCCGAGGCTGTACCCAAGTGGACTAGCCTCCACTCTCCTTCCGCACTGCAGAATCACCCAGCCTACAGCTACAGTGCCCTGGAGACGCTGAAATCACGGTTAGCGAAATCGTCGTCTGGGTGGCTGTCCCTAAAATTCGCAGTCTCCGTCTACGTAATCTGTTTTAGGAGATTAACCTTTAGTGCCTCCATCGCCTCATCCTGGGGAAGAAGCACAGGCTAGCAGGCTGAAGCACGTAAACATTTTACAGATTGCTCCTTAAAGAAGTGACGCCTCGTGGTCGGTGCATTCACCACTTCTCTCTCCTCGGCCATCTGCAATTTTAAATCCGCTGCATATGATCTGGCTAGGATCTGGGGTGGTTCCATTTTTCATATTGGCTTGCCAAAGCGGCGCGGCCATTCAGCACCAGGAGTGGCGTACACAATGGCACGCAGGAATCTCGTGTGTCCGTGCAGAGAGCCCCTTGAACTCCGCCGTCAGGGAACAAAGGGTTTCCAAGATGCATCCGAGTAGCAGATGTTGAGTTATCTGAAGGGTCAGAATGCCAATTAGATATTGAACATGGCAGGGGGAGAGTGGGGCTTCCAAAACCAATGGACGATGAATAGGAGCAGTCCCCGAGTGTAGGCTTAGGTCCCGCTGTTCTTTTGTACAATGATTTGTGGCAAATTTGTTTTGTCACTGAGGCATAGTTCCCCCTGGGTCTTAAAGTGATTTTGTAATCACCAAAAGAATTTTTGTCTCTCTCAATATCCTTTTCTGAACCACAACTGGATGTAAAAATAGTACCTTAAAAATAAATGTGAGCAGCCACATAGGAGCTCTGGGAGAAACGGGCAAAGACTCCGGCTCTGTGGAAAAATGGAAGTCAGGCATGGTCCAGAGGGAAGGAAGAATTCAAGTAAAAAAAATTTTCCTGATAGCAAGCTGAAAGAATTCAGCTCTTTTTTTTCATTTTTTAGTTTTTAAAAAAGATAAAAGCTTATCATTGGTCTAGCAGTTGACCGATTTTTACCAGTGTTGCAGCTTTATAGGATTAAGTTAAAATTTGAAGTCTAAAATGCCTATAAATGAGAAAGAATGTGGGAAACCTGCAGTGCAGGACGCTTCCTTAGGTAATTATGGATTGTATCGGTGTTGCCCTCATAAATCATTCTTAGAGAAACAAAACCCACTCTAAGAGGACGGACGACAATGGCGTTCTGTTTAAATAATTTCATTTGGCTCCTGAAATACTTCTGGCTATTTTTCCTCTTGAAACCACCCACATTTAGTAAAATTATATCGCTGAGTGGTCCCTCCTCTGTTCTCCCTCTCTGCTGACTTCTGGCGAGTACTGGACCGTGGAATACCAAAGGCAAGCCAGCAGAGAGGAAATTGGCATTGCATTGATTTAAATCAGTCAGTGCTGGGGCCAAATTATTTAGTTCTCGCTTGACCTTTGCAGGTCAGATTTGACTATTTATGCTATCTGCTAACGCTTGACTATTTTTCATTGCTTTGCCTGTTAACAATTCTGACATACAAGCTTCCCAGCCTGCAGGGTCGTTATATTAAACAATTGCTAATTACTCTCTGAACATATGCTCCTGTTTTAAAATGTCATCTGAGTAAGAGCCCAACCCAAACCCATTCATTTGTCTCATGAATGAAAACAAAATGTAAGCATTTGGAAATTTCTGAGACGCCAAACCTTGTCAAATTCGGCTCATAAGTGAAAACTAACCAATCTTACTCTCACAATTAATTTGAAGTTCCTCCGCAGAAAGTCTATTCCTAAAAAATGAATCTGAAAGGCAGCAAAAACTTTCAGTTAATCATGTGACCAGATAGGCTACTTTAGCAATTCCTGCAAAGCCTGTTTCTACCTTGCTTCAAGAGCTTTCTGAATATTTTTTCCTTTATTCATAAGAGAGCTTGTGCCCGTGCACATGAGAATGTCAGAGCGAGTGGAAGAGAGAGGGAGACCCTCCCCAGGGTCTGGTCCACAGCTCTTCTCCATTGCTAAAAACCCTAAATGCAAGAATATTCTATAAGGCCAGCCAGCAGCATGGTGGTTAAGGCATCTGGATCCTACATGGCCAAACAAGTGGCTTGAGTCCCAGACCCAGCGGCTTAGAAAACAAGCCAGAGCGTGTGCATGCATGCCCAAAATCCACGAAGGAGAAATGGAGAAGACAGTGAGGCCTGACCGTGCCCTGTGGATGGGTGGGTAGGTGGGGGACTTTCTCACTCTCTCTATGTCTTTCTCTGTCCTGCACACACACCCTCTGGTGAACTGAAAAAATTTAAAAATTAATCAAATTCTTTGGGGCCAGCAACTAGCATAGTGGTTAAGGTGCTGGACTCTTACATGGCTGACTGCAGTTCGGGTCCCAGACTGGGCAGCTTGAAACTCACGTTAGGCACAGATGTGTCTAAAATCCAGAGAGAATAGAGGAGAAGGGATTGTGGCGTGGCCGTCCCCCCGGGGGGGAGGGTAATTTCTCACTCTCTTGTTTCTGTGTCTCTAATGAGCACACATGCCCTATACCAAAAACCTCTCAAAAAAAAAAAAAAAAAAAATCAGTACTTTTTTTTTTAAATTAAAAAGGAAGAAATTTCACTAGGGAATTTCTGTGACTTGGCCAGTGGCGATGCTGCCACCGCAGAGCCCAACGGCGGACCTGGGTTTGCCGACCAGAGCTGACAAAACCTCTGCTCTTGAAGATGCTGCGGCACCTAAACAAGTGAAATGTGACAGGAAAGTTGTTTCTCATGCACTTCCTGATTTCCTGCTCTTTGCCTTCTTACACATAAACCTCTAATTCGTTTCAAATGCAAAGGTCACAGCAAAAAAAAAAAAAAAAAAAAAAAAATCTGAAGCTGAGTGTATGCCCCTGTCCAGCGGAGGGAGAACGGGTCTCTATTTTCCTTTTACCATAGTGTGGCCTGGCCAGCTGTTTCTCTCGTTCGTCTATCCACACTGGGAGTGTGTTTACAGACCTAAAAAAAGAGTACTAAGCACTCTTTCTAAATAAACTGTTCATTTGAAATGATGTTGTTCACAGAGAGAGTGGGTCACCTGATGGTAATATCTTATATACACTTGTCCAAGGAAGGAAATATAGTTGGACCAGTCTTGTGGCATAGCTGTTGAAGGAGCCACATCCCACATGACCAATTGTGGTTCAAATCCCATTCCTAGGGGCTTAAAAAGACACACGGGGTGGAGGGGGCAGAAGGTGGAATGGTGAATAGGGACGCTGGACTCCCACATGGCTGACCCCGGTTCGAGTTCCAGATCTGGCGGCTTTCTTTCTCACTTTCATTTTCTCTCTCTCTTTGTCTCTGTCTATCAAATTAAAAATAATAATGACAAATGGAATTTAAGAAACAATTAGTTCTTTAATTAAACACACACACACCAGGGGCTATGTGTGTGCCCCAAACCCTGACAGAATACAGAAATGGAGGAAAAGGGATTGCAGCACGACCCCGCCCTACTGGGGGATGCTTTTTCCTTCTACCCCTTTCTCTCTCTTTGGCAAGTACACCTGCCCCTTGGCAATTAAAAAACAACAAAACGAGAGCGTGGCCGTGGCATCTTGCTGAACGGCAGTGTTGGAAGCGACGTGGCCAGCCCCGGCTCCCGACGCCTAGCCTGGTTGACCTGGAACACGCTAGACACATGTGCACGTGTGTGCCTAAGATCCTACGGGGCTGGAGGGTGGGGGGAAGGGGATCATCGTGTGACCAGACCCTGCCGGGGGGGGGGGGGGGTTGTTTTTAATAAAAAGAAGTAAGTGTTCACCCAGGCCTCAGAGAGAGAGAGGGGAGGGCAACAACGAAAGTCAGGCTAGGAGGTCGGAGCCTACAGCAGGTGGCATGGAGGTTAAGGCAGCTGGATCTTGTATGGATGACTGCATGGTTCGAGTCCTGGACCTGGTAGCTTGAAAGATAGAACAGATGTGTGTGCCCAACATCCAGAAAGGAGAATGAAGAGGGGATTGTTGTGTGCCCATCCCCCCATGGGGGGTGATTTATCAATTTCTGTCCCCTCTCTTCTCTCTGTCTCTGTCTCTCTGTTTCTCTCTGGTGAGTGCACACTCCCTACAGCCAAAACTTAAAAAAAGAAAAGAAAAAAAAAAGTCAGGCTGGGAGGGACCAGTTTACATAGAAAGGTCAAGAAACTTTTTTTAAAATAAGAACTTTTTTTTAACTTAACTTACTTACCTATTTATTATTTATTTTATTTTACCAGAAGGGGATAAGGTGAGAGATAGAGAGAGAGAGAGGGAAAGTGATAAAACAAGCCACCAGGTCTAGGACTCGAACTGCAGTCAACCACATGGGAGTCCAGCATCTCTAACCAGCATGCCACCTGCTGGCCCTAAGAAACACTTATTTGGGGCCACCAGGAGGGGTAGTGGTTGAGGTGCTGAACTCCCACATGGAAACCCGCAGTTCAAGCCCCAGATCTGGTGGTTTGCTTTCTCCCTTTCCCTCTCTCTCTTTCTCTCTGTTTTTAATAGTGTACCTGCCCTATAGCAAAGTTTTAAAATAATAATAAATAAAATAATTACTGAAAAAAAGAAGGGAGAATAGCAGAATGCTACCGTCTGTGGTTTGGAGTTTAGTACTGATTTAAAAAGCTATACATAAGTGTTGCTTCCTTTTTTTTTTTTTTTTAATTGGTTAGAGGGCCTGTGTGCTCATTGGAGAGAGACAGAATGAGAGAGAGGATGTGAGAAAGTGCCCGCTGGGGGGATGATCACAAGGCAATCCTTTCTTCTTCACCCTCCTCTCAGCATTTTGGGCACACATGCACATGCACTTAGCATGTGTTTTTCAAGCCACTGGGTCTGGGACTTGAACTATGCAGTTATGGGAGTTCCAGTGCCTTAACCACCACAGAAACTGGCTGTCCTGTCCCTTCTTTTTTTTTTTTTTTTTTAAGAATTACTATTCTGGAGGCTAGCAGATGATGTGGTGCTTGAGGGCACTGGACTCCCACATGGCCGACTGCAGTTCGAGTCCCAGACCTGAAGGCTTACTTTCCCACTTTTTCTCCCTCTCTTTCTCTAACTCTGTCCCTCTCTGGTCAAATTAAAATAAATAAATAAAGTTAAATAAAATAATAAAAAACTAAATTGTTTTTTAAAAAAGAACTATTAATCTGGGAGCTGGCAGGTAGAGTGGTGATTGGGGGTGCTGGTCTCCCACATGGCCAACTGCAGTTTGAGTCCCAGATCTGGTCACTTGCTTTCTCACTTTCCCTTTCTCGCTCTCTCGATCTGTTCCTCTCGCATAAAATTAAAATAAATAAAGTTAAATGAAATAATTAAAGAATTACAAATTTAATTTTATTTATCATTGTTTTTAAAAATTTCACAGAAAGAAAGAGGGAAAGTGAGAAAATAAGCCACCAGGTTCAGCACTCAAACCAGTGCTGAACATGTGAGAGTCCGGTGCCTTAACCACGAAGCCGCCGGCTGGCCCCCCATTGCTTCCTTTTTTGACAAGGGAAGGAGAGAGGGAGATGAGTAGATAGACTTAGCAGGGTCGGTAAGTAGGAAACGATGAGGCGGAATGCCAGACACAAGAGTTATTGCTGGAGTGCTCGCTTCGGCAGCACATATACTAAAATTGGAACGATACAGAGAAGATTAGCATGGCCCCTGCGCAAGGATGACACGCAAATTCGTGAAGATAAAATAAAATAAAATATATTTAAAAAAAGAGTTATTGCTGGGCAAGGGACTAACAAGATGTTTCAGGGTTTTCTTTATAAACATCTATGTTTTCCATGAACATGTATTTATTTTATTTTTTAAAAGAATTAGTTATTTATTTAATTCTGTTGGTTATTGTTATCTTTTTATTTGACCAGAGACAGAGAGAAAGAGAGAGAAAGGGAAAGTGAGAAAGCAAGCTGTCAGGTCCGGGGCTCAAACCATGGTCTGCCATGTGGTAATCCAGCGCCTTCATCCACCATACCGCCTGCTGGCCCCACGTGAATTTATTATGATGATGATGATTATTATTTTTATTTGACTAGAGAGATAGAGACAAAGAGAACACGAGAAAGCAAGCCTCCAGGTCCAGGACTTGAACCACAATTGACCATGTGGGAGTCTAACACCTTAACCATCATGCCACTTACTAGCCCCAAATAAAATAATTATTTTTAAGATTATGTATTTACTTTTATTATTTATCTTTTTTTTAAGTTTTTTTTTATTTGACCAGAGAGAGACAGAGAAAGAGAAAGTGAGAAAGCAAGCCACTAGATCCAGGACTCAAACCACAGTCATCCATATGCGCTTCCAGCACCTCAACCACCATGGCCCCTGCCGGTCGCAAATAAAATAATTCTTAAAAGGGGCCGGCAGGCGATGTAGTGGTTAAGAACGCTGGACTCCCACATGGCTGGCCATGGTTCGAGTCCCAGACCTGGCTGCTTGCTTTCTCACTTTCTCACTCTCACTCTCGCTCTGTCCCTTTCTGATCAAATTAAAAATAAATAAAGTTAAATAAAATAATTCTTTAAAAAAATTATAATAATTCTTAAAAAAACAAAGAGGGGACAGCAGTTGTCATGGTGGTTAGGGACACTGGACTGCCACATGACCGGCCTCAGTTGGAGCGCTGAACCGGCAGCTTGGAAAACATGGCAGGCGGGTATGTGTGCCCAAAATCCCCAGAGGAGAAGGGACGGTGATGTGGTTGCCCTGCCTGTCTGTCTCTCCAGCCAGAGCATGTGCCTTATAGAAAAATTACAAGCAAACAAACAACAGAAGTTAAACAGAACCCGGGAGGCCAGCGTGGAGGCAAGACAGTGTTGTGCTGCTCTAGGTAGGCCAGGTCCCGGTGGAGGGTTATGGGGTACCTGTGAGTGCCTAAGACCTTGGCTGGCTGGGAAGACGGAGTGGGGGACAAGAGGGGATCGTAGCATTAGAACCTGAAAAGTGCTTATCTTTCTGGCCCTCTCTCTGTCTCTCACTCTAATGGAAGAAATAAACTGTAAAAGAATAAATAGAAATGAGCGTCTAGAGTGGGGTTTCCGGACAGCACTGCAGGCATGTGGAGCCGAATGATTCGGAGCAAGGGCTGCTGGTGCATGGTAGGACATTTGGCAACCTCGCTCCAGGAGCATAATCTAATCTACTTTGGATATTTTCAAGGGAGTCTTTGATTTCCTGTATTACAGACTTCCTCTCTAACAATTCCGTTCTATTCTTTTTCATGATGCGTATCTCGTCTTTCAGATCGTGCAGGAGCTTCCTCACCTCCTGGAACTTGTCTCGTTCCTCCTGCACCTTCTGGAGTTCGTTGTCTCTCTTTTCTTGCATCTCTGTTTGCTTTGTCACTATTAACATTTAAAAGTCTTTATCTGGGACCAGCAGTTAGCGTAATGGCTATGTCGCTGGACTCCCATATAGTCGACTACAGTTCGAGTCCCAGACCCAGTGGCTTAAACTCACACCCGGGTGCATGTGCGTGCGTGCCCAAGATCCCAAGAAGAGAATGGAGGAGAAGGGACTGCTGCATGGCCATCCCCTTGGGAGATGATTTCTCACTTTCTGTCTCTCTTTCTGGTGAGCGCACACGCCCTATAGCAAAAACCTCTCCAATAAATAAATTAATTAATTAAATATAAATCAATAAAATTCCTTACCTAACATTTCCATGAGTTCCCTTGTATTCTCTGGCTTCTTGGCTAGATCTGGGGGGCCAGGAGGGTGAAGTCTGGGCAGATGGTCTTCGATGGTCTTGATCCCTGATTGGGACCACTCTGAACTCAAATATGGATGGCTGCTCGTTGGCTTATCCTGGCTCCTTGGCTAGATCTGAGGGACGGGAGAGTGAAGTCTGGAAAGAGGGTTTTTGGTGGTGCTGATCCTTGGTTATTATTGTTTTTAAAAAACCTTTCAGGGACCAGCAGTTGGTGTAATGGCTATGTCACTAGACTCCCATGTAGTCGACCGCGGTTCGCATCCCGGACCCGGTGGCTTAAAACTCACGCCAGGCGCATGTCCGTGCGTGCCCAAGATCCCGAGAGGAGAATGGAGGAGAAGG
>NW_006159525.1:6794958-6800371 GCF_000334495.1 Tupaia belangeri chinensis
AAAAAAAAAAAAAAAAAGTAAAAAACCTTTACCAGAGGGATGTATGCTCACCAGAGACAGAGAAGGAGAAAGAGAAAGACTGTCTCAGTAGAGCGTGGCTCCTCCACAATCCCTTCTCCATGCTGGGATTTGGGGTATGTGTGCACATGCATCTGGTGTGTTTTTCAAGTCACTGAGGCCAAGGTTGAAACTGGGTTTGACAATATGAGGTTCAACTCTTTAATCATTAGGACACTGGCCTGATCCACACAAATTTATTTATTTATTTATTTTTATTATTAATTTATTTATTTAGAATTATTTAATTTTATTTATTCATTCATTCATTTTAGTTTGACCAGAGAGAGACTCACACACAGAGAGAGAAGGAAAGTGAGAAAACAAGCCACCATGTCCAGGACTTGAACCGTGGTCAGCCATGTGGGTATGTCCAGTGCTTTAACCACCATGCCACCAGCTGGTTCCTGATTTTTTATTATTATTAAAAAAAAATTTTTTTTTAAGTATTTGTCATAGGATGTGTGCACTCAACGGAGACAGACAGAGAGAGGAAGAGTGAGAAATCACACCCCAGGGGTGTGATTCATTAAGTGTTTGTGTTCCCCCAGTGCAACCCCCCTAGACATTTAGTAATATCTGAAGTTGGCTTTTTGTTTTGTTTTGTAAGGTTTTTGCCATAGGGTATGTGCAATGTCTGGAGAGCCAGAGAGACAGTGAGAGAGGAAAGTGAGAAACCACACACACACACTCCCTGGGGATGACAACACCACAGTCTCTTCTCTTCCATTCTCCTCCTAGGACTTAGGGCACACACGCACATGTGCCTGGTTCGAGTTTCAAGTCACTAGATCTGGGACTCAAACTGTGGTCAACCATGTGGGAGTCCAGCACCCTAACCACATGCCACCAGCTGACCCCCTGGAGACGTTTGTGATCCTGACAAGTTTGGTTGATGCTCCAGGATTCTAGCAGAGGGACTAGGGGTGCAGCTAAATGCCCTATGATCGTGGGAACAGGCCCTGCCGCAATGGATTATCTAATTCAGAATGTCAGTACTGGGGCTGGCAGGTGACGTGGTGGGTGAAGTGCTGAACTCCCACATAGCTGACTGTGGTTCAAGTCCTGAACCCAGTGGCTTGAAAATCACAATAAATAAATAGATAAATAAATAAATAAATGTTAAAAAAAAAAGTAAATACTGCAGGAATTGAGTAACCCTAATTTAAACAAACGAATATCATGTAGTCATTAAAAGTGTATATGTATGTGTGTATATATATGTGTATATACACTCATGTGTGTATATATGTATATATACATGTGTGTATATAGTATAGGTATATATACACGCATATAGATATATGCACATATCATATATACACACATAGATATGTGCATATATACATATATACATACATAGAAGCATGCATGTATATATAAACACATAGATAAGTGCATGTATAATATATGCACACAGGGGTATGTGCATATATATCATATATATGTATACACACAAACACACACACACATATATACACAACATACACACACACACACATATATATATAATTTGTCAGAAGGTGTGTGCACTCATAGGAGAGAGATTCAAGGGTAAGGGGTAAGAAAGCCCCCCCAGTGGGGATGGTCATGCCACAGTCCCTTCTCTACTTCTCCCTCCTTTTGGGATTTGGAGTATTATTGGTATGTTTTCAACCCAACAGTTCTGGGACTCGAACTGCATACCCAGCCATGTGGGATCTAGCTGTCTTAACCACCAGGCCACCAGCTGGCCCTCAAATTATATTTAACTCTTACTGATTGCTGAGAGTTTTATCTGTATCAGCTTTTCTTGTAATTATTTATTTTACAGGGAACTAGCAGGTGGTGTGGTGGTTAAGGTGCTAGACACTCCCACATGGCCAACCATGGTTCGAGTCCTGCACCTGGTGGCTTGCTTCCTCACTTTCTCTCTCTTTCTCTCTCTCTGTCTCTCTCTGTCTCTCTCTGGTCAAATTTAAATAAACAAATGAATAAATAAAAATAAATAATTTTTAAAGTCCTTAAAAATTATTTTACGTTTTTTAAATTGTTTGACTACAGAGAGAGGGAAAGCAAGAAAGCAAGTCACCAGGTCTGGGGCTCAAACTGCAGTTGTCCATGTGGGAGTTCAGTGCCTTAACCACCACACTACCTGCTGGCCCCAATATCAGCTCTTTTTAAACCTTTTAACAGATCTTTAAAGGGATAGGTAGTCTCGTCTTGCTCCAGTTTTGCAGAGGAAAATACTAAGAATAAAAGACTTGGAATGAGGGCTGGCAGGTAGTGTGACCGTTAAGGTGCTGGGCTCCCACATGGCTGATCCCAGCTCACACGTTCTGAACCTGGCAGCTTGCTTTCTCACTCTCCCTCCCTCTCTCTGCCTCTCTCCAGTCAAATTGAAGAAAAATAATTTTAAAAATTAAATAATTATTTAAAAAGGGAGGCCCACTATTGTGCATATGTAAAATATCAGATCCCCTGCAGGTGGCGTGGTGGTTAAGGACCCTGGACTCCCATATGGCTGACAGCAGTTCAAGTACCGGACTTGGCAGCTTGCTTTCTCACTTTCTCTCGCTCTCTCTGTCCCTCTCTGGTCAAATTTAAATGAATGAATGAATGAATTTCTTTAAAAAATAAGCAGATCAGGAATAAAACTAATAAAGTAAAATGCCACTGCTTTGCAGCTTTTGTTACAAAGATGTGGAAACAGGTCCAGCTGATGCTCTCCTATCGTAAATCACACCCCCCAGAGCAAATGGGTTGAGCCCACTCCCCAGTGGGAGTGTGTGTTTATAAACCCCGCACTTTTAGAGTGCTGTCACTCCACACGTGGTAATGGCTCTCCTTTAACTCAGGGTAAAAGCCCAAGTCCTCCGCAGAGCCACAAGATCCCCTCTCAGTGAACCAGCTTCCTGCGACCTCATTTGCCTCTGACCTCCAGAGTTCACAGTGCTCTGGCCCCCTCTGGCCACCCACACCCCCCGTCGCGGCCCATCAGGCTTGTCTACTCCTTTGCACTGTGCTCCGCCTCGTCCCTCTGCTAGAAGACTCCTGGATTTCTGCACAGCCCACACCACCTCCTTCAAGACTGTGCAAGAATGTCACTTTCTCAATGAGGCCAGTCCCTGACCACCTACCCACGTCCATGCCCCTTTCTCATTTTTCTTCTCTGCTATGAGGATTTCTACTCTCTTACATCCCGTGGCATCGTCTTAGCAATCACCTGTCCTAACAAATTACCAAAGTCTGGGCAACATGTATTTCTCTTCCTTCTGGAGCTGGGCAGTCCAAGATCAAGACACTGGCAGATCCAGTATCCGGTGAGGGCCTGCGTCTTGGTTCAGATATGGCGTCTTTTCATTGTGTCTCCAAGTGTTGGGAAACAGAAAGCAAGAACAAGCCCTTGTGTCTCTCATGAGGACACTTACTCCATTCCGAAGGAGCCACTCTCAGGACCTAGTTACCTTCGAAAGGGCTGACCTCCTAATACCAGCACACTGGAGCTTAGATTTCAGGATGGATTTCAGAGAGACCAACCATTTGATCCACAGCAGTAACTTTTCATTTTTCTTCTTTTAAATATTTATCTATTTATTTGTTGTGATTTTCAAGTCATTGTTTCCATGTGGCCGGCCATGTGAGAATCCAGCACCTCAGCCACCATGCCACCTACTGGTCCCTTATTATATTTATTACGTCTTGTCTTTCCTTCCCTGCTAGGAAGTAAACCCCATGAAGTTAGAGGATTTCGTAGAACAGTGCCTATACATATATAGTAGATGCTCAATAAATATTTATTGAATTAGGTAATCGAATGAATGAATAACTGAATGAATTATTTTTTTTTTATTCACATGAAAGTTTAAGCCGAATCCAGAAAGGCAATTTTGTTTGGGTAGAAAGTTCTAGTTTTCCCCAAGATCTTGTCTTTCTTTCTTTTTCTTTTTCTTTTCTTTTTTTTTTTTTTTTTTTAATTTGACCAGAGAAAGAGACAGAGAGAGAGAGAAAGGGAAAGTGAAAGAGCAAGCCACAAGGTCTGGGATTTGAACCGTGGACGGCCATGTGGGAATCCAACGCCTTTAACCACCACGCCACTGGCTGGCCCCCTCTTTTTCTTTTATATGAGAATTTTTAGCAAGGCACATTTATGCCCAGAAACAAATAAGCCAACTCCATTTCCAAGCTTCCCCTGTAGTTATTTAAGGTCACGTGACTCCGTGCTGACCATAGGTGTATGCAGACATGTCCCTGGGTCCCCTCTGTGTCTGTCCTTCCATCTTGCCACCCAGAAGTTAGAAACTGCCATTTCAGGCCATGAGGTCAGTTGAGCCTGCAGAGCGGATAGGCAAGACCGAGCTCGGCTCCGAGGAGTTCGTGTCCGAGGAGGCTTGTAGCAGCCTGAGGCCACCTACGGAGCTTTTAATCAAATGAAAATAAACTTTTATCTTGTTTAAGGCACTGTTATTTTTCCCCCGGTTTTCTGTGTCCCTCTGGGCTGCATGTACATAATACACCTTTTTAAGCCAGGAATAAAAATTAAATTAGGCTTCTGTTTAACTTCACCGTGTGCCTGGCACGGCTTTCCCAAGCCCCCATCCGGACCACAGTCCCCTCTGGCCAGTTCGTGTTACTGGGCCGCAGGTCTCTATTATTTCTGGAATCTGAGTCATGTGCGCTCGCTGCGCTGTTACACATAAAATGCTATCCTGACTAATCAAGTCAATCTTCTTTCCCTTGACATGTTAATCATGGTGTTTCTGGACTGTCGAGAATGCTAGCTCGGATCCCATCCTGTTATCTCTTCGTTTCTCTGTGGGCTGGCTTCAGATCAGAACGAGAGATCTAAGCAGGAACTGTCTTGTTTTCATTTGTTTCTGCATTTCTTTTCAGAAGAAATCTTTGTTCCAAAGCAGGGGAAGGAAATAAATATTATCTGCTTGTTTTTACTACTGAAGTGATGTAATTTACATAACAGCAAAATTACAACCTAGAATTCTAAGTAGCAATTACGATGTTAAAGGGCAAGACAAAACTTTGTCCTTAAACCAATAGCAAAAATAAAGGTTAGATAATGTGAGTAAACCTCCCACAAAATTAAAATACTTATAAATCTCATTTATCTAGGGAGGGTATGGGGAAATACATTATTTGGCCCTAAAATTAAAATACAGGGCAACTTTCACAGTAAGTTTAATTATTTTTTTTTAAAGAATTATTTTATCGGGACCAGCAGTTAGCATAATGGCTATGTCACTGGACTCCCACGTAGTCGAACGCGGTTTGAGTCTCAGATCCGGTGGCTTAAAACTCACACCGGGCATGTGTGCGTGTGTGCCCAAGATCCCGAAAGGAGAATGGAAGAGAAGGGATTGCG
>NW_006159525.1:6800464-6809121 GCF_000334495.1 Tupaia belangeri chinensis
AAGAATTATTTTATTTATGGGACCAGCAGTTAGCATAATGGCTATGTCGCTGAACTCCCATGTAGCTGACCGCAGTTTGAGTCCCGGAACCAGTGGCCTACATTCATGCCAGGCACGTGTGCATGCGTGCCCAAGATCCTGAGAGGAGAAAAGACTGCGGCATGGCCATCTCCCCTGGGGGGAGATTTCTTGATTTCTGTCTCTCTGTCTCTCTGGCAAGTGCATGCGCCCTATAGCAAAAAATTCTCCAAAGAATAGAATTTTTTTTAACTTTATTTCAATTTGACCAGAGAGGGACAGACCGAGAGCGAAAGAGTGAGAAAGCAAGTTGCCAGGTCCAGGACTCGAACTGCAGTCAGCCATGTGGGAATCTGGAGCCCTTAACCACCACACCACCTGGTGGCCCCATAGTAAGTTTAATTCCTAAAACCCCAGACCAGGAGAACAGTTATGGACTGAACCCAAAAACTCACAGAAATAAGGTTGGCAAATGAACTTTCTACATCTGAGACGCAGGGTTTTCCTGCAAATAAAACAAAAGGCTAACTAGGAATCATCGGCTTGAAAATCACGCTGGGCGCATGTGCGTGCAGGCCCCAAATCCCAGAAGAATGGAGAAGGAACTGCAGTGTGGCCATTCCCCTGGGGGGGCTGATTGCTCACTTTCTCTCTCACAGTCTCTCTCTGGTGAGTGCACACACCCTATGGCAAAATCTTAAAAAAAAAAAAAAAAGTATCTCATTTTGGTTCTTTTGGACATATTCATTGAGGTCTTATCACCCATAGATATTTTAATTCTAAGTAATTGGTAAACAGAGATTTTTGCTACAAGGCACATACGCTTGCCAGAGAGATAGAGTGACAGAAAACAAGAAGTCGTCCCCCAGAGAATGGCCACACCACAATCCCTTCTCCATTCTCCTCTTGGGGTTTTGGGCACACACGTACATGTGCCCCGTGTGAGTTTTAAACTGCAGGGTCCAGTACTTGAACCATGGTCGACTACACGGGAGTCCAGTGATGTAACCATTATGCCATCTGCTGGTCTCGCTATTATTTTTAAATTTGCTATAAAATATACTTGTTCATCAAGGAAAGACACAGAGAGAAAGTAAGAAACCAAGCTGCCGGGTCCAGGACTTGAACTGCAGCAAGCCAGGTGGGAGTCCAGCATCTTAACCACTATGCATCTACTGGCCCCATCATTTTTATTTTCCAGTTTTGCTACAGGGCACATGTGCTCACCAAAGAAAGAGAGAAAGAGGGAAAGTAAGAAAGCAAGCTACCAGGTCTGGGACTCCAACCTCAGTCAACCACATAGTTCCTGTGCTTTAACACCATTCCTCAGGCTGGCCCCTGGCCTCTGATTTTTTTTTTTTTTTTTTTTTGGGGGTTTTTCATATGCTCACTGGAAAGACAGAGAGAAACAGAGACAGAAAGCAAAAAATCACCCCCCAGGGAGGATGGCCACACCGCAATCCCTTTTCCTCCATTCTCCTCTCAGGATCTTGGGCACACACACATGCACTTGGCGTGAGTTTAAACCACCAGGTCCAGGACTCAAACCACGGTCCACTACATGGGAGTCCAGCGACATAGCTATTATGCCAACTGCTGGCCCCCTGAATTATTTTTTAAGAGAGATTTTCGCTATGCTCACCTGAGACACACACACACACACACACACACACACACACACAGAGGCAAAAAGTGAGAAATTCCCCCCCACCAGGACCACGTGGCAATTCTTTTTCCTCTTGGGACTTTGGGTATGACACACACGCGCCCCACGTGAGTTAAAGCCAGTCGGCT
The DNA here is from genome assembly GCF_000334495.1 of Tupaia belangeri chinensis. Lineage (NCBI taxonomy): Eukaryota > Metazoa > Chordata > Mammalia > Scandentia > Tupaiidae > Tupaia > Tupaia belangeri. The sequence goes on from NW_006159525.1 coordinate 6,802,277, forward strand.
GGGAATTGAACCCTGGCTGGTCGACTACATGGGAATCCAACAACATAACCACTATGCCATCTGCCGTTCTGGTCCCTCAATTTTTACATTTTTCTTTTAATAATTACTTTAACTTTATTTAATTTGACCAGAGGGACAGAGCGAGAGAGACAGAAAGTGAGAAAACAAGCCACCAGATCCAGGACTCAAACGTGGTCAGCTATGTGGGAATCCGGCGCCCTTAACCACACCACCTGCCCGCCCAGATTTTTACATTTTTAAATTCCCCAAATATCAAAAGAGGAATAGTCCCTTGGCTATTTAAAGAAAATTAAAGAAAATAAAATATCAGTGTCCGTAAATAAATTCTTCCCGCATCCAGCAACACCCGTGTTTGCACATCACAGTTGCTTTCCCAGTGTGGTCACAGAGTTGAGGCCTTTTCCTTGGGCACACAGCCAGCTCTTGGCAAAGCCGTGGTCTGCCACGCCATTAGGGCAGGGAGACTGCTAGATGAGAGCCGGGAGGGGAGGACCTTGAGGCAGCTGGCACCGCCCAGGGAAAACACCCTAAAATGTACTTCTGCATTTTGGTGAGGAACATCCTGCCACTCAAGATGTGGGGGCAGCACACGGGAGGCACCTAACTTGGAGCATGCTCAGTAGTGACCCTAGGGGGCTTACGTAACTTGGAGGGACTGGACAGAACTTGGAGCATGCTCAGTGCTGAGTTGGTTGCCCTCAAGTAACCTTTAGCTCATTAACATCTTATTTGCATGGACTCCAGAGAAATGCATTCTATAAGAAGGCTGAACTGAGCATGTGCTGAAGGGAAGGGAGCGGCTGAGCTCTGAAAGCCCGCAGTACAGGAGCCTGAAGGTGGGTGGGTGCCTGGGGGGCCCACCTCCACCTCTCAGGACTGTACTTTCGGTTTAATCTGCCATAAAGTTTTGTTGTTCCACTATACGTGTGTCTCTTGGCCGATTTCTTTCTTCCAACAAGACTAGGACCAAGGTATTGCTATTGTCTCCATGCTAGCAATAGATCTTGAGATTCACCCAGGAGAAGAAAAATGCAACATTTAGACCTGTAATGCTAGTAACACTGGTTTGTTTCTTTTTTTTTTTTTTTTTTTTTTTTGGTGGTGGGGAGGGGTATAAGGCTTTGTAGTTTGCAAAATGCCTTCCGCGTTTATGAGTTCATTTATGAATGATTGTTCCCTCTAATGCTTGGGGTAGGCCAGGATGGTTTTGCTCTCTGGCTTTCAGGGATTTTCTTCTAAAGAGAAGGTGGTGAGGGGTTAATTCCAACATGATTGTTACTGAGTGGTCAAGTGAATTAGATAACACATTATTAAGTATATTTCTTTTTATGTTTAATTTATTTTAAAAATTATTTTGTGTTAGGCTTTAATATAGGGCAGAGGAGGGACCAGCAAGTGGTACAGTGGTCAAGGTACCATGTGGACTCCCACATGGTTGACCATGGTTCGAGTCCTAGAGTGGCAGCTTGCTTTCTCACGATTTCTCTTTCTCTCTCTCTCTGTCAGGTCAAATTTTAATTCTTTTGGAAAAATTTTATATATATATATATATGTATATATATGGCACAGGTGCTCGCCAGAGGGAATAGGGAGTGAGAAATCACCCCTTGGGGAAAAGGCAATACCACGTCCATTTTCCTCCATTCTCCTCTTGGGGTTTTGGGCACGCTTATACACAGGTCCATAGTGTTTTTCAACCCACTGGATCTGGGATTCAAACTGCATAGGTGGCCATGTGGGATCCAGCCACCTTACCTCCACGTCACCTGCTGGCCCTATTTAGTTTATTATAAACACAGTACATATTCACAGAAGAACTTTAGAAAAATATAGAAAAGCAAAGTAGAAAAACCACCCAAGACATTCACACCCAGCTGTAACAACTGTCAACATTTTAATTCATGGGGACTGGCAGGTGGTGTGGTGGGTACAGTGCTGGACCCCCATGTAGTTGACCACAGTTCGAATCCTGGACCCAGTGGCTTAATCTCGTGCCAGGCACATGTGCATGCCCAAGATTCTGAGAGGAGAATGAAGGAGAAGGGATTGCGGCATGGTCATCCCCTCTGGGGAGTGATTTCTCGCTTTCTGTCTCTCTGTCTCTCTTTGTCTTTCTGGCAAGCGCACGCGCCCTATAGCAAAAAACTTTAAAAACAAGGAAGAAAAAAATCACTCCCCCAGGGGGAATAGCCATATTGCAATCCCTTCTTCTCCATTCTCCTCCTGGAATCTTGGGCACATACACACACGTGCCCAGTGTGAATTTCAAGCCACCAGGTCTAAGATTCAAACTGCAGTCAGTCATGTGGGAGCAGATGGCATAATGGTTACATGCTGGATTCCCAAATTGCCAACAGCAGTTTGAGTCCTAGTCCTGGTGGCTTGAAACTCATGCTAGGCATGTGTGTGTGTGTGTGTGTGTGTGTGTGTGTGTGTGTGTGTATGCCCAAGATCCTGAGAGGAGGATGGATAAGGGATCTGTGGTGTGAACATCCCCTCCCCCTGGGGGGGGTAATTTCTCACTTTCTGTATCTCTGTTTCTCCAGCGAGTACACGTGCCCTATAGCAAAAATCTCTTTCTAAAAAAATAATGTAATGCAAATACCTGTAAATATGTATTTAAACTGTAATCCATGATTATACCAAAAATAGAGTCATCAGAGCATCAGCATTCTCTGGGAACACTGATAAAAATGAGTATTTGGGGGCCAGCAGGTGGCATGGTGGTTAAGGGCACTGGACTCCCACATGACCAACCTTGGTTTGAGTCCTGGACCTGGCGGCTTGCTTTCTCAGTTTCTCTCTCTCTCTCTCTCTCTTACACACACGCACACACACACACACACACACACACATATACACGCACACACTCTGTCCCTCTCTGGTAAATTAAAGTAAATTAATTAAATTAAATAATTTTTTTAAATGAATATTTTTACCTTATGGTACAAGAGTATATAAGTTCTTTTTTTTTTAAGAATTATTTAATTTTATTTATTCATCCACTTATTTTAATTTGACCAGAGAGAGACAGAGAGAGAGAGGGGAAGTGAGAAAACCAAGCCACTAGGTCCAGGACTAGACCCGTGGTTGGCTATGTGGGAGTGTTCAGTGCCTTAACCACCACGCCACCCACTGGTCCCAAGAGTATATAAGTTCTTAATTATGGATGCCTGTTAATAATCACAAAAGAATAAAATTTTTATGGCTTAGTTCTGCTAAATGTTAAGGTTCTGGGGCTGGCAGGTAGCGTGGTGGTTTAGGTGCTGGACTCTCACATGACTGACCATTGTTCAAGTCCTGGACCTGGTAGCTTGTTTTCTCACTTTCCTTCTCTCTCTCTGTCTCTCTCTGGTCAAATTAAAATAAATGAATGAATAAATAAAGTTAAATGAATAATTCTTTTAAAAAAATGTTAAGGTCTTTAGTTATGTTGTCCCATAACCTTACCTGGTTTTAATTTTCATATCACCAGGCGTGGTAGTGCCTGCCCTATGGCAAAAACCAATGGAGACTGGAGAATTTTCATATCACCTGGTTGGTGAACTACGTGCTCACATGAAAAGAAAATATTATTTTGCCTGGATTAATTGGTCAGACTTTCGTCCCTGACTTCTTAAGGTGTACTTCTATTTGCATAATTAAAAGATTACTCATGAGCTGGAAAAACAGGTTTGATTTAGCAGAAGCATAACTAGCCACTTAGAAAGCATTCTTCTTGCCTTCAATACGGAAAAATGCTTGTCAAACTAGTAGTATGAGTTAGATTTTTTAAAATATGTGATTAGCAGTGATCATAATTGGGTAGGAAAAAAATATACATGAAGTTTGTAGAATGAAAGCACAATATTAAATTTTTATTAAAATTTCTATTTACTATATTGTCTTAAGTAAACAAGCTTTTCTATGAGCAAAATGTATAGATTGACCTTGTTTTGTTTCTTTTTAAAGAATTATTTTATTTAACTTTATTTATTTGTTTACCTATTTTAATTTGACCAGAGAGGGACAGGAGAGCAAGAGTTGGGGGGGAGGGAGAGAAAGTGAGAAAGCAAGCCACCAGGTCTGGGACTCGAACCATGGTCAGCCATGTCGGAGTCCGGTGCCCTTAACCACCATGCCACCTGCTGGCCCTTACATTTTCCTTGTTTTTAATTTGTTTGTTTGTGTTTTATCTTTTGCTACAGAGTGTGTGCACTCACCAGAGAAAGAGCGCAAGAGAGAGAGATGGAAAATGAGAAACTACCCCCCCCCCAATAAAGGCATGGCCATGTCACAGTCCCTTCTCTAGTCTCCTCTTGGGACTTTACACACACACACGCACCTGGCATGGTTTTCAAGTCACCTGGCATGGTTTTCAAGTCACCGGATCCAGGACTCAAACTGCCATTGGCCATATGGAAATCCAGTGGCTTAATTACAACACCGCTGCTGGCCCCACAGCTCTGGCAATTAAAAAAAGAAAAGAAAAGAAAAGAAAAAAGGAGCCAGTAGGTGGCATCATGGTGGGTAAGATGCTGGATTCCCACATGGCTAACTCAGGTTTAAGTCCCAGACTTGAAAGCTGGATTTCTTACATTCTCTCTCTCTCTGACTCTGGTGAGCACATGTGCCCTATAGGAAACTAAAATATAATAATAATAAATAAAATTAAGTAAATAAAAACAAAAAACCCCACAGGAATCCCGACTTTTTATTCTACAAACCAAGTAAATCAAAAGAGTAGCCTTATCAGTATCATTATTTAACTTAAGAATGGATAATGGGGCCAGCAGGAAGCATGGTGGTGCTGGACACTCCCACATGGCCAACCATGGTTCAAGTCCTGGACCTGGTGACTTGCTTTCTCACTTTCCCTTTCTCTGTCTAGTTCTTGATCTATCTATCTCTGATAAAATTTAAAATGAATGAATGAATAAATAATAAATAAATAAATAAATAAATAAATAAATAAACGTTTAAAATAATTATTAAAAAAAAAAAACTGGTGGGGCCAGCGGGTGACATGGTGGTTAAGGTACTGGACTCCTATAAGGCCAACCATGGTTTGAGTCCCAGACCTGACAGCTTGTTTTCTCACTTTCCCTTTCTCTCATCAAATTAAAATAATAATAACAATAATAATAATAAATAAAGTTCAATAAACAATTCTTTTTAAAAATTTCATTGATTGGTAACATAAAACATTGCCAGAGGGAATCACAACAATTGGCAGGGCCAAATTTGCAGAATTCCTCACTAAAATTTGACCTTGGAGATTCCAGTCTGATGTCATACATCCTGTTCCTTTAGCTTCCGGCCCACCTTATGATACCTGCTTTTCCTGCAGCCTTCATCCTTCAAGCCTCTGGCCCTATCGTGTGCGCTCGCCAGACAGACAGAGACATAGAGACAGAAAGCGAGAAATCACGCCCCAGGGGGATGGTCACGCCGCAATCCCTTCTCCTCCATTCTCCTCTCGGGATCTTGGGCACGCACACACACACGCACGCGCGTGAGTTTTAAACCACTGGGTTCGGGGCGCGAACCGCGGTCGACTACGTGGGAGTCCAGCGACATAGCCATTACGCTAACTGCTGGTTCCCCCCAATAAAATAATTCTTAAAAGAAAACACAGCTGGCATGTGTATATGCATGTGCAAAATCCCAAAATGAGAATGGAGGAGAGATTGCAGCATGGTCATCCCCCCGTGGAGTGCTCTCACACACACTCTCTCTCTTGCTCGCTCGCTCTCACTCTCTCTCTCGCTCTCTCTCGCTCGCTCTCTCTCATTCTCTCACTTTCTCTCACTCTCTCACTCTCTCTCTCTCTCTCTCTGGCCAGTGCATACTCCCTAGAGCCGGTTTTAAAATAATGAAAAACATGAAAACGAAGCACTTCAGTGCAGTGCAGCTCAGGGGCCTGCCCCAGCCCTGTCATGTGTGTGGTCAGGAGCGTCCCGGCCTCTCTCCTGTAGATGCCAGTAGCAGTTCCCACCCACCTCCCCCCACGTCCATTTGTGGGAACCAGAAATGTCTCCAGACACCTGAATGTTCCCTGACGGGTAACGGCCCTCAGAACCCCTGGTTGCTGTCAGTTCCATTCAACAGGGCCCCTCACAGACTGGCCCAGGCCCAGGGGCCCATGCTCAGGGCCGCTGCTGCTGTCCAGGCCGGCATGTTGCAGATGAGGAAAGCAAAGGCCAGTGTGATTTGCCTGCAGTTACTGTGTCATTCCCCGGGGCTGCCATAGTACATGCCTACAAACTAGCTGGCTTAAAGCAACAGGAATGGGGCCGGCCAGTGGCCTGGTGGTTAAGGCAGGTGGATCCCACATGGCTGATAGTGCGGTTCAAGTCCTGGGCCCGTGGTTTGAAAAACACGCCAAACTGGGCAGCAGGTGGCATGGTGGTTAGGATGCTGGAATCCCACATGGCTAAGTCCCGAACCTGGTGGCTTTCTTTCTCTCTCTCTTTCTCTGACTCTGCTGACTGCATGTGCCCTATAGCAAATTTAAAAAATAATAATAGGGGCCAGAAGGTGGTGTGGCAGTTAAGAGCACTGGACTCGCATGTGGTCAATTGAGGTTTGAGTCCCAGACCTGGCAGCTTGCTTTCTCACTTTGCCTTTCTCTTTCTGCCTCTATCTGGTCAAATTAAAAAAAAAAATAATAACAGGGACCAGCAGTTACTGTAATGGCTATGTCGCTGGACTCCCACATAGTCGACCGCGGTCAGTGTCCCAGACCTGGAGGCTTAAAACTCACGCTGGGCGTGTGTGCGTGCTTGCCCAAGATCCTGAGAGGAGAATGGAGGAGAAAGGATTGCGGCGTGGCCATCCCCCCC
>NW_006159525.1:6809374-6811330 GCF_000334495.1 Tupaia belangeri chinensis
TAACTACCACCCCCCCTGCCAGCCTCAAAATAAATAATTATTTAAAAAAAGAAAAAGAAATAAAATTAAGTGAATTTTTAAAGAATCATTTATTTAATTTTATATTATTTTTTTATTATTATTTTAATTTGACAAGACAGATTCAGAGAGAGTGAGAAAGAGAAAGTGAGAAAACAAGCCACCAGGTCCAGGACTCGAACCATGGTTAGCCATGTAGGAGTCTAGCATCTTAACCACCACTCCACCTGCTGGCCCCCAAAATTAAGTGAATCTTAAAAAAAGAAAGGAAAGAAAAACACAAAGAAAAGAAAAACACACTGGGCAAATATACGCATGCCTGAAATCTGGAAAGGACACAGGAAGAGAAAGGCTTACAGTGTGGCCATCTCACCTGGGGGGGGCGGTGATTTTTCACTTTCTCTCTCTCTGTCTCTCTCTGGTCAGCACAAACCCTATAGCACAAAACAAAAGACTTTTTCAAACCAAAGAGTAAAATTAGATTGGATGCTTTGTGTGTAAGACACTGTACAAAAACTCATTTAAAAATTTACAGTGTGGGGCCAGCAGATGGCATAGCAGTAATGTTGCTGGACTCCCACACAGCCAACCACGGTTTGAGTCCTGGACTCTCACTGTTTCTATCTCTCTCTCCCCAGTGAGTGTACACCCTAAGGCAAAAACCTCTTTAAAAATTTTGCTATGTCACTGGACTCCCATGTAGTTGACTGCAGTTCAAGTCCTGGACCCAATGGCTTAAAACTCACGCTGGGCATATATGTGTGCATGTGTGCCCCAAATCCTGAGAGGAGACTGGAGGAGGAGGGCCTGCGGTGTGGCCATCTCTGCTGCAGGGGGTGATTTCTCCCTTTCTGTCTCTCCGTCTCTCTTTGTCTCTCTGGCAAGCTCTCTAGAACAAAATCTCTCCAAAAAAATATATATATATTTTGCAATGTACAGATTGGGCTTTTGTTCAGACTTCAGCCTTATCACTTATTAGCTGTGTGACTTTGGGAAAGTTACTGAACTTCTATAAGCCTAAATCGTCTCATCTGTAAAAGAAGGTGCCTATCCTCCCTGGACCACCCCAGACGCTGGGAGGAGTAGGGCAGGAAAATGTGTAAAGAACGGAGCACGGTGGCTGGCATGCAGTGTGCTCTCCATAGGCATGATTCTTTTTTTTTTTATTCTCTTTAAATTTATTTATTTCTTACATTAATTCACTATACATCATTACAGCATACAGATGAATTTTCCATCCAAAATACACTGTGTATTGTCTCAAGCACATCAACATACATGTTATCAACAAATAATTTTCCAATTCTTATGTCTTGTATACTTTGTTTTTTGTTTTGCCATCCTTGATTCCCTATCCCTCACCCTCTGCCATGTCCCTCTCTCCTCCCACATTGTCTCTGGTATCCATGGTTGCTTTCTATGCCCTTCCCCCCCCATTTAATTGATTTGCTAATGAACTTAATTAGTCTAAATATATCAAATAGCTAGCACAGCTGATATATACCTATACATGAACCCAAGTCTGACTTTAGGCATAAACCTCAGTGAGTAGAATGAACATAATATAAAGTAGTACCCAGCTGGGGCTAAATAGCTTACTGCAGTCATCAAATATGCATTTTTTTTTAAATTTCAATACGAACAGTTTTACTGTTTTATTTTTTTCTCCTGTAACTTTTTTTTTAATTACTTAACATTCATTCCCTGAGCATCATCACAACATACTAAATGTGGTTTCCCATCTAGAATAATCATACATGTTATTATCAATAATATTCCATTTCTACTTTCATACATATGTATATGTATATGTATATATATGTTTTTTTACCCCATGTTTGACCCTCTGCCCTTTCCCACTCTCTTATTACACTATCTCTGCTATATACAGTTGTCTTCCATTCCTTTTCCCCCAACATTTTGTTGATCACACAATTT
>NW_006159525.1:6812283-6817216 GCF_000334495.1 Tupaia belangeri chinensis
TTTAGTACTTTCAAGGGAGATTTTGATTTCCTGTATTATAGCTTTCATCTCTAACAGTTCCATCTGATTCTTTTGTAAAGTGTGAAATTCCTCTTTTAGATCTTGCATGAATTTCCTCACCTCCTGGAACTCTTCAACTCCTTTCTCCTTCCTCTTCAGCAGTTCCTTGTCTCTCTTCTCTTCCATCTCTGTTAGTTTTGCCATTATGAATGTTCTTCATTCTTTATCAGACATTTCCATGATTTCCATTGAACTGTGTGTGGATAAAGAGGAGCTATCCTTTTCCCTTGTGGGAGAGGTATTTTCCTGCTTCCCCATATTTCTTGTGGTCCTGCAGCGATTTCTAGTCATCTGGTGGATGATCGGTTTCTTCCCAAACTTGGAAGTTCAATCACGCGAGTTTTGGATGCTGGAGGCCCAGTTATCAGTGGGACATCTTCCTTTCTCCCCAGCGACCACGCGGAAGGAACTGCTCCATAGGCATAATTCTTTAGGCTTAAACATTCCTATACTTGTAGATAGAGGTGGAGTGGTGGTTAAGGCACTGGACTCCCACGTGGCTGACCGCAGTTTGAGTCCCAGACCTGGTGGCTTCCTTTTTCACTCTCTGTCTCTCCCTTTGGTGAGCACACATGCCCTATAGCAAATTTAAAAATAATAGTAATGATAAATAAAATGTATAATGATAATAATAATTATTTTTAAAATGTTAAAAAAAAATCACTGTTACTTCATTTCTGCTGACTCCATACACATAGCTATATACCAAAGTCCTTGTTCTAAATTCTTTCCAGGGAAGACGTTGTATTTTAGCTTTGGAGACTATTATCTCAGAATTTCAATGTGTTATTTGGAAATCATCTTGTTCGCATCATAAGTATTGAGTAAGCAAATTGTTGAGATACTCGGAAGCTTCTGAAACTCAATCAAGGAGTTATTGTTTAAGTTAAGAAGTTATAGTGTTTTGGGGCTGGCAGGTGGCATGGTGGTTAAAGACACTGGACTCCCACAGGGCCGACCATGGTTCAAGTCCTACACAGCTTACTTTCTCACTTTCCCTCTGTCTCTCTTCCTCTCTGTCTCACTCTCACTCTGTCCCTCTCTGGTCAAATTAAAATAAGTAAGCAAATAAATAAAGTTAAATCATCTCTTTTTTAAAAAAAAAAGTTACAGCATTTCCTCCAGACTGGCAAAGATGGTGACTCAGGATTGGTTAGGTTAAAACATTTTAAATAAATACCATTGTCCCTTTTTTGAAGTTGGCCAAAATATTTTGGCTATTTGTAAAGAGTTGTAGACAAAGGACATTTTTCTGTTTGCCTTTTGAACCTGGATGACCTCATTATAACTCATACATCCCCCCGCCAACATTTTTTAGAATTATTTATTTAATTTATTATTGTTATTATTTTTTAATTTGCTATAGGGCACATGCACTTACGGAGAGAGAAAGAAAGAGAGAGAGAGAGAAAGTGAGAAAGCAAGTCACCAGGTCCTGGACTCAAAACCGCGGTCAGCCATGTGGGAGTCCAGTGCCCCAAAAACACATGCCGACCAGGAGGTGCCCTCTAGTACATTTACTAATAGTCACCAGAGAGAGACAGAGTGAGAGAGGGAGGGAAAGTGAGAAAGGAAACTGCCACATCGAGGGCTCACACTGTGGTCGGCTATGTGAGAGTCCAGCGCCTTAACCGCCATGCCACCTGTTGGCCCCAAATAAATAACTATTAAAAAATTATTTAACTCTGGGGCCCAGCAAATGGCATAATGTTATGTTGCTGTAACCCCACATAGTCAACTGCAGTTCAAGTCCTGGACCCGGCAGCTTAAAACTCATGCTGGTGTGTGAGTGTGCGTGCATGTGTGCCCAAAGTCCCAAGAAGAGAATGGAGAAGGGATTGTGGCATGACCATCCACCCGGGAGGTGATTTCTCACTTTCTGTTTCTCTGTCTCTCTCTGTCTCTCTGGCGAGCACACGTGCCCTATAGCAAAAATCTCTCTAAAAATATTTTTAAATTATTTAACTCTAGGACCAGCAGATAGCAGAATGGTTATGTCACTGGACTCCCATGTAGTCATCCACAGTTCAAGTCCCAGACCCAGCTGCTTCAAACTCATGCTGGAGGCATACCCGTGCATACCCAAGAATCCAAGAGGAGAATGGAGAAGGGATTGCAGCATGGCCATCCTCCCCTGGAGAGTGATTTTCTGCTTTCTGTCTCTCTGTCTTTCTCTGTCTCTCTAGCAAGCACTTGTGCTCTATACCAAAAATTTCTCTCTTAAAAAGAAATTGATAGCAAGAAATACCTTGTATTTATGAATGAATCTGATTTAAAGGTACACTATCCTGACCAGCAGATAGTATCATGGTTACAATGCTGGACTCCCACATAGTCGACCGTGATTGGAGGCCCAGACACAGCAACTTAAACTCACACTGGGCACATGTGCATGTGTACCCAAGATCTTGAGAGGAGAATGGGGGAGATGGATTTGTGGTGTGGCTATCCCCCTGGGAGTTGATTTCTCACTTTCTGTCTCTCTGTCTCTGTCTTTCCTGCGAGCACATATGCCCTATAGGAAAAAATCTCTCTTAATAAAAGTTACATTTTCCTTACTATGAGAGTTTCATTCTACCCAATGAATTAGTGATTTGAAGACTCTACATGGATGGACAAAGGATCCTCAAAAAATTACCTGAATAATCAACATGGACCATTCCACCAAAATCCAAGTGTTGTAATTTATTTACTAACATATTTATTCAAAGCACTGAAAGTATATCATCCATATTCTATCATATAGTTATCTTCACAATAGCCTTTGAGTCATTTAACAGGAAGTATTTATTTTTCTAGGCTACGGATGTGAACATAATGATTTAGGGATTGTTGTCTGACCTTTGTCATTTCTCAACTCCAGTCACTTAAACTGCAGCTTTGCACTTGAGGATGGCACACAAAAACTAACAATAAATTGAAATCCAAAGAAACACTATTGGCTTCCTCTATGTCTCCCAAAGTGAGCTTGACAAATGGAACATGGAGATAAGGATGTTACAGTAATAGTAAGAAACACTTCCATGTAATTATTTCACTATTTGTGTCATCTGGGGACGATGTTATAATTTTTGGAATAAAATTATGAGAAAAGATTATCGGAACAATACAGGGAAGGAAAAAGACCATCCTCTTCTGATGCAGTAAAATCAAATTGTGATACAGAACAATGGCTATGTATTCTTTCCTATAGGGAAAACAGCTTTCAGAAAATAACATTATTAAACTGTTTATAGGAAACAGCCTATAGAAATGCAAAACAGGTATCTGGATAAACGTGTCAATTTTCCTTCACCGTTTTCTTATTTGAGAAGTCTTACGTGACTATGACAATGGCCAGATGATCATTTTGCATTTCCTGAATACTTTGGAAAGCACTTGACAGAAACAATCATTTCAATGGAAGAAATTGAGTTGTAAGTTCCAGGGTTCAATAAAGTGTAATACTTCCCACTCGCCTAGGATGTTACAGCCCTAGAAATCCACCTTCCTCACTGAAATGCCCGCCTTTTTCTGTGAGTGGGAGGCTACCTTTGGATATTATCCCATTGGTTGTTCATGGAATTATGTAATAAGCTTATGCACCAACACTGAACTTGTCAGGATGTTTGCTTTTGTGAACATATTTAAGAAGTTTTAAAACCAGCATCCTCACATAAAATATCTACCTTTTCAATTCTCAAGACATTTCCTCCTGTCAGAAATAACCATGTAAAAACTGCCAGCAATTGCAAAATCAGTTCAAAATTGTTGTTTTACAGGTATAAGGGAGAAATAAATTCAAGTTAGAAGTCACTAAAATTGCAGGCACTGTTCACTGTTTTTTAAGATATTCTAACACTTGTAGCACACCCACCCCACAGACCCACAGGGTCTTCACATCAGTCTACAGGCCCTCGCTCACGCTCACCATGCTGGGAACCTGCACCACGAGACCACTGGCTCATATTCACTAAAAACGAAGAGTCTTTGCAATCTCTGCAAAAACACTGTTATGCGTGGATCAATCCATGATGGGAACATTGTTATTATTTTGTTTTAAACTTACATTGCCCCAGCCCACAAAGAAACCTCAAGGTTGCTGTTAAGAAAAGGAATCACAGCAAGTCTGCCTGAAACAAATAGGTTTTTCCCCAAGAGGAGCTGACCCCTTACAGAAGCCCAGATGGGAATGGGAAGCATCCACTGCCCACCACTGCTGTGACAGCTGCTGGAGTTGACAATTAAGTGCTTTCATGCAAAGAGTTGTGGCTCTGCTTTGAAATGACTATCTAATTTATGAAATAGGTCTCTAGATAAAAAGTGGGTTTTGAGTATTCTTTATCTTTATAAATGTCTGTGATGATAGATTCTAAATTTTAAAATATGTGTTCATCAATTAGGAAATAGAGAAAAGGGTAACAGAAGGAAAAGTATTGAGAAAGGGGTGAATTTTACCACTAATATAAATTCACATAATTACTATTATTTATTCTAAAGATAATTCTTCTCTTCTATTTTTTAAGAATTTTATAATGGGAAATTTCTTTTGGGCAATGTTTGGCATCTTGAATAAAATGTTAAGTCTCCGGACAAAAAACCCCGAGTTTAAGTTCAAGCAATGAATAATCTACCATTACTTTATTTAAATTTACCATGAAAATGAGAATTGATTCTTGAAATGATGAAATACAATTTCAATAGGGTCTATCCTATTGTACTTAGTATATTAAAAGTGTTCAATAAGGGACCAGCAGATGGGGAATGGTTATGTCACTGGACTCCCATGTAGTTGACCTCCCAGACCCAGAGGCTTAAAACATGCTGGGCACGTGTGCATGTATGCCCACAATCCTGAGAGGAGAATGGAGGAGAAGGAATTGCAGCATGGCCA
>NW_006159525.1:6823377-6826510 GCF_000334495.1 Tupaia belangeri chinensis
ATTTTCTTTTTTTTTTTTTTTTTTTTTTATTTTTTTTTTTTTTTTTTTTTTTGCTATAGAGCATGTGCACTTGTCAGAGCAAGAGAGAGAGAAAGTGAGAAATCACACCCCAGGGAGCATGGCCACACTGCAATCCCTTCTGCTCCATTCTCCTCCTGGGATTTTGGGCTTGCACAACCATGCGTCCACAGTGAGTTTTAAGCTGCTGAAACTGAACTACCGTTTGACTAAGTGGGAGTCCAGTGACATAACCATTATGCCATATGCTGGTTCTGATACTTTCTATTGTATATCGATTGGAAACGTGCTAGTCAGGGCCCACTAAATTGATTGTATAGCAAGGTTTATAGAGTGCTTGCGCTGCATGATCTTGGGCAAGTCATTTTTTTTCCCTTGTTAGGCCTTGATTTTCTCACTGGTAAAAATGTGAGGGTTGGACCAATTGATTCCAAGTGTATCTGAGCTTGAACAGCCTGAGATGCTTTGTGAAATGCGAAAGTCCATGACTGGACCAGTTTAAGAAAGGGCATGTTCATCGGCTATTACATGCGTTGGTTTATTGAGACAGGAGCACATACACAATGGCTCACAAACCCCAGCTATTGAATAATAAAAGCTTACGGCCTGGAGTGGTATACAACAGAAGAGCACATTCACGTGTCATTATTTAAAACAAACGAAACACCGCTGTAAGCTTTTTGAAACATATATACTCGGTTAGTATATAGCTAAAACATAATGAGCTAAATCCTTTTCCTGCCTAATACATTGTCAGAATATTAAGCAGTCTTATGTTTGAAAAGAGAGGAAAAACTATACAGTGGAAAAACCAGACAACAGCTTGACCATGGATCAGGATTCACATCACCAACAACGGACAAATGGACATCCGTGTGTCTCCTGACACCATACCTTTGAAAAGGATACAAGATACTGACATGGCAACTCAGGTCAGGAATAGATGATAGGAATCTAATTTAAAGGACACTTCGGAGAAACCTGGAATGAGGTTTACTAAAAGAAATACATGTGTGTGTTGGGGGAATTGGGGGAGAAGGGACTAGGGAATGAATTGTTAAAAAAAAAAAAGACAAAGTGATGTTTGGGATTAAAAGAGATTAAAGAGATGCGAAAGCTAATTGTTATCCTATACTGGATTTTCTATTAGAAGAAGATGCCATAGAGAATGTACTGGCTTAACTGACAAAATTGAGAAACAGAAGGAGGCAGATTAAATGAAATTTTGTACCAGTGTTACACATTTACTGAAGGTGGTAACTATACTGCAGCAATAATAGAGAATATCCTGATTTTTAAGTATGTACTGCTTGTAATTAATTTTCTCTTTTCTTTTCTTATTTTTTTCTTTTCTTTTCTTTTCTCTTCTCTTCTTTTTTCTCTTCTTTCCTTTCCTTTCCTTTCCTTTCCTTTCCTTCCTTCCTTCCTTCCTTCCTTCCTCCCTTCCTCCCTTCCTTTCTTTAGAGAATTTTTCCTTAGGACATGTACGCTCGCCAGAGAGAGAGGAAGAAAGACAGACAGAGAGACACAGAAGGAAAGTGAGAAATCACTCCACCTCCCTAGGGGGGATGGTCATGCTGCAATCTTTTCTTCTCTGTTCTCCTCCCAGGATTTTGGGCATGCAGGCACACACACCTGGAGTCATTTTCAAGCCATTGGGTCTGGGGCTCAAACCAAGGTCAGCCATGTGGGAACATGGCAATGTAACCACTACACCATCTGCTGGTCCCTGCAATTCATTTTCTAAGAAGACAGGGAAAAAAACAAACAAACAAAACAAAAACAAAAACAGTGAATAGAAAGAAAGCACAAGCCATCAGTGTGCAAATGACAAGCAGATGTGGAAATATATAATAGATGAATTCAGGATGTACACAGGTGTTCCTTGTACTGTATTAATTCTTGGACCATGTAGATAAGTTTGAAATTAATTTCCAGCTGAAATTTTTAAAAATGAGCCCTTTGGGCCCAGCAAATGGCATAATGTTATGTTGCTGTAACCCCACATAGTCAACTGCAGTTCAAGTCCTGGACCCGGCAGCTTAAAACTCATGCTGGTGTGTGAGTGTGCGTGCATGTGTGCCCAAAGTCCCAAGAAGAGAATGGAGAAGGGATTGTGGCATGACCATCCACCCGGGAGGTGATTTTTCACTTTCTGTTTCTCTGTCTCTCTCTGTCTCTCTGGCGAGCACACGTGCCCTATAGCAAAAATCTCTCTAAAAATATTTTTAAATTATTTAACTCTAGGACCAGCAGATAGCAGAATGGTTATGTCACTGGACTCCCATGTAGTCATCCACAGTTCAAGTCCCAGACCCAGCTGCTTCAAACTCATGCTGGAGGCATACCCGTGCATACCCAAGAATCCAAGAGGAGAATGGAGAAGGGATTGCAGCATGGCCATCCTCCCCTGGAGAGTGATTTTCTGCTTTCTGTCTCTCTGTCTTTCTCTGTCTCTCTAGCAAGCACTTGTACCCTACAGCAAAAATCTCTCTAAAAAAAATTTATTTAATTCATTCCAACATGAGAATGATCAAATTATTAATGATTTTTAAGATTCTTAAAATGAGCTATTAAAACTATTGGTTTTTATTATTAAATTATTAAAATTCAAGCCCAATTAGAAGAAAAACTATCTTTTCTCCTCAAAGAAGACTGCTATGGGCCAGCCAGATGGCATGCTGGTTAAGGTGGTGGGATGCCAAGGGTCACTGTGTAGTCACGTCAGACCCGCAGCTTGTAAACACACGGGACAGGTGTGCATGCATGCCCAGGGTCTGCAGAGGAGAATGAAGGAAAAGGGATTGCAATGTGGCCATCCTCTCTGGGGAGCAAGTTCTCATTTTCCCTATCTCTCTTTCTCTGTCTCTCTCTGGTGAGCACACATGCCGAATAGCAAAAAAAAAAAAAAAAAAAAAATTAAGCTTAAAAATCTTTTACTATATTGCTCTATGATTATACCAATTTACATATGAAGAAGCCTAGAGTGGTGTGTGCATTCATACATGTACAAAGACAGAAACGCACATAGCTGGGGATGACAGGTGGCACAGTGGTTGAGGCGCTGGACTCCCACATGGCTGACTGTGGTTTGAGTCTTGGACCTGGCAGCCTG
>NW_006159525.1:6826970-6840673 GCF_000334495.1 Tupaia belangeri chinensis
GCTGGCAGGTGGCGTGGTGGTTAAGGGCGCTGGACTCCCACATGGCCAACCGCAGTTTGAGTCCTGGACCTGGTGGCTTGCTTTCTCACTTTCTCTCTCTCTCTCTCTAACTCTCTCTTTGTCTCTCCCTGGTCAAATTAAAATAAATAAGATGAATGAATAAACAAATTTAAATGAAATAAAATGAAAAACAAGTAAGACACAAACATACATTAGTCTGGGCCTACACAGGGTCAGGAGGGTTACCCTCACTGTCTTCCACCTTTACAGCCTGGACCACTGGAAGGACCTGAGATGAAATCAGCATGAGATTCAGTCAAGCACTGGAGAAAGTGGTGCAACCAAGAGACTCGGTAAACAGGAGGGAGGAGACTGCCACAGCATACTGTTTTCTGGGAAACTTTTTCTAAGTAGGAGTATGCTCTAAAATAATGATAGAAGTATCATGAACATGTAAGACAGCAGCTTGGCTACTGTGTATCCCGCTGAGGCGCTCTGCAGTGTACGTAGCCTGCTTTCACAGGGCAGGCAGCTCCACCATGAACACCTGAGTAATGAGCTGTGTTGTGATGTTAGGGTGGCTGTGATGTCACTGGGCAAGAGCAAGTTTTCATCTCCCTTATAATCTTATGGTACGCCTTTGTATACGTAGTCCCGTATTGACTGATACATCATGTGGTGCATGATTGTCCCCATACTCAAAACTTTAGGGTCTTCGCTTACGAGGGAGCTTAGACTAAAATAGGAGTCCTGCCCATCAAATTTCTCTCTCTCTCTCGCTCTAACTCTGTTTCTCTCAAATTAAAATAAATAAGTGAATAAATGAAGTTAAATAAAATAATTCTTAAACATTAATTAATTAATTAATTAAATGGTGGCAGACATGTCCAAGGAATGCTGTGGGGATTTGATCCATTTATGAAGCGGTGATAGGTGAGTGTGTGGAGATGGCGACTAGTGGGCAACAGAACAGCACTGGAGTGGTGTAATACGAGGACATAGTGTCATCGTGTCAGAACCCTTGGAACAAGTATAAACAATGGCTGTGCAACAGAAAAACCCATGTCCCCTCGTCAATGGGCCTGTTTTACTATGAAAAAAAAATCAAGTCTTGTACATTTTCATAATAAACTTTTTGTTAAGTTAAAAAAAACCCACACATTTAGTTTTGGAGAGTTATTAGCAAAAATCAACTTACATTTTCCTTACTTCTTTCCTTCCTTCCTTCTTTCTCTCTTTCTTTTTCTTTGTAATTGTAATTGCCAGAGGGCACATGTGCCACCCTCCCAGTGGGGTATGGTCACACTGCAATCCCCTCTCCTCCGTTCTCCATCCTGTCAGGATTTTTGGCACACATGCACATCCACCTGAAAAGTTTCAAAGCTACTAGGGCCAGGATTTGAACCATGGGCAGCTATGTGGGATCTCGCTTCTTTAACCATTAGTCTATGGAGGCAGTCCAAATTCTGTTTTTCCACTTGCAATTGTTTTATTTAAATCATCCATCCAGCAAATATTTATTTTCTTAATTCTTATTTATTTTATTTTATTTATTCATTCATTTATTTATTAAAATTTGACCAGAGAGAGACACAGAGAGAGAGAGAGAGAAAAGGAAAGAGAAAGAGACAAAGGAAGCCGCCAGGTCCGGGACTCAAACCGTGGTTGGCCATGTGGGAGTGTCCAGCACCTTAACCACCCCGCCACCTGCTGGTCCCCATTCATCCAACAAATATTGATTGAGCACCTTCTATGTACCGTGCTTCTTTGTTTTTCTGTTTGGCAAATTACTTCTTCTTAATTTTTTTTTGGAAAGGTTTTTGCTATAGGGTGCGTGCGCTTGCCAAAAAGACAGAGAGAGACAGAGAGACAGAAAGCAAAACATCACCCCCCAGGGGGGATGGCCACGCCGCAATCCCTTCTCCTCCATTCTCCTCTCAGGATCTTGGGCATGCACGCACACGCACTGGCGTGAGTTTAAGCCACCGGATCCGGGACTTGAACCGCAGTCGACTCCATGGGAGGCCAGCGAAATAGCCATTATGCTAATTGCTAGTCTTATTTTTTTTTTTAAAGAACTATTTCATTTAACTTTATTTATTTATTTTAATGACCAGAGAGGGAGAGAAAGAGAGAGAAAATGAGAAAGCAAGCCACCAGGTCTGGGACTTGAACCGTGCTTGGCCATGTGGGAGTCCAGCACCCTTAACAACCACACTACCTGCCAGCCCCTGGATCAAAGCATTTTGGTCCTAGTAGTGATTGTTTGCTTTTCCAGGGTGTGTGACTGCTAGAGAAGACATTTTCCCCCCTCTAAGCCTTTGTTTTCAAAGGAGTTTGTTCTAAAAGCCAGGGCATAAAGGAAAAATTAAATACGGTCAACTGTCCCCCTTGAACATCTCTTCCATTATCACTCCTCCATTAACAGGCAGGACTGGCCCAAGCTCAAGACCAGACAATGTGGGGCCAGCAGATGGCATGGTGGTTACGTCACTGGACTCCCACATGGCTAACTGCTCTTTGAGTCCCAGACTTGGTGCCTTGAAACTAATGCCCAGCGTGCATGCATGCATGCGTACATGTGTGTGTGCCCAAGATCACGGGATGAGAATGAGAGCAGGGATTGAAGTGTGACCATCCTCCCAGGGGAATGATTTCTCCTTTTCCCTCTGACCATCTGTGTCTGTCTCTCTCTCTGGCGAGCATATGTATCCTACAGCAAAAGCCTCAGGAAAAGAAAAAAAAAAAAGTGACCAGTGTGTGTGTCTCATCTCTTAACCAATAATCGTATACATAATTACCCATAAAATTTTTCTAAATTTTCATCTACTTCTTCCATGAGATAAAGAGGAGATGGGAGGCACCCAGCAAGTCTTCCTGCGGGGCACCCGGCAAGTCTGCCTGCTGATCCCCAGCCTCAGCCTGCCAGGGTCAGAGTACTAGCACTGTGTGCCCGGCCCGCACAGGGACACTTGGGACATAACCCTGGGACCTGCCCGTATGAGCTCAGCACTGCAAAGCCTGGTGTCACCCTGTACCGCTGCTACTGGCCACCCACACAATCTCAGTCTGTCTTCTTTTCTTTCTACCTTGTCCCTCACAGCTAGTAGAATTAAAGTAGGTTAAATGCACTGTTGGTGACCACACTTCCTTTTTTTTAAAGAATTATTGGGGGATACCAGCGGGTGGTATGGTGGTTAAGGTGCTGAACACTCCCACATGGCTCACCACGGTTTGAGTCCTGGACCTGGTGGCTTGTTTTCTCACTTCCCCTCTTTCTCTCTCTCTCTGTGTGTCTCTCTCTGTCAAATTAAAAATAAATGAATAAATAAAATTTAGTAAATAATTATTTAAAAAAAAGAATTATTGAGAACTAGCATGTGGTGTGGTGATTAAGGCACTGGACATGCCCACATGGCTGACCATGGTTCGAGTCCCAGACCTGGTGGCTTGCTTTCTCACTTTCTCCCTCTCTTTCTGTGTCTCTCTCTGGTCAAATTAAAATAAATTATTGAATTAATAAAATTCAACAAATAACTCTTTTTTAAAAAAAGAATTATTTATTGGGACCAGCACAAGGCATAATAGTTACGTCACTGGACTCCCACACAGTCAACCACAGTTTGAGTCCTGGACCCAAGCAGCTTAAAACTCACACCGGGGGCACATATGTGTGTGCCCAAAATTCTGAGAGGAGAAGGGATTGCAGGGTGGCCATCCCTCCCAGGGGGGTGAGTTCTTACTTTCTGTCTCTCTGTCTCTCTCTAGCAAGCACAGGTGCCCTATAGCAAAAATCTCTCCTTTTTAAAAAAAAAAATTATTTATTAGTATTTGTGATTATTATTACTCTTTAATTCGCCAGAGAGAGAGAGAGGGAGAGTGAGAAAGCAAGCCACTAGGTCCAGGACTTGAACCTCAGTGGGCCATGTGGGAGTTTCTAGTACCTTAAGCACGACACCACCTGCTGGCCCTGGTGACTGCACTTCTACGGTGACTATGCTGTATGCTTTTCGGATGATTTATAATTCATAGAAAGCCACTGGCCCAGTGCCTGGCCCGCAATAAGCCTCAAACAAATGGTAGTTCTTGCTGTCCTCCTCACCACCACTGCTCAGGGGAAAAGTGCTCTTTCTTTTCAGAGCGTCTTTGAGCTGGATCGCCCCAGGGCACTGTAGCGAAACTGCAGAACTCTCATTTTGTCTTCATTCGATGAGTGGTTTCAAGGTGCCTCACCGGCACAGGCGTGATCGATGAACACCTGTCCAATGACTTACAAAACCTCTGGCTCTGAGAGGATCAAGCAAAGCAGGAAGAGCATCTGATATCTGATAAGAGTACTTGGCCGTTCCTGCCAAGATGGGAGTAAACAAGCCCGGCATTTCATAAATGTCTGTGTGGCTTCTGTTTTTCAAAAGACCACACACTTGTTTTAATTGATTCTATATATATTTTTATATTCCTGACCTGTGGCAGGATCTGAGAGAGACAGACAAGAGCCCTACAGACCCCTGTGGGTAAGAGGGAGCTGGATCCACATGGCTGACTGTGGTCGAATCTTGGCCCAGCAGCTTAGAAGGCACGCCAGGTACATGGGTTATGTGCACGCCCAAACTCTTGACAAGGTGGAGAAGGAGGCGAAGGGATTGCACGATGACCTTGCCCTTCTGGGGCCGTTTTCGGCCTTCCTTCTGTCTCTCTGTCTCCAGTGCATACACCCACTGCCAATTAAAAAAAAAAAAAAAAAAAAACAGGTGAGGTGGGGAGACAGATTTCAGAATTACCTGCCCAGGAATGGGAGTTCTACCCACGAGGCCGGGCATCTCAGTGAAGATGGCCATTTCCCCAAGCCAGGAGCCACCCTCCACTTCACCTGCCCTCTCTGCCTTCATCCTGGAATCCAGGCTCACAGCTGGCAGGTGGCCAGCTCTAGGACACCCTTCACCACCCACGTGACAAGAACGGCTCCGGCAGGTGCCTGGCAGGAGGAAGAGTAGGCATACATGGCAGCAGGGCAGCAGAATCAGGTGTCCCCAGACAGAGATGATTACTGGATGTACAGATAGACATGCAGATAGACAGACAGATGGATGATAGCTAAAAAGGTTTTTACTGTAGGGGTGTGCGCTTTCCAGAGAAAGGCAGGAAGAAAGTGAGAAAGCACCCCCCGGGGATGGCCATGCAGCCATCCCTTCTCCATTCTCCTCTTAGGATTTGGGGAACACACGCACACATGCCTGTGGGTTTTTCAAGCAACTGGGTCCAGGACTCAAAGCATGGAGTTGGCCAGGTAGATCCAGTGTCTTAATCACCATGCCCCCTGCTAGCCCCAGAATGTTCCATTCTTTTACCTTTTCCTCCTCCTCTTCCTTGAAAATTTTTCCTTTTCTTCTTCTTCTGCTACAGGGCACATGTATGTGCTTCCTGGAAAGAGAGAGAGAGAAGGAACGTGAAAAATCTCCTCCCAGCAGGGAGGAGAGGGCGGATGGCCATGCCACGAGCCCTTCTCCATTCTCTTCTCAGGACTTCGGGCACACATGCACACGTGCTGGGAGTGTTTCTCAAGCAGCAGGGTCTGGAACTCAAACCACACAATCGTATGTGTGGGATCCAGCTGCCTTAACCAGCACACTGGCCCTGATAAGATTTTTTTTTCAGAATTATTTAAGAGGCTGGCGGATGACATGGTGGTTGAGGAGCTGGACTCCCAAATGGCTGATGGTTCGAATCACAGACCTGGCAGCTCACTTTCTCATTTTCCCTCTCTGCCACTCTCTAGTCAAGTTTAAAAAATAATAAATAGGGAACCAGCAGTTAGCGTAATGGCTATGTCGCTGGACTCCCACGTAGTCGACCGCAGTTCGCGTCCCAGACCCGGTGACTTAAAACTCACACCGGGCGCGTGTGCGTGCGTGCCCAAGATCCTGAGAGGAGAATGGAGGAGAAGGGATTGCGGCATGGCAATCACCCCTGGGGGGTGATTTCTCGCTTTCTGTCTCTCTGTCTCTCTCTGCCTGTCTGGCGAGCACACACGCCCTATAGCGAAAACCTCTCAAAAATAAAAATAAAATAAAAAATAATAAATAATAAATAAATATTTTTTTAAGGAGACTCACACCACAGTCAGCTGTGTGGGAAGCCAGTGCCTTGACCACCGTGCCACCTGCCAGCCCAATAGGACCTTCTATGATCAAATATTCACCTGCTCATGCACCTGTTCAGCAGAAACTCATCTAGTCGCTCCCTGCAACGTGCATGTGCTAACTAGGCACTTTGGACTTGACCAAGAGAACATGGAGAAGGCCCCAGGGCTCAGGGAAGCGATGCTCTGGTGGGGAGGAGTGGATAAACACTTAGATGATTGATATCAATGTCGTGCTTTGTTTTTTTAAAGAGAGATTTTTGCTATAGGCCTCATGTGCTTACCAGAGAGACAGAAAGCCAGAAATCACCCCCCAGGGGAATGGCCATGCTGCAACCCCTTCTCCATTCTCCTCTCGGTATCTTGGGCACACATGCACACACGCTCAGCATGAGTTTTAAGCCGCCGGGTCCAGGATTCGAACTGTGGTCAACTATGTAACCATTACACCATCTGCTGGTCCTTAATGCCATGCTTTTAAGTCTGTTTCTGCCACGAGAGAAAAACAGAAGTCGGGGGACAGGGGGTGTGCCGCCAGCCTCAGCCAGCCTGGGTCACAGGCACATGCACCTATGCGTCCCAGGGAACCTCCAGCCTCAAACCCAGGACCTTCATCTGTGTCTGCATCGAAGCACGGCATCCTCACTGTGCCACCATCTAGCTCCTTAAAGGGTTAAGACCTGCAGATGACAGTGAGGGTCTCTGCACAGGGGACGTGCTGAGAAGTGACTTGGCCAATACCCAAACCAGAAGCTGTTCGTGTACGGGCGATGCTCATAACTTCACATTCCTGCCTATTCTGTGTGTTCACAGTTCTTTCTGATCTGGGAGAAACTAGTGAGGGTGCTTTTGAGATCAGTGTAACTTCCAGACCTGATCCCCATGTAAATCGGAAGCAAATCCCCAAGTTTTGAAAACTTGCCAAATAATTCAGATATACACTTGAGTTTGGGAAGCACTAAATTACAGAATTGGCAAGAAGCAGGACCTGCAGGTGGTGTGGCGATTAGGGGCGCTGGACTCCCACATGCTGACCGCAGTTCAAATTCCGGCCATGGCAGTTTGCTTTTTCCCTCTCTGTGTCCCTCTCTGGTCAAACTAAAATAAAATAAACAAAGTTAAATTAAAAATTATTTAAAAAATAAAAATTGTCAAGGTGCAAATTTGAATCTCAAATACCTAATGCAGGGAGTCCTCAAATATCTAATGCAGGGAGTCGTTGTGGGGAGACAGCAGTTGGCATGGAGGTTAAGGCCTTGGAACCCACGTGGCCCCCTGCATGGTTCCAGTCCCAGACCTGGCAGCTTGAAAAACATGCCAGCAGGTGCATAAGTGTGTCCCACGAGGACGGGCCCGCAGGTGGTGTGGACTCCCACATGGCCGACTGGGGTTCAAGTTTCGGACCTGAGGGCTTGCTCTCTCACTTTCCCCCTCTCTCTGGTCGAATTAAAATAATAATAATTAATACAATGAAATCAAAATAATTATTTAAAAAGCAAAACAAACCAAAAATCCCAAGACAAGAGTAGAGGAGGGAACTGGGGAGTAGCCACCCCCATGAGGTGTGATTTCTCACTTTCTAAAGTCTCTCTGCCCGCTCTGGGAGCTTCCATGCCTTATAGCTTTAAAAAAGAAAAAAAAAGGAGATGGGAAGTTGGGTGTAGATTTGAATGGAAATTGCTCCGTGAGAGGACTAGCCCCCTTCAAAAGTTATGCAAACTTCAACTGCAAAGAGAAATCTCACCGGGGACCCCTCACCCCATTCCCAGGAAACACCCTAGTACTATTTCCAGGACCTGAGTCATTTGATGTGCAGTAAAGATGTAAAAAGCAGCAGTCGGCTGCCGGAAAGCCGCCAGAATGAAAAATCTAGAATTGCAAATGTGAACCCCTGCGCTCGGACAAAGACTATGTTGATGACGCGGAAAGCTGAAAACAGAAGCAGAAATGATCTGATTCCAGAATATCCATGAAGGGGAGGGGGCGGGGTCACGCTAGCCATCCCCCACCTCCCATTATTATTCACAGAATAATAATACTTCCCTCAAAGAGATGTCCTGAGGATTAAAAATAAGACCGGCTTCGTGTCAAGCTGAGCCATCCCTCCACGCTCCTCAGGGCTTAGCGCCCGGCTTGTTCCTCCCCCCAGCACATTCCTCCTCCCGTTTCCAATCTGTCCGAGAAGTCCCCGTGGTTACTGTGTACATTATCTGGGTATTTAGCTGTGGGCTTACCCAGGTGGCATATTGTAACTTTACTCCGACAATTTGGAAAAACAAACAGAACGGTTCTGACCTTTTCGATTTCTTTTGCTTCCGCATCCCCCCACCCCACCCCAAGCCTGGCTCTTCGTGGTGATCTGTATCCCACTGCGAAGCTCGGGATCGGCTCTGCAGAAACGCAGCCTCCGGTTGGTTCAAAAGGTTCCTTTTCGGTTTCCCCACCTTAAAATGCTAACTTTGCAAATGATACCGATGTTCTTTCTTTTGTTTGATCTTATCTGATTTTTCCCCTATCAAGGGGCTTAATCTCACTCTTACTGGAAATTGCAATTTAGCCCACTTTAGGGTGGCTGAATCTTTAACAGCGGCTCAAGGCTCTGTTGTGAAAACAACCTGAATGGCACGGGTTTGTTCTGCTTGCACAACTGTGAGGAGATCTAGAGCAAAATGTTTTTGACACTTCATTTAAATGTCATTTAAAACATATACGTTGCAAAGATGTGCTTCAAGGGAGACGTTTTCATAAACGGGAATGTTGCGGTGTGACAGTGAGCACTGTGTGAGTATGACCTGAACCCCCTACAGACTGGTTTCGGGAGTACCATTGGATAGTTTTGCTGGTTATGCACCTGATTGATGATATAGACACTTGACCAAAAACTTTGGAAAAAAGACCATAGGAAGTTAAAACCACCTCTTGTCCGGCCCCTGGTAAGTCACACTCTAAATTAGCATGAAGGTGTGTTTCCTTCCAGCCTTTTCTCAAAGACCTGCAATAACCACTGCAAGCCTTCAGCTCCGCATGTCTGTTTACTACTCGAACTCAAATTCTGTCTGCCCGTGTTTGTCTGCTGTTAACAAGCCCAGCTCCTGCTGCTTTCGTAGCAAAATCCAAAATGTTTTGAAGGGAATATGGGGCAGGGAGAGGGAGGAGGGAAGAACAGATGATTTTACAAAGCAGTTGTACAAGTAAAAAGTTGTATTTTTGCTCTGCAATTGATAACTCCTTAACCACCCTCCTCTCGTAAGACCCTTCTCTCTAGATCCCTCCTCCTCAGGCACTTCACTCATGTGTGAAGTGGGGTGAAAAGGGAGGGGAGGGGCCTGCAATGGTTAAGGGCGCTGGACTCCCACACGATTGACAGCGGTAGAGTCCAGGACCTGGTAACTTGCTTTCTTTTCCTATCTCTCTCTCTCTCTCTCTCTGTCTGACCCTCTCTGGTCAAATAAAAATAAATAAATAAAAGAAGGGTTTAAAAAAGAAAAGAAAAGGGAGGGGAATGTGCAGCCCTCAGTGAAGGAGTTTAGGGTTGCATTATATACTTTTTTGGAGAGGTTTTGCCATAGGGCATGTGCGCTGGCCGAAAGAGAGAAAAAGAGAGGGAAATCACCCCCCAGGGGGGGATGGCCACGCCGCAATCCCTTCTCCTCCATTCTCCTCTTGGGATCTTGGGTACGCACGCACATGTGCCCGATGTAAGTTTAAGTCACTGGGTCCAGGGCTCTAACTGCAGTCGACTACATGGGAGTTCAGCGACATAGCCATTACACCAAATGCTGGTCCCTATGTGCTTTTTTTTTTTAATAAACAAATTCTTTAAAAAAAAAATTGATTTTTAATTTGACCAGAGAGAGGGAAGTGAAAAAGCAAGCTGCCAGGTCTGGGACTTGAACTGTGGTCAGCCATGTGGGAGTCCAACACCTTAATCACTATGCGACCTGTCGGCCCTGAGAGTCACTTTATAACTTCTTAAAACAAAGGGAGCAGAGTGGGAGCAGGAGCGGTACGGTTCTGACAATTCCTAGGCAGGCTTTCGCCCTGCTGACTAGCGTCATGATAATACAATTTCGTATGTTAAACAACAGATGTCAAACAGAAGAAAGAGTCAGAGACTTTGCTTTTCTTCTCTGTGGACCTCGTTCGCCCCCGAAGCAGCCATTTTTTCAGTTGCCATGACAGTGGTAATAGGAGTTTATCATTTTCCCATGCCTGCCGCATGGTAATGCAGTCCACACATGGACCTTATCTGGCTAGGCTGACATCTGCAGCTGGGCCGAAGCCGGGCCGCTGCCTTCCCCTGCCTTCCCCTGCCTCCCTCTCCCCACACTCCCCAGCTCCCGGTTTAAGGAGCAAACACACCCCTTCAGCTGGCCACAGAACAACTGATGCTTCCGCGGGCTACGAACAAAGCAGGTCGACTGAGAACTCGCCGAGAACACACATGGAGGCAGAAATCACGGACGGTACCTAGAAGTCATATCCTCTGCTGTGCACACCAGTTCTGGTCTTCCATTTTTTAACAACATTCCAAGTGCCAGACCCGTTTACACCCGGAGAAGAAAGATCTATTGAGAATCGCTACAACTGAGAAAAATCATTAACATTTTTATAAGAACACTGACTGTTTTCAATGAACCGAGGTGATGTCAAAATTAAAATTCACATTTGGAAAGGACTCCGAGTGAAGGAAGTTTATTCTTTAAAAGTTATCGTGAAGGAAAAATAGAAAGTTAGTTTAACCTTGATGGTAGGTACACAGATGTTCCTGCTGTTATTTCTGGGGTTTTTCTGTACTTTGAAACATTTTATAATTCCTCCTAGAATGATGAATTAAAATCTCTGACAGATGAGGAAAAGAAGAGGAAGAAACAGTGTAACCAGGCAGAAGCAAAATGAACCTCCAAAGTGATTTATGGCTACTTAGGCTTAGTTCTTTTTTAATTTTTAACAGAATGTAGCAGTGGTTGTCAGCTGATGCTGGCTTTTCTTTTTTTCCCTAATCCCTTAAAAAAAAAAAAAAAGATGCTTGCATCAATTGACTACCAAAATGATTATTTCGATTGTTGCTAGAGTTTATTCTCTAGCACAGAAAAACCAGTTGCCTTTATTTGCATTGTCCTTATTTTTAAGGCATCTGGCACGTTTTATTCCTTTTTTGTTATTTTGAGTTGTTCTTTTATCATTATCTGCAGGAAGCAGTATTAGCATGCGGCAGATAAGACCAGGATCCAGATGTGCATATCAAAGGATGGATAGCTACTTATTAAGAAAAACTTTTCTTTTTAAGCTGAGCTTCTGTTCAAAGGAATAATAAAGCCTATGGCGTTAGTGACAAACTGGTAATTCAATGCCTTGTCACCGCCATGCATTGGAATGGAAAAAAAAAGGGTGGAGAGGTCAAAGAAATTGGTAAGGTCCACACTTTAGAAAGCTGAAAAGGCAGGACTAGCGTAAAAGTTCGTCTTCCTCGGACACATGCGTTTATGCCCTGCTGTGCTTATTCACTGTTTTCTGGAGGAAATGAACGAGCCACGAAAGGGCTGGCTGTTACGATGACGGATGAATTTTGAATCCCCAAAATTATTTTTGGAAGAGTGAAGTTTGTTTACGTGGAAAGACTCCAATTTCAGGGCCATCCACCCGCCCTTCCCCTGTGCTTGAAACTGTGCTAGGGACGTGAGACACGCATACGTGTAAGGTCTGCAGAGTAAATCTGAGACCTAGTCTCTGTTCCCGGCTTCTATGGTGACTTCACCCCTCCTCCCTCCAATGTGTGTCTCTTAGCTTTGCAGGACTTTCCCTGCGAAGATGCACCTATCTACACATCCTACACAGCTACAGATCTACATATATATATGCTCTGGGTGTTCTTTTTTAACTATAGGCACCCCTTTACCTAACAACCGAGTTCTATTCCTACGGATTAAAGGAATTGGTCAATAAGTGAGGAGCTTAAAGGTAAATGCTCTGTGGTGAGTCATGGTGTCAGAAGGTATGTATTTTATTATTATTATTATTATTATTTCCTTAGTTTTGACCAGAGACAGAAAGAAAGGGAAAGTGAGAAAGCAAGCCGCCAGGTCAGGACTTGAACCGTCATCAGTCATGTGGGAGTTCAGCATCTCAACCACCAGGGCCACCTATTGGCCCCCAAGAGGGTATGTCTTTTTCAATAGGTATTATGTGACACCACATTAAAATAATGGCATTCTGGGCCAACAGGTGGCATGGTGGTTATGGGTGCTAGACTCCCACACGGCCGACTGTGGTTCAAGTCCAGAACTTGGTGACTTGCTTTCTCACTTTCTCTCGTGCTCTCGCTCTGTCCCTCTCTAGTCAAATTAAAATAAGTAAATAAATAAAGTTAAATAATTCTTTTTAAAAAATGGCATTCTATTTATACAAAAAACATACATTAGATAAGCACCAGAAAGTGAAAAAACACAGCACAATATGACAAAGCCGGTGTGATCATTTTTATTTATTCTGTGTGCTATGGTTGGTACGCGATAAAGTACAGATTGCTAAAGACTCTCTAGCCTCGGGATCAGCAGGTGGCGTGGTTAAGGTGCTGGACTCCCACATGACCAACCACAGTTCGAGTCCCAGACCTGGCTTGCTTTCTCACTTTCTCTCTCTCTCTCTCTCTGGTCAAATTAAAATAAATGAATGAAAAAATAAAAATAATGAATAATAAAAAAAAAAAAGAAACTCTAGCCTCGCATATTGCGGATGCTCTGCGTAGTAAATACTGACGGATGCGGGAACAAGGAAGAGCCTGAGAAAGGAGAGTCCCCTTGCTGGAGAGAGTCTGAGACCCACAGGCACTTCCAGTGCAGAGGGCTGCCCTCCAGTAAGGTGCCTCCTCTATCTCACTTACGACTAGATTTGCTGGTCTTTCCAACTCCTTGAGCATGTCTGCCTCATTGTTTTTGGTTGTTCGTTTGTTTGATTGATTTTAAAGAATTACTTATTTATTTTAATTTGCTAAGGGCACACATGCTCTCTAGAGGCAGAGAAAGAGAGAAAGCAAGCCACCAGGTCCGGGACTTGAACCGCAGTCATCCATATGGGAGTCCAGTGCCTTAACTACCACGCCACCTGCTGGCCCCTGCCTCATTGTTTTTTAATGTGTACATAGAGGTCTATTTTGTGAATATACCCTGATGTATAGAATCAATTGCCTTTTATGGGCCATTTAAGTTCCTTCCAGTTTTTTACTGCTGCAAACAATGATGCAATAAAAATGTTCATGTGGAAGCCTGCAGAACACGTGGTGGATAGGTGCTAGACTCCTAAATAAATAAAATTAAATGAATACTATTTTAAAATGCTCATATGGAGGTCAGCAGATGGTGTGGCGATTAAGGTACTTGATTCCCACAAAGTCAACCACTATTTGAGTCCCAGACCTGGTGGCTTGAAAATTGTGACAAATATAAATAAATATTTTTTAAAAGAAGAAAGGAAATCATACCAGGTACATATCATGCGAGCCCAAAATCCCGAGAGGAGAATGGAGGCGAAGGGATTGCTGTGTGGCCATCCCCCACCCCCCGGA
>NW_006159525.1:6840683-6853702 GCF_000334495.1 Tupaia belangeri chinensis
CTTTCCCTGTCTCTGTGATTGCATGCATCCTATAGCAAAAACCTAAAAAAAAAATTCCCTTATGTCTATTTTTGGGTGTTACTCTTCTATTCTTTTTAAACATATTAACTGTCTTTCATTTTCTCTGTTGGCCCAGAAAGATTTGTTTTAGTGACTGGTAAGGCATTTATATCAGGGCATCTATAGCAAAGGTCGTCAACCCCAGGGGCTGCACACCAGTGCCTGTTGGCTGGGCCGCATAGTGGGGAGTGGAGGAGCCAGCAAGGAGGCTTCCTCTCCTTTGCAGCCACTCCCCATCCCTTGCATTGCCACCTGCACTCTTCCTCCTGGCTGATCAGCAGAGGAATTGGATTCTCATGGGAGCGCTAATCCTACTGTGACTGTCTCATGTATCGCAGTGCAGTATTGATGGGAATAGGGTGCTTTCTGGATGTGTATGCTTGGGTCATCCCAGGACCAACACCCCCACCGGGGCATTGGAGAGATCGCCTTCCATGATGCTGGTCCCTCGTGCTGGCAGGTTGGATGCCACTGAAATGAAGGTTTAAGCCTGAAATAAATGATCAGAAACAAGATACTGTGTTACTTTTTCTTTAGACTAGAGATTTCTGACAACTCTGATAGGTAAATTAGTTCTGAGGATATTTGACTTCGCTTTTCTTCTTGGGTTCCCAAACTGAGTTATATCGTTTATTTATTTGTTGGTTGGTTTACTTTTTATTGTCAGAGTCTGGCGGAGCTTGCCAGAGAGAGAAAGAGAGAGGAGAGGGAGAAAGCAAGCCCCACGGGGTTTGATCATGCTATAGTCCCATTTCCTCTACCTCTCCGTCCTGTCTGGATTTTCCTTGCACCTGTACACATGCACTGGCGTGCCTTTTAAGCCACCAGGGCCTGGGTTTGAACTGCGATCAGCCATGTGGGATTCAGCTTTCTATAACAGCACTTAACTACTGTATTATGGGCCCAGCCCCCAAACTGAATTCTATAGTTGATTAAAACATGACTGTATGTGAGGCTATCAGAGTTGTTTTCGTTTGTTTATTTTGAAATATTATTAACCATCCTGTTTGGTAAATAAGCAAACAATGAAGTGAAGAACCTTTGCTCAGGGTGTAGACCTGGTAAATTGTTTTTAATCATAAAAATGATAGTGGTGTACGGATCAACCAGATGGCATAGTGATTAAGACGACCGAATCCCACATGGCTGACTTGGTGATTCAAGTTCCAGACCTAACACCTGAAAATACACCAGGCACATATGCACGTGTGCCCAAAATCCTAGAAAGAGAACAGAGGAGCCGAGATTTCAGGGTAGACAGCCTCTTTGGGGAAGCGCTTTCTCACTTTTCCTCTCTCTCCTTGTCTCTCTTTAGCACCCTCTAGCAAGTTAAAAAAATAAAGATCCTGGTCTTAATCCTATCAATATAGGGGGACTAGGAAAAGTTCGTAGAAAAATATAATTAGTAGACGTTTATGGGGCCAGCAGGTGATGTGGTGGTTGGTGAGCTAGACTCACACATGGCCAACCATAGTTCAAGTCCCAGACCTGGTGTCTTGCTTTCTCACTTTTTCTCCCTCTGCCTGTCTCTGGTGAGTGCATATGCCCTGTAGCAATTATTTTTAATGATAATGATAAGTAAAATTAATTAAATAATTCTTTTAAAATTATTTATTTATTTAATTCCATTTGTTTTTATTAGTTTTTTTTTCTTGGGATCTTGGGCATGCACGGACACACACCAGCGTGAGTTCAAGTGTCCAGGTCTAGGAACTGAACTGTGGTCGACTACATGGGAGTCCAGCAACACAGCCATTACGCCAACTGCTGGACCCAGTATTTGATTTTTTTATTTTTAGAGATTTTTTCTATAGAGCACATGTGCTCACCAGAGAGACAGAGATAAAGAGACAGAAAGCAAGAAATCACCACCCAGGAAGGATGGCCATCTTGTAGTCTGTTTCCCTCCATTCTCTTCTCAGGATTTTGGGCATGCACACATATGCTCCTGGCATGAGTTTCAAGCCACCAGATCCAGAACTCGAACTGTGGTTGACTATGTGGGAGTCCAGCACCTTAACCACTTCGTCACCTGCTTGTCCCAGTATTTGAGTTTTAAAGTGTAATTTAAATATCTTATGGATGACAGGCTCTCCTCTAAATTCTGAATAAAACTTCTCTAGTAAAAATGACCTTTGACCTAAATCATTAAATTACATGGGCAAATATACTAATACATGATATCTGTGATTATAGCTGATAGTTTCTAAGTGGCTTCCTTTAAATTTTATGATTCTACAACTCTAGAGATTATTGAATTATCAAGGGAATGGAGTGTAAAATAAGATAATTCTGTATTCATTAGTATCTCATGGTGTTTTAGAACTCAAGCTATGGGGTCT
Organism: Tupaia belangeri chinensis; assembly: GCF_000334495.1. Classification (NCBI taxonomy): domain Eukaryota; kingdom Metazoa; phylum Chordata; class Mammalia; order Scandentia; family Tupaiidae; genus Tupaia; species Tupaia belangeri. Next base: position 6,843,086 of record NW_006159525.1, read on the forward strand.
GACTTCCTAAGTTTAAAATCCTGGTTCTGTTACTTATTGGTTGGATAGATTTGGACAAATCACTTAACCTCTGTGTCTAAGATTTCTTCTGTTAAAATGGGAACAGTTTTTTAAATTTCTGAAGGATGACCTAGACATTACATACAGAAATGTAATATATCAGGGCTGGCAGGTAGCAAGGTGGTTAGAGTGTTGTACTCTCACATGGCCGACAATGGTTCAAGTCCTATACCTGGCAGCTTTCTTTCTCAATTTCCCTCTGTCTCTCTCTGGTGAGCACATGTGTCCTATAGCAAATTATATTTATATAGTTTTATTTATCATTATTATTCTTTTAATTTGCTATTCACCAGAGAGAGAAGGAAAGTAAGAAAGCAAACCACCAAGCTGCCAGGATTCGAATCATGATCGGCCATGTGGGAGTCCAGTGCCCCAACCACCACACTACCTGCTGGTCCCATAGTTTCATGTAATATGTGTTTTCCATGAACTTTTTGAAGATTACTGCATTTCTATCAGACTCTACACTGGCCTTATTTATAGTAGTAGAAAGAGTAGAAAATGCCCAAATAGCTGCCATTTAAGGGGGGTTTTTTTAGAAAATTATGGCACGGTGGGGACCAGCAGGTGCCTTGGTGGTTAAGGCGCTGGACACTCCCATATGGCCGACCAGGGTTTGAGTCCTGAATCTGGTGGCTTACTTTCTCACTTCCTCTCTCTCTCAGTCTCACCCTCTGTCTCTCTCTGGTCAAACTAAAAAAACAATAAGTGAATGAATAAATAAAATAAATAATTATTAAAAAAAATAAAAGAAAATTTTGGTACAGTGCCTCAGATGGCTTAGCAGTTATGTCCACTGGACTCCCGCATGGCTAACCATGGTTCGAGTCCCAGACCCCCTGGCTTGAAACTCATGCTAGGGGCATGTGCATCCCAGAAGGAGAATGGAGGGGAAGGGATTGCAGCGTGGCCATCCCCTCTGGGGGTAATTTCTCACTTTCCTTTCCCTTTCTGTCTCCTCTCTCTCCAGTGACAGCATGTGCCCTAAGGCAAAAACCTCTAAGAAAAAAAAAATTATGATACCTGGGGGCCAGCAGACGACCAGCCCAGTGGGTTGTCGGATAGGGCACAGAGTTAGAATCCTGATATGAGGAAATCTCTAGTCCACAACTTCCTGAGAGAGTGGAAAAGTCTTACCTTTCGCTCTAAAACTGTGAGTCTGCGTAACGTGTCACCCGCTAACAGGCTTGGGGGTTTGGGGCTGCAGTGTCTACCTCTGTGTTTCCTGAGAGGTCAGATGACCTCCAGATTTCATTTAAGTTTTCTATTATTCTCTTCTGAAAGGGACAAGGAGCTCTTGTTTGAACAGCTTCGGTGAGCCCAAAGGAAAAAATTGGCCATTATAAGGCACACAAAAGATCTGCTTTCCATACATTAGTTTGTCAATTACTTTCTTAATGCAAAGTGGGGTGGAGGAGTAGAAACTGTGGGGGAGGAAAAAAAGATTGTTTTGTGTCCTCAGCTAGATGTCAATATTTGACAGGAATAAATGGGATTTCATATCACATCTTTGCAAAGATAAAGATTGTGCAAGTAAGAAATCTTGCTGTTTTCCGTTCTCCCTTTCCACTGGCCTTTAACCATCCCTGTGTTTATTGCGTCAACAGAAAGGGAGAACTGAGGGAGAAATACATGCAATTGGCTTTGTTAAAATTTTAGCTACTGGAGGCCAGCAGGTGGCATGGTAGTTAAAGGCGTTGGACTCCCACATGGCCAACTATGGTTCAAGTCCTAGACCTGGTGGCTTGCTTTCTCACTTTCCTTCTCTCTCTCTCTGATCAAACTGGAAAATAATAATAAATAAATAAAGCTAAATAAAATACTTAAAAAACAATTTTGGCTACCGTTGTCCCCTCATAATAAAATGTACATGGCAAAATGAAAAAACACATATATTAAATTTGGAAAGTCTAGTAAAACAACCCAGTGCTATTGGAGTGGTTTTCTATTAATAATAGGTTGAATATGGGGGCCAGCAGGTGGCGTGGTGGTTAAGGCAGTGGACACCCATGTAACCAACCTTAGTTTGAGTCCTGGACCTAGTGGCTTGTTCTCTCACTTTCCCCCTCTCTCTCTTTCTCTCTCTGGTGAGCACACATGCCCTATAGCAAACTCAAAAGTAATGATAATAATAAATAAAATTTTTAAATAGTTAAAGTAATAATAATACGTTGAGTATAAAGTGTTTGACTTGAGAACCATGTATCTAAAGTTGAGGTTTTGGGGACCAGCAGATGGCATAATGGTTATGTCGCTAGACTCTCACGTAGTCAGCCATGGCTGATAGTGGTTCAAACCCCAGATCTGGCAGCTTGCTTTCTCACTTTCTCTCTCTCTCTCTCTCTCTCTCTCTCTCTCTTTATCTAGTGAGCTTAAGTGCCCTATAGCAATTTTTAAAAATTATTTTATTTAACTTTATTTATTCATTCATTTATTTATTTCAATTTGACCAGAGAGAGAAAGAGAGAAAGCAAGCCGCCCGGTCCAGGACTCAAATCGCAGTCGGCCATGTGGGAGTCTAACACACCAAGCCACCTGCCGGCCCCACTATAGCAAATTTTAAAAAATAAAAATAATAAATAAAATAAAATAAATAAATCTTTAAAAAAAAAAAAGTAAACTGCTGTTTGTTATTTTGTTTTGTGGGTTGGCTAATTTTCTGGACTCAGTCAGGAGCCCGCATGGTAGGATGGTCTTCACTTCACATTCAACTTATTATTGAGTCTTAAAGTCATTTTTGAAAATAACATTTTAAAAAATGCAGTCTGGGGAACCAGCAGGTGGCGTGGTGGTTAAGGGCACTGAACTCCCACATGGCTGACTGTGGTTTGGGTCCTAGACCTGGTGGCTGGCTTTCTCACATTCTCTCCCTCTCTTTCCTCTCATTCTGTCCCTCTCTGATCAAATTAAAATAAATAGATAAATAGATAAATAAAGTTTTAAAAAATGCAGTCTTAGTATTTCTAAGGGATTCTTCTAATCTTTTCATGTAAAAACAGTTTTCTACTGGGACTGGTGAGTAGTGTGGTGGTTAAGGTGTGATGGTTAAGGCGTTGGACTCGCATGTGACTGACCATGGTTTGAGTCCCAGCCTGGCAGCATGCTTTCTCACTTTCCCTTTCTCTCACTCTCTGTCTCTGCCCGGTCAAATTAAAAAGTTATAATAAGGCGCTGGCAGGTGGTGTGGTGGTTAAGGTCGCTGGGCTCCCACATGGCTGACTGTGGCTGGAGTCTGGGACCTGGCGGCTTGCTTTCTCACTTTCTCTCTCTCTCTCTCTGTCCCTCTCTGGTCAAATTTAAATAAATAAATAAAGTTAAATAAAACAATTCTAAAAAAGTTATAATAATAAATTAAATAATTCTTTTTAAAAAAGAAACAGTTTTCTATTTTGTAAACTGTATTATGAAAATTTTCAGGTATCTGGGATCTTCGAAAAGTTTGTAGAAAAATTGAATTATAATATGAATTTATTTTAGTGCATTTTTTTGTGCAATTTTTTTTTTTATACAGAGAGATTTTTGTTATAGGGTACTCACTAGAGAAACAGAGAGACAGAAACTGAGAAATAACCCTTCAGAGGAGATAACTACACTGCAATCCCTTCTCCTCCATTCTCTTTTTGGGATCTTGGGCACACACACACACACACATACACACACACACACGTGCCTGGTGTGAGTTTTAAGCCACCAGGTCTAGGACTTGAACTGCAGTCAACTATGTGGGAGTCCAGCAATATAACCATTATACCATCTGCTGGTCCCAGTGGAAAAATATTTTGAGGATCAAAAGGTAGCATGGATTTTCAAGCAGCTGGATCCAAAATGGCTGACTTCATGGTTTGAATCCCAGATCCAGCCTCTTACACATATGTGCCCAAAATCCCGGGAGGAGAATGGAGGAGAAGGGATTACAGTGTGGCCATCCCCCCCACCCAGTCCCTCTCTCTCTGTCTCTATCCAGCAAGTACACACACCCTGTAGCAAACTAACATAAAACAAAACAAAACAAAAATATTTTGAAATCTATGTGCAGTTTTTTCATGGTATGCATTTTCCATGATTTTTTTTTTTTTTTTAGTTTGCTATAGGGTGCATAGCAAAGAGAGAGAAAGAGAGAGAAAATGATCATTTATCGCTCCCAGGGAGGTAGAGGATGGCCATGCCATAACCCCTTCTCCTTCATTCTCCTCTCAGGTGTTCAGCATGCACATACATGTGCATGGAGTATTTTTCAAGCTGCTGGGTCTAGAATTTGTACCATGAAGTTGGCTATGTGGGATCCAGTCGCCCTAATCTCCATGCTACCTGCATGCCCTCCATGAACTTTTTGTTGTGGTTGTTGTTTTATGACTTTATTTGAAAATCAGCACTTAGTTCTCATCCACATTGACTGCAGATTTTTGAAAGTGGTAACAGGTACATAGGTCACCAGAGTGTAGAGCTTGTTGGTTGAATCTTCATCCTCGTTTTGTTTTCTGGACAACCGCACACGGACTCCATATGGGACGTTCCTTATTCCTTTGGTCCAGACAGCTTTGTTGAGCCTGGTGTCAATGCGCACATCTGGAGTCCCCATCTCTTTCATGGCAAATCTCCGGATTTCTTTGAGTGTCCGAGGGGCACGTTTCTTGAAGCCCACGCCATGGGTGCACTTGTGAATGTTGATGGTGTATTCCCGGGTCACCACCTCGGTGATGGCAGAACGGCCCTTCTTCTTCTCGCCACCCTTCTTTGCGGGAGCCATTCTGCCGGACCTACGCTGGAAAGAAAGAGCGCAAAGGATTGTGGGCTGAAATTTTTTCTTAAGATTATTTTATTACTTTATTTTAATTTGACCAGAGAGGGATAGAGTATGAGAGAGAGAGAATGAGAAAGTGAGAAAGCAAGCCACCAGGCCTGAGACTCAAACGGCACTTAGCCATGTGGGAGCCCAGCACCTTTAACCACATGCCACCTGCCAGCCCTCCTCCATGAGCTTTTTAAAGGAAGGTGAAAATGAATTATTTATTTATTTATTAAGAATTATTTTATTTAACTTTATCTACCTATCTATTTATTTATTTTAATTCGACCATAGAGGAACAGAGTAAGAGAGAGAGGGAAAGTAAGAAAGCAAGCCACCAGGTCAGGGATTCAGACTGTGGTCAGCCATGCAGAAGTCTAGCTCCCTTAACCACGACACCACCTGCTGGCCCCAAGATTTATTTATTTTTTATATTGCCAGATAGTGCATGAACTCATCAGAGAAAGAGAAAACATGTTTTTCAAGCCACCAGATTCAGGACGCAAACTGTGAAGTCGCCCATTTGGGATGTAGCCACCTTAACCAGACACTGGCTCATGCATTAATGCCCATTTTATTTGTTGGATTTTTGTTTGTTTGGTTGCTGTTGAGTTGTATGAGTTCTTTATGCGCTTTGGATATAAATCCTGTACCAGATAATGGTTTGCAAATATGCTCTCCCATTTTGTAGGTTGCTTTTTCATTTTGTTGATTGTTTTCTTTGCTGTGCAGAAACTTTTCAGTTTAATATAGGCTCACTCGTTTAGTTCTGTTTGTTGGTGTCATATCAAAAAAAAAAATTACTATGGCCAATATTGATGTCCAGGAGCTTTTCTTTTTTAAATTTTATTTATTATCATTTTCCAATATGAACAGAGAAAGACAGAGAGAGAGAGGGAGAGTGAAAAGGCCAAGTCTGGGACTCAGTCTAAGGTTGGCTATGTGGGAGTCCAGCACATTAACCTCCACGCCACCTGCTGGCCTCAGAAGCTTTTCTTCGAGGAGTTTCATTGTTTCAGGTCTTAGATTTAAGTCTTTAGTCCTTTTCTTTTTTTTTTTTTTTGGAGAGATTTTCACTATAGGGTGCGCGCACTCACCAGACAGAAAGAGAGAGACATTAGAGAGAGAAAGCGAGAAATCACCCCCCAGGGGGGATGGTCCCGCCGCAATCCCTTCTCCTCCATTCTCCTCTCGGGATCTTGGGCACGCACGCACACGCGCCCGGCGTGAGTTTTAAGCCACTGGGTCCGGGACGCGAACCGCGGTCGACTACGTGGGAGTCCAGCGACAGCCATTACGCTAACTGCTGGTTCCCAGTCTTTAGTCCGTTTTTGAGCTTATTTGTGTGTGCGGTAAAAGGATCCCATTTCATTCTCTTATATCTTTTGTGGTTCCATATGAAATTTAGGGTTTTTTTTTCTATTTACATGAAAAATGCCTATGGGCTTTTGATAAGGATTATATAGACTTTATAGATCACTTTCAATGGCACGAACATTTGGCAATGTTAATCCTTCTGATCCAAAACATAAGGTATCTTTCTAGCTATGTGTGTCTTTCATCTAATCCATCGGTGTTTTACGGTTTTCAGTGTACAGATCTTTTTGTTGTTGTTTTGTTATCTCAGGTTTTTGTCATAGGTTATATACACTCACCTGAGAGAGATAGAGACAGTGAGAAATTACCCCTTGGGGGGATGGCTATGCCTGTATCCCTTCTCCCCTCTACTGCTCCTGGAATTTAGGCATGCATGCACACACATCTGGCATGAGTTTCAAGCCACCAGATCTGGGACTCAAACCTCGGTCAGCCATGTGGGAGTCCACTGCCTTAACTACCATGTCACCTGCTGGCCCCCCTGGTTAAATTTATTACTAAGCATTTTATGCTTTTGATAATGTTATAAATGGAACTGGTTACGGCAAGTAAATACTTCTTGTCTGGTTCCCATGCTGATGGAACAGCCTTTAGGACCAGGGACAGGAGGAGCTGGAGCCAAGTCACATTGCTGTTGCAGGGTCTGCAGCTGGCTCTGCAGTAGTCAAGATTTTACCAAGGGCACAGTCAGGTGTGGTTCCTACCAGAATTCGGGGGAAGGACTGCTTCCGGGATCACAGAAGAACAGTCTCAGGGAAGGTTTGTTTTCCTCATCCTTAAAAGGGACAAAGGCAGACTTCTTTTTGCCTCTGGACTTCACCATTTCTCTGTGTCTTCTTGAATGCTGCAGCCATCTTTGGAGAGGCTCCCTCTCCATGAGGAGAGGGAGCTTGAGAAAACACAGTGAGGATGGGAAAAGTCCAATTCCCAAATTAACTAACTAAATCACCACCCCTGGAGCCATCCTAATGCCAGACGCAGTAAAAGACGGTTTATCAATGACCTTATTGTTTAGGTCCTGCTCGGTGGGACTTTCCGTTATTTGCAGCTAAAACATCCTGGCTTACAGCTTCCCTATGTTACTAAAACTCCAGAATTTTCTCTTTTTCTCTGTAGAACTGACCCTACCCTCTCTTTGAAGCCACTGAGGAGTGATTCTATTAAATAATTATATATATTTTTCCCATTATCATTTTGTAGAAACAGGAAATTACTATATAGATGACAGAAAGTTAAAGCTAAAAGGAGCCGTCCAAATTCTCCAGAGCACTGGCTCTCAACCTTGCTGTACTTTGGCATCAGCACAGGAACTATTTTTTGAAAAAGAATTATTTAATTTAATTTAATTTATTCATTCGTTTGTTTTAATTTGACCAGAGAGAGACACAGAAAAAGAGAGAGAGGGAAAGTGAGAAAGCAAGCCACCATGTCTGGGACTCAAACCACGATCAGCCACATAGGAGTGTGCAGCACCTTAACCACCACGCCACTTGCTGGTCCTCCAGAGGAACTTTTAAAAAATGTAAATAAAATAGGGCCGGCAAGTGTTATGGAGTTTAAGGTGCTAGATCCCACATGGCCGAGCGAGTGGTTCAAGTTCCAGACTTGGCAGTTCGAAAATCACACCAGGCACAAGTGCCCAAATACCTTGAGAGAATGGAGGAGAAGGGATTAAACGGTGGCCTCCACCGCCCCCCCCACCCAGAGGAACTTTTAAAAAATGTAAATAAAATAGGGCCGGCAAGTGTTATGGAGTTTAAGGTGCTAGATCCCACATGGCCGAGCGAGTGGTTCAAGTTCCAGACTTGGCAGTTCGAAAATCACACCAGGCACAAGTGCCCAAATACCTTGAGAGAATGGAGGAGAAGGGATTAAACGGTGGCCTCCACCGCCCCCCCCACCCCCGTGATTTCAAAAGACAAACAAACAAACAAAAAACATTGCTGCCTCCATCCCCTAAACATTCTGATTTTATTGAAGGCTGTGTCCTGAGCCACAGAGTATTTTCAAAGCGTTGAGATACATATTTTATTTATTTATTTATTTATTTATTTGTTTGTTTGTTTGTTTGTTTGTTTATTTGCTACAGGGTACATGCTTTAGAGATAGAGCGAGAGAGAAAGTGAGAAAGCATCCCCTCCAGGGAAAATGACCACTCCATAATCCCTTCTCCTCCATTCTTTTCTCAGGATTTTGGACATCCATGTGCACATGCCCGGTGTGTTTTTCTTTCTTTCCTCTCTCTCTTTTTTTTTTAAAGAATTATTTATTTGGGGTCAGCAGGTGGCATGGTGGTTAAGGCGGTGGAATTCCCACATGGCTGACCACGGTTCGCGTCTTGGACCTGGCAGCTTGCTTTCTCTCTCTGGCAAAACTCCTGTGAAAAAAATGATAATAATAATAAATAAATAAGTCTTTTTTAAAAAGAATTATTTTGAAAAGGCTTATTTAGTTAATTTTATATATTCATTCATTTATTTTAATTTGACCAGAGAGAGTGAGAGAAAAAAAAAAAAAAGAAAGTGAGAAAGCAAACCACCAACTCCAGGACTCGAACCATAGTTGGTCATGTGGGAGTGTCCAGCACCTTAGCCACCATGCCACCTGCTGGTCCTCTATTTTTTTTTTTATTTTTATTTTTTATTTTTTTTACAATTTGACCAGAGAGAGAAAGAGAGAGAAAGAGAGGAAAAGTAAGAAAGCAAACCACCAGGTCAAACACTCAACCATGATTGGCCATGTGGGAGTGTCCAGTGCCTTAACCACCACACCACCTGCTGGCCCCATCTTTTTTTTTTTTTAAGAGAGATTTTTGCCACACAGTGCATGCACTCATCAGAGAGACAGAAAGCAAAAAATCACTCCCTGAGGGAGGTGGCCACACCACAATACCTTCTTCTCCATTCTCCTCTTGGGGCTAGGGAAACATACCCACGTGTGCCTGGCATGAAATTCAAGCCACTGGATCCAGGACTCGAACTGTAGTCCACAACATGAGAGTCAAGCAACGTAGTCATTATGCCATCTGCTGGTCCTAAGCCAGTGTGTTTTTCAAGCTCTGGTTCTGGGATTCAAACTGCACAGCCAGCCATGTGGGATCTAGTTATCTTAACCATCATGCCACCAACTGTTCTCGTATTTTTTTCATTTATTTTTAGAATTATTTTTATTTAACTTTATTTATTTATTTTAATTTGACCAGAGAGGGACAGAGTGTGAGAGAGAGAGAGAAAGAAAGTGAGAAAGCAAGCCACCAAATCCAGGACTCGAACCGCCGTCGGCCATGTGAGAGTCCAGCACCCCCAACCACCACACCACCTGCCAGCCCCCTCATATTTTATTTTAATTTTGTAATTTTCCTCAAGATTCTTTTTTTTTTTTTTTTTCGTTTTTTTTGAGAGCTTTTTGCTATAGGGTGCATGTACTCACTAGAGAGACAGAAAGCTAGAAATCACTCCCTGGGGGATGACCATGGCACAATCCCTTCTTCTTTCTGCTCTTTGCATTTTGGGTACTCACACACACACACCCGGTGTGAGTTTTAAGCTACTGGGTCTGGGACTCAAACCATGGTCAACTACATGGGAGTCCAGTGACGTAACTGCTATGCCATCTGCTGGGCCTTCTTTCTTTCTTTCTTTCTTTCTTTCTTTCTTTCTTTCTTTCTTTCTTTCTTTCTTTCTTTCTTTTTTTCTTTTTTTGAGAGGGATTTTGCTATTGGGCACATGCTCTCGCCAGAGAGACAGAGAAAGAAAGCAAGAAATCACCCCCCCAGGAGGGGGAATGACCATGCTGCAATCCCTTCTCCTCCAGTCTCTTCTCAGGAATTTGGGCACACATGCACATGCACCTGGTGTGTGTTTTAAGCTGCTAGGTCCAAGACTTGAACCACAGTTGACTACATGGGAGTCCAGAAACTTAACCATTAACTTAACCATTACACCATCTGCTGGTCCCTACTTCTTTTTAAAAATTTATTTATTGGGGCAGCCAGGTAGCGTGGTGGTTAAGGTAACTAATCCCACATGGCTGACTGCAATTTGAGGCCCAAACCTGGCAGCTTGAGAAATATGGCAGACACATGTGCATGTGTGCCCAAAATCCCTGGAGGAAACTGGAGGAGATGGAATTACTCTGTCACAGCCCAGCAAGCGTACACGCCCTATAGCAAACTGTAAAAACTAAATAAACAGCACAAGTTGTGCTGGCCTGTAGCTTAATAGTTAAAGGATCCAGACCCCACATGGCTGACCACACTTCAGATCCCACCCCCAGAAGCTAGAAAATATGCCAGGCACACGTACATGCGTCCCCCAGGTCTGAGGAGTGGAGGGATGAAGGAAAAGGGACAGTGGCATGACCATGTTCCACTAGGGTTGCCCACAGTTCAGCAG
>NW_006159525.1:6853733-6861233 GCF_000334495.1 Tupaia belangeri chinensis
GCCAGAAGTCCAAGATCAGTCTCAGCGGATGAAAGTCAAGGTGCCAACTGGGCCTGTTCCTTCCATTGTCCTTACTGGGAACCCTGGGATCCTCTGTCCTTTCTGTTTCCAGGGGTGTCTGCATTCCTCAGCTCATCCACTTTCCTCACTTCACTAGCCTCTATGCCTGGGCTTACTTCTCCCTATTCCTGTGACCTATTTGCCTCCGCCCCCTTTTTTTTTTTTTAAATTTATTTGCCAGGGCCAGCAGTTAGCGTAATGGCTATGTCGCTGGACTCCCATGTAGTCGACCACGATTCGCGTTCCGGACCCAGTGGCTTAAAACTCACGCAGGGCACATGTGTGTGCGTGTCCAAGATCCCGAGAGGAGAATGGAGGAGAAGGGATTGCAGCATGGCCATCCCCCCTGGGGCGTAATTTCTCACTTTCTATCTCTCTGTCTCTGTCTCTGTCTGGCGAGCGCACGCACCCTATAGCAAAAACCTCTCCAAAAAAAAAAAAATTATTTGCCAGACAGTGCCAACACTTGCCAGAGAGAGAAAGAGAAAGCAAGACAGAAAGCCTTCCTCTCATGGGGCATGGCCAGGCTGCGATGCGTGACCTTCTCTACCATGCCCTCCTTCCAGGGTTTTAGACACACACTCACACGTGCCTGTTGCATGCCGGGTGCTGGCCTCAAACCACCAGACTGACCATGTGGGATTCCGCCACCTTAGCCACCAGGCCATAGGCTGGCCCATTCACTAAACATTTTTACAAGACCTCTACCTTAATGAGCTCCAGCAAAATCATTCCTGGAGTGCCTCCTCTGGCCTCCCGTCCCCCACACTCGTTCCAGATCTGATGTGAACGATTCCGTTTCTGCTTTTATGTATTTGGTGTAAACATTTCTCGCAGCCATAAACACCTTGGCCATTTTACCAGTGTCATGAAAGATGTTTATGAGCCAAATATGAAAACTTCGTGAGAATTCGCTCTTGAGCAAACAGGCCATGTTGTTCTTGGAAAGAAATACCTTCTAAGGACGACCCCAAGCAGGCAGGCCTGGGAGTGAAAATCCACACGTTGGCATACTTCGGTTTCAAACCCCGAAGATAGTCGGTGATTCCAACCCTTAACTGTTGCTCAGTGACTAACGGGCGGCCCTGTGGTTTTTAATGGTTTTCGGCTTCCTGTTTGGGTGTTTTTATAGCATTATTATGTTGCAAAGTGAATGAGGCAAAATAAAATAGGAAAAGAGATGTTGGGCCAGGAGGTTAATAAAAATCTGTTTTGTCACTCGACAGCTTCCCCAGTGCAGCTTCCTTTCCCTGCCTCTCCCAGTGTCTTTGTATTGACAGATGCCATTTGCTCATTTACGACGTGATAATAAAAACCTTCAGCCTTGTTCAGTGTTATTCTTTTCCTCCCTGACAGGAGGGAGCCAAATGGCTCGCGGTCCCCTCAGCAGGCATTTTTTCATTAAAGATGATAACTTTACAATGAACGACATTCAAAAGCCATTCCAGAAAAGCTGCAGGATTTGGTGTGTGTGTTGGGGAAAGGGTGGAGGAGGGGGGAAGGGCTACCAAAACATCTAACCACTCACATGGACCCCGAATCGTTATATCTGTACAACGGTCCTGATTTTATGCAATTCAGGTCAGGAATATTTGGTAAGCGTGAACAAGTATGAGTTTGATAAAAACAGAAAGTGTGCATAAACAAATGCTATGCAAGGCTTTGCTCACTTTTGCAATTGTGTTATTTGTATAAAATAAGACATTGAAGCAATAATTGCTTCATATCAACTTCTAATCCATCTTATAGTATCTTATGACAAAATATTTCCTTTGATTGATAATAAATAAAATTAAATCATTTAAAAAAATAAAAAATAGGGACCAGCAGATGGCATAGTGGTTACATCGCTGGACTCGCATATGGCTGACCACAGTTTGAGTCCCAGGCCCAGTGGCTTCAAACTCATGCCAGGATGCCAGGTGTGTGTGTATGCCCAAAATCCTGAGAGGAGACTGGAGGAGAAGGGACTCTCCAAAAAAAATAATAAATTAAAAAACTTTAATCTTAAAAAAAAGTAAATAAATTAAAAACAAATAAAATACATTGATTTCTAATTTTGTGATAATAATAATAATGACTATGATTTTTTTTTAGAGGTTTTTGCTATAGGACGCGTGCGCTTGCCAGAAAGACAGAGAGAGACAGAGAGATAGAAAACGAGAAATCACCCCCCGGGGGGATGGCCACTCTGCAATATCCTCTCCTCCATTCTCTTCTCGGGATCTTGGGCACGCATACACATGCGCCCAGCATGAGTTTAAGCCACTGGGTCCGGGACTTGAACCATGGCCAACTACATGGGAGTTCAGCGACATAGCCATTAAGCTAACTGCTGGTCCCAATAATAATGACTATGATTACTGAGAACACACCTGTGTGCACAGCCTGTTCTAAACCCTGTCTGAGCACTAATTCATTTAGTCTTCCATGTCATTTAACGAGTATTCCAAATGTCCTTGTTCTACAGATGGGGAAATCAAGGACCTAGGAAGTCAAGTGATCAAGGGCCAGCCGATGGTGGGTTAAACTGGCTGAATCCCACATGACTGACTGCATGGCTCAAATCCCAGACCCCACAGCTTGAAAAACATGCCAGGTATGTGTGCATGTTTGCCTAAAATCCTGAGAGGAGGATCTCGGAGAAGGGGCTGTGACATGACCATCTCTCTGGGGCATGATTTTTCACCTGCTCTCTCTCTCTCTCTCTCTGTCTCTGTAGGGCCTATGCACACAACGTATAGCATGAATTTTGTGAAAAAGAAGAATTTAATGCCCACCTTTTGGTTTGTTTGCTATAGGATGCATGTGCTCCCTTGCACAGAAAGAGACAGAAAGGAAGAGAGAGAGGGAACGTGAGAAACCATCCCCTGGAGGGATGACCACACCACAATCCCTCCTCCACTCTCCTCTTGGGATTTTGAGCACTCATGTGCATGTGCCTGGTGAGTTTTCAAACTGCTGAGTCTGGGATTGGAACCACGAGATTGGCCATGAGGGATCCAGCTGCCTTAACCTCCATATCACCTGCTGGTCCCATAACTGCTTTATTAATGGACAAGGTGTTTCCAGTTTCTCTATCATAGTGCAGTACTGAGTGTCCCCCTATATCTGTCTTGACACACTCCCTGTTTTGTAGCCTTAAATGCCAGGTGCAGAGTTGCTGTACTAAGGCCAGACACCTTTTCCTTTCTCTTTGTAATTTACTTTTTCTTTCTTTCTTCATGGAGTGCGCATGCCTGCATATGAGACAGAGAGAAAGGAGCAGGGTCTGGTCACACTCTCGCCCTTCCTTAGCTCACTCAGCCTCAGCACTCACATGTGTGCTTGGTGTTTCAGGCTGACTGGGCCAGGATTCGAACTGCAGCCACTACGTGGGATCTAGTTTTCTTGAGCAGAGCGTTAACCCCTGTACCATGGAGTTGGCCTCGGGTAACTTTCTCATACTGAAATGCATCACTACCAAAATATTTTGGTTTAATATTTATTTCTGTTTGCGGCAGGCTGTTTGTTTTTGAGGGTTTTTGTTGTTGTTTTCATTTTGTTTTGTTTTTGCTCTAGGGCGCTTGTGCTCTCAGGCAAGACACAGAAACAGAAAGTGAGAAATCAGCCCCCAGGGAAGATGGCCACACCACAGTTCGTTTTCCATTCTCCTCTCTGGATTTCAGGCACCCATGCACACGTGCCCAGTATGAGTTTCGATCCACTGGATATAAGACTTAAACTGTGGTCAGCGATGTGGGAGTCCAGTAACACAACCACTACTCCATCTGCTGGTCCCTGGGACAGGTTGGTATTTTTGTTTGTTTGTTTGGAGAGGTTTTTGCTAAAGGGCGTATGTGCTCCTCAGAAAGAGAGACAGAAAGTGAGAAATCACCCTCCAGGGGGGATGGCCCACTGCAATCCCTTCTCCTCCATTATCCTTTCAGGATCTTGGGCATGCATGTGCACCTGGCATGAGTTTAAGGCACCGGGTCCAGGACTTGAACTGTGGTTGATTACATGGGAGTCCAGCGACGTAGTCTGCTGGTCTCATGGGGCAGGCTGTTTTAACTAAAGTTATTTTCTTTAGGATGCTAGCTGGCTGGGTAGTAGATGAAACTCATTTTCTAAGATCTTTGAATTAATAGCATTTCATGCAAGCTCCCCACGCATCACCACCAAATGTAGAGGCTGGCCTGAAAATTGGGCCAGTTTTCCCAAAATTATGGGAACTATTTACAGGGTACAAATTTCAGCTCTTCGCCCATTCTTCACCACTGGGCTATCAAGTTGCCAAAACTTCTAAAATTCAGGGGTTATTTTGGAATATCTTGTCATAATATTCATCTCAAAGGCAATCACACACCTAACTCTGAGTCTAAGCAATGACCCCACCTTGGGAGTAAGGACAGACTTCGTAGTTTTAGGTAAGAGTTGCATCGTGGATCCCCTTCCCCTTTTGAAGTGCGTACAGAGCAGAGGCAAACAGCTTTTACTTCAGAAAAACACATCAATCCACTTCAATACTCACAGATCAGTGCTCCTAAAATGATCGTGAGCAGAGAGCCCTGAGGGTCAGCAGTCTTCACACTCCTTCAGGCAGAAATGAGCTTCGGCAATTCCTGCCGACTGTGCGAGCAGGCAGCCCTGGCATCTGTGAGCTGCAAGAACAAAGACTCAACCCCAGGAAGGGGAAGGGGCAGAACTGATGTCCCAGGGGAACCTCTCCCGAGGGTGAGGACGCCTGGTGGTTCTTCTGACCGTCATGAGCTTATGATCATTTGGCACTTAACTTGGAGTTTCATCAACAGCATGTCCACACTTTAATATGTGCGAAATTTACGGTTTTTGACTTTTTAAAGCCCAGCTTAGAACAAACTGTGATTCAGAACTGTCCATATTCGCAAGCTCATAGCTCAATCCCTGCCTGTGGGAAGCTGCACACCAGCGAGTCTGCCGAGGTTTCTCAGAGAGCAAACAATTACCATGATTGGTTCCCTTCCAAAAACCTGACCTTCGAAGCCTTGCTCTGATTGGCCACTAGAATCCCTCAAATTTGCATATCCAGCACCTCATGATTGGTCCAAAAGCAACCAATCATAACCCACCGTTTACAACCAATCAGGGCCCACTGTTTACAACCAATCACGGCCCACCGTTTACAACCCACCAGAGTGTATATAACCACGATGCCTGGCCCAGGGTAACCAGACGACCGAGACAACGACACAGACGACTGAGATGACGACAACGACCAGGAAGACAACAATTGAAGAGCTGAAACACCGCACAGTCTCCAGACGACCCTGAAGATCCCGAAGAGCTGACACTGCATCGTCTCCAGACGACCTGGGAGACCCTGAAGAGTTGTAACACTACATCGTCTCCGGACGACCCTGAAGAGCTGTGACACCGCGTCGTCTCCGTGCTGCTCACAGTAGACGACGTGACACTGCGTCGTCTCTGTGCTGTACCGTGCTGCCCACAATAAACGGACGACACTGTCGTCTCCGTGCTGTAACACTATGCCGCTTGTCCCGGCTCTCACTCCTTCACTCAGGAAACCTGTTCGCTGTCCCCCCGGGTCGGGACACCTGCCATTCAGTAAACACTGGTAACTTTGGCCATTTGTTTTTTTCTTTTTTTGGAGAGGTTTTTGCTATAGGGCGTGTGCCCTTGCCAGAAAGACGGAGAGAGACAGAGAGACAGAAAGCGAGAAATCACCCCCCAGGGGGGATGGTCACGCCGCAATCCCTTCTCCTCCATTCCCCTCTTGGGATCTTGGGCACGCACGCACACGCGCCCAGCGTGAGTTTAAGCCGCTGGGTCCAGGATTCGAAACGCTGTCGACTACATGGGAGTCCAGCGACATAGCCATTACGCTAACTGATGCAAACACCATTATTTTTCTTATTACATGACTTAATTCAAATACTGGGTCGTCGGGAAAGTCATGATGTATTTTTCTATGCAAAAATGTGTCCTGACTTTCCCGATGACCTAATAAAAAAGAATGACCTCACCCTGCTTTATAGAGTGCTTTAGAAATTTCTAGAATGGGGTTTGGCACACAGAGGAGCTCAATGAATTTCTGTTGCATGGGCGATTCGGGACATTCCTGGATAGCGAGACATGGAGCTGGTTTGGTATTCCCAGGAGAAGCCAGGTGAGGCTCAGGGAGCTGATGTGATTTCCCTAGCATGGGATTGAAACCCAGGTTTTCGGAAAGTTGTCCTGCCTTTACTTGTTCTCCACAGATAAGTCTACAGAGCTAAGCACTTGAGCTAACTGAGGTTCCGTGTCTTTCTGGTGCAGCCAGGGAGTGGAGGAGAATGTTGTCTCCATGTCATAGTCAAGCTTGGCCTAGTCAGAAACCCACAGATTTGGGGGCCCACAGACTTGGACTCAGTCCCCAATCCCACCATAATAGCTGTATAAACTTGAGTAAATCACTTCACCTCTCTGAGCCTCAGGCTCCCCTATGCAAAATGGAAACAACAGGACACCCATTTCAGGACCCAGCGGCTTAAAACTCACGCCAGGTACATTCACGCCCATGATCCTGAGAGGAGAATGGACACGAAGCATTGCAGCATGGCCATCCTCCCTGGGGGCTGATTTCTTGCTTTCTGTCTCTCTGTCTCTGTGGTGAAAGTACATGCCCTATAGCAAAAATGTCTAAAACTAATAATAAATAAAAATAAGTAAATAAATATTTCAGGGCCAGCTGGCAGCATCATAGTTAGAGCAGCTGGATCCCACCTGGCTGACTGCGTGGTTTGAGTCCTGGACTTGGAAGCTTGAGAAACATGCCAGGTGCATGTGTGTGCGGGCTCAAAATCCCAAAAGGAGAGTGGAGGAGGGATTGTAGCATGGCCTTCCACACAGGGGGCAGGCAGGGGGTTGTGCTTCCTCACCTTCTCTCCCTCTCTCTCTCTCTCTCTCTCTCTCTCTCTCACCTCTTGCTCTCTCTGGCAAGCACACCAGAAAATTTCACAATGTGACCCAATGAAAGAATTCCTTCAGGAGCCAGCAGGTGGCGTGGTGGTTGAGGCACTGGACTTTCACATGGCCAACCACAGTTTGAGTTTTGGACCTGGTGGCTTGCTTTCACACTTTCCCTCTCTCTTTCTCTCTCTGGTCAAATTTTAAAAATAATTAAAATAAATTAAATAAATAATTTTAAAAGAAAAATATAATTTCTACAGATGAGGAAAACACACACAAAATAAAATAAAAACTATATTAGCAGGGTCAGCAAGTGGCGTGGTGGTTAAGGTGCTGGACTCCCCCATGTCTGACCATGGTTCAAGTTCTCAACCTGGTGGCTTGCTTTCTCACTTTCTCTCTCTCTCTCTCATCAAATTTAAAAAAAAGACATGATGGGAACCAGCAGTTAGCGTAATGGCTATGTCGCTGTACTCCCACGTAGTCGACCGCGGTTCGTGTCCCGGACCC
>NW_006159525.1:6861365-6873111 GCF_000334495.1 Tupaia belangeri chinensis
GAGCGCACGCGCCCTACAGTGAAAATCTCTCCAAAAAAAAAAAAAAAGAAATGATGTTGATAAAGAATAAAATTAAATAATCCTTTTTTAAAAAAACTATATTAGCACTAAACTACAACCGAGTATGTTGAAGATCGTTATTTCAAAATGGTGGAATTAAGGTGTTTCTTTTCATTTTCTTTTTTATTTTATTTTATTTATTCATTCTTTTTTTTTTTTTTTTTTTAGTTTTTTGCTATGGGGTTGCTCACCAGCAAGACAGACACAGAGAGACAGAAAGTAAAAAATCACCCCCCAGGGAGGATGGCCACACCACAAACCCTTCTCCTCCATTCTCCTCTCGGGATCTCGGGCACACACGCATAGGCACCTGGCGTGAGTTTAAGCCACTAGGACCAGGACTTGAACTACAGTCAACGACATGGGAATCCAGCAACATAGCCATCATGCCAACTGCTGGTCCCTCATTCATTTATTTTAATTTGATGAGAGAGAGAAAGAAACTTAGAAAGCAAACCACCAGGTCTGGGACTTGAACCGTAATCGACCATGTGGGAGTGTCCCGCACCTTTAACCACCTGCTGGTGCCCTAAGGTTGTTTTTTTGTTTTTTTTTTTTATTTCCTGTTGTTCATCTGCACTTTCTACAATATATGACCCATATATTTTCAAATGATAAAGAAAGCAAGTGGGTCCAAAAAGCCAGATGAATTCATCACAGGCGTGTTTGCTGTGGTTTGTGTGTGAACCAATGACAGACCATAAATGGCCGCCAGCGGTGACCGTGAAACGTACACACCGCTTCTGTCTCACTAACGTGAGGTTGCTTCTTTCTCTTCTTTTTAATGGCATCCTTAGTTGCCATACTTCCTGGGGAATCCTGTTTGAAAAACTGACAATTAATCCAGAGACCAAAGAAAGCAGATCCTGTACAATCTGTCACCTCCCTCGGAACAACAGACACCATCTTGATGTGGTCGCAGGAGTTAAGTAAACATTCCACAGCCCTGGAAGGGTCAGCTCAGGTACCAAGTCATTTGTGAATTTCTCATGGTTTATGGACCAAATTAGTAACGAGACAGAAGTTGTGGAGTGCATGCTGCCGGGAATACAGCATGCACTCCAAAACTTCCTCTTCCTCATGGAAGATATAAATAAAGTTATTTAAAAACAAATTAGCAGGTCCAGCAGATAGAGGATAGCATAGTAGTTTTGATGCTGGACTCCCCAACAGCTGACAGTGGATTGAGTCCTAAACCCAGTGGCTTGAAAATCACACCAGGCACATGTAGGTGCATGTCCAAGATCCCAGGAGGAGAGGGGACTGTGGTGTGGTGATCCCCCCTGGGAGGTGATTCCTCACTTTCCTTCTCACGGTCCCTGTCCCTCTCTCTCTCTGGCAAGCACACATACCTTATGGCAAAATCCTCTAAAAAAAAAAAAAAAAAAGCCGTTATGGCCAGCTAGGTAGTCTAATGATTAAGGCAGTTAGATCCCACATGGCCAACTACATGGTTCGAGTCCCAGACCTGGAGGCTTGAAAAATGCACCTGGCCTGTGGTGCAGGTGTGACCAAAATCCCACAGGAGATTGGAGAACAGATTTCAGTGTGGCCATTCCTCCTAGGGAGTACTTTCTCATTTTTCTCTCTGTCTCTCTCTCTGCCTCTCTGGTGAGCATGTGTACTCTATAGCAATTCTTTCTTTTTTTTTTTTTTTTTTGAGAGGTTTTTGCTATAGGGCACATGCGCTCGCCAGACAGACAGAGAGAGACAGAGACAGAAAGCAGGAAATCACCCCCCAGGGAGGGTGGCCACGCCACAATCCCTTCTCCTCCATTCTCCTCTCGGGATCTTGGGCACGCACTCACCCCCTAGAGGGGGTGGCCACGCCGCAATCCCTTCTCCCCCATTCTCCTGTCTGGATCTTGGGCACGCACGCACACGCACCCAGCATGAGTTTAAGCCACCGGGTCCAGGACTCGAACCGTGGTCAACTACGTGGGAGTCCAGCGACATAGCCATTACGCTAACTGCTGGTCCCTATAGCAATTCTTTTTTAAAAAATTAACAATGAAGGGGGCCAACAGGTAGGATGGTGGCTAAGGTGCTATACTCCCAAATGACTGACCATGGTTCGAGTCCTGGAACTGGTAGCTTGTTTTCTTACTTTTCCTCTCTCTCTGTGTCTCTCTTTGGTCAAATTAAAATAATAATAATAATAATAATAATAATAACAAACAGGGGCCAGCAGGTAGCATGGTGGTGGACTCCCACTTGGCCGACTGTGGTTCAAGTCCTGGACCTGGTGGCTTACTTTCTCACTTTCTCTTTCACTTTCTCTCTCTCTGGCCCTCTTTGGTCAAATTAAAATAAATAAATAAAGTTAAATAAAATAATTTGGAAAAAAATAATAACAAAATTAAATAGTTCTTTATTAAAAGTTAGCAATGAAAATAAATAAATAAAAGGAGGACAAGTATGTGTCCTTCATAGGGTTGTTGTGGACATAAACGAGATAATATTAATACACTCAAATCACCCAGAACCATGCTGGTTCAGTAAACAATCAGTAAATGTGACTATCATTGTTCTTTTCTGTTTCTTCTAATAACTACCAGAGGGCACATGCACTTACCAGAGAAAGAGAGAGACAGCGAGAGTGCAAACGCCCCCAGTGAGGCATGGTCACACCGCAATCCCCTCCTCCATTTCTCCATCCTGGCAGGATTTGAGGTATGCATGCGCACATGCCTGGTCTGTTTTTTGCTTCTTTAAGGTTTATTCCCCCCCTCTATAGGCATATGGGCTCACCAGAGAGATGCAGAGAGAGAGAGAGGGAAAGTAAGAAATTGCCCCGAGGGGGTTGGCCAAGCCACGATCCTTTTTCCTCCAATCTCCTCTGAGGGTTTTGGGCACACACACACACACATCCCGCGTGATTTTCTTCCTCCTGGGTTCCAGGACTCCAACCGCACAGTCATGTGCGATCCAGCGCCCTAACTCCCATACCCCCTGCTGGCCCTGCCTGGCTTGCTTTAAAGCTGCCAGGGCTGGAATTTGAACCACTGTTGGCCACGTGAGACCTGGCTCCCTTAACCACCAGGCCACTGGGATGGCCCCGACATTGCTTTTTTTTTTTTTTTTTTTAGAGAGAAATTCTTTTGCTACAGGGCACACGCACTTGCCAGAGACAGAGACAGAAAGCAAAAAATCCCTTCTCCTCCATTCTCCTCTCAGGATCTTGGGCACGCACACCCAGCATGAGTTTTAAGCCGCTGGAGCCAGACTCAAACTGTGGTCGATTACGTGGGAGTCCAGCAACAAAACCATTCCGCCATCTGCCGGTCCCTTTACATTACTTTTCATCCCCGCTAAGGAGGAAAGACTGAGACTTAAAGATCCTGAGGATGTGCTCAAGATTGGTCCCACCAGTCTCTGTAATTAACTGCTACATAGCAGGAACCCCCACTGGGCATTGGCACCCAGCGTTTGCCTGCCTGAGAGAATCGCTTTGTGACGTGAATTACTTCCTGCATTTGCCATGTTTGAGTTTTACATGACAGAACAAAGATTTCATGAATACTTAGGGAATGCAATAGGCTAGTAACCATTCATTTCATTAGTCTCTCTGAAAAATTAATTTACTGGGACCAGCAGATGGAATAATGGCTACATCGCTGGACTCCCATGTAGTCGACCGCCATTCAAGTCCTGGACCCAGTGGCTTAAAACTCGCTGGGCGCATGTGGGTGCATGCCTAAAATCCCGAGAGCAGAATAGAGGAAAAGGGGTTGCAGCAGGGCCATCCCCCTAGAGGGTGATCTCTTACTTTCTGTCTCTCTCTGTGTCTCCTGTGAGCACACATGCCCTATGGCAAAACTCTCTCTCTCAAAAAAAAAATTAATCTATTGGTGGGACCATCAGGTGGCATGTTGGTTAAGGTGCTGGACTCCTACATGGCTGACTACAGTTTGAGTCCTGAACCCGGCAGCTTGTTTTCTCACTCTCTCTGTCTCTCTCTCTTTGGTGAGGGCACGTAATCTGTAGCAAATAAAAAAATAATAATAATGGTCGGGGCCAGTAGGTGCGTGGCGTGGTGGTTAAGGGAGCTGGACCCCATATGTGGTGACTGTGGTTCAAATCCCAGACTTGGCTTTCTCTCTCTCTCACTCTCGCTCTCACTCTGTCCCACCCACTTTGTTCAAATTAAAATGAATAAATAAATGAATAAAGTTAAATAAAATAATTCTTTAAAAAAATGGTAACTAAAATTAAGTAATTTATTAAATAGTCACTGACAGAGGGCCAACAGGTGGTATGGTGGTTAAGGCACTAGATTCCCACCTGGCGGACATTGGTTCAAGTCCTGGACCTGGAGGTTTGCTTTCTCACTTGCCTTCTCTCTCTAATGACTATAACAAGTTTTTAAAAATAACACTAATAATAAATAAAATGTTCTTAAAAAGAAAAATCACTGACAGGGACCAGCAGATGGCATAATGACTGCATCAATATACTTTTAATCTCTTGCTTATATTTACCCTCAAAACTATGAGCAGTATTGTTGTATGTGTCTTAAATGAGCTTATTTTTGAAGAAAACATGTACATTCCTAAATGAAGCAGCTAATCAACTATCTGTGTACTCAAGTGTGATGATTTGGTTTATGTTTCAAGTTGGCTGGGCCATGGTGTCCAAATATTGATTCTTCCAGTGTTCCTGTGAGGGCGTTTTTAGATGATTCACATTTAAATCAATGGCCTTTGAGTCAAGCAGATTGCACTCCATAATGTGTGTGGGCCTCCTCCATGAAGCTGAGGCCTGGCATAGGACAAGAGGCTGACCTCCTGGGGCAAGGCAGAACTCTGCCAGTCATGGCCTCTGGACTTCCTCTGCCTGTTGGTTCTTCCCTGGGTCTCCAGCCTGTTGGCCAACCCTGACGTTTGGAACTTGTCATCCTCTAGGGTCACAGGAGGAACTCCTCAAAACAAACTTCTTGTATGTACACATCCTATGGGGTCTGTTTCCCTGGAGGATTCTGACTAATGCCCGGCCGCTGGCCTTGGCAGCACTAGCAGCTGGCGGAAAGCTTAGGTTCTCTTTCCTCCCACGTCACGATGTTCTAAGGAAGGATTCCCTCTTCACCAAGGAACCAGAAAGCTATCTTGGTCAAGCCTCCAAGAGTAACTGGGGTGGGAGAGAATTTTCCTGTTGACCAAATTGTGCTTTGGCTCAAAATCCCAATCCACAGCTGGTGAAGAAAGGTCTTTCTTTCTCTTTTCTTTTTTTTTTTTAAAGTTTTTTTCCTTAGGGTGTGTGCGCTTGTCAGAGAGAGAGAGAGAGAGAGAGAGAGAGAGAGAGAGAAAGTGAGAAATCACCCCCGGGGGATTGCCATGCTGCAATCCCTTCTCTCTGTTCTCTTCCTGGGATCTTGGGTACATATGCACACATGCCTGGTGTGAGTTTCAAGCAGTCGGGTCCAGGACTCAAACTGTGGTAGGCCATGTGGGAGTTCAGCATTGTAACCGCTATGCCATCTGCTGGCCCCAGGCCTTCCTTTAAAAAAAAATATTTTAAAATTTTATTTGCCAGAAAGCACATGCACTTGCTGGAGAGAAACAGAGAGAGAAAGAGAGTGACCTTTCCCTCTAAAGGTCCCCTGCAATCCCTTCTCCTCCATCTCGCCCTCCTTTGGGGATCTTGGCATGCACACACACATGCCTAGCATGTTTCTCAAGGTTTTGGGTCCCAGACTCGAACCGTGCAGTCAGCTATGTAGGATGCAGCTGCCTTAGCCACCTCCCCACACCCTGGCTGCAGAAAGGCCTTTCTAGAAGGAACACTGCCATGGAGGCGTGGCTCTTCCCACACTTTCAATGACACTTTTCATGATTACAGATTCACTGGGCCATAATTTCACAGATATCTCCTCTTTATAGTTGTCTAATTAGAGAGACCATGTTAGTCTGCTATTGTTGCTGTTAAAATGACCACAAATTTAGCAGCTTAAAACAACACCCATTTATTACCACACAAGTTGTGTTGGTCAGGAGCTGTGGCTGTGTTCAGCTGGGTCCTCTGCTTCGGGTGTCATGAGGCCCAAATCAAGGAGTCGGCCAACTGGCTCTGTACTGGAAGATTCGAAAAGAGCTGCTCCTTTGGGCTGTGGGCAGAATCCAGGTCCTTGTGGTTGCAGAAGGACTGTTCCGTCCCTCCCCTCTGTCAGCTGGAGGTGGTTCTCAGCTTTTAGGAGCTGTTTGCAATCCTTGACTTGGTCCCTCCCCCTTCAGGGCCAATGATGTCGTCTGGAGTCTTTCTCACATGGGGAATCTCTCCACCTTCCTTTCCTCTTTCTTTCTTTCTTCCTTTTTTTAAGAGAGATTTTTATTATAAGGCACCTGTGTGTGCGTGTGCCAGAGAGAGAGAGAGAGAGAGAGAGAGAAAGACAGAGAGATAGAAAGCGAGAAATCATCCCCCATTGGGGTGTCCACACCTCAATCCCTTCTCTATTCTCTTCTTGGGATTTTGGGCACGCATGCACACAGGTCTTGTGTGAGTTTTAAGCTGCTGGATCTTGGACTTGAACCATGGTCGACTATGTGGAAGTCCAGCAATGTAACCATTATGCCATCTGCCGGTCCCATTCTTCTTCTGTTTCAAGAGCTCATGTCATTGCATCAGATCCACTCAAATAATCCAGAATAATCTCCTTATTTTAAGGTCAGCTGATTAATAGCCTTCATTACATTGGCAGAGACTCTTTTGCCTTGTTAAATAATATTACCACGGGCCTGATATGAGAGGGTAAAGGTCACAGGGGCCCAAATTCTGCTTACCACAAGGGCCACAGAGGTAGGCCTGGTCAAGTACGCTCAGAGCTCATCTGGAAGGCAGAATTCTCATAGCTTTCAGTGGCCAGCTTTCCCAACCTAGAGACACCAAAGATCAGTCTTTAGATAAACCCCAGGATCATGCCGATGACCTGGATCAAGCCTGCAAAGGGTACGAGACCCTTCATGAACTTGCATTAAAGCATCAGAGAGAGGCTCACTACTATGCAGCTATTGAGGCGCCTGGCTCAAAGCATCTTTGAGCCAGACAGACAGGCGTGGGCTGAGGAGGACAGCAGTGAGGACCTGTGGGAACTTCGGGTATACGAGGGAAGGTAGAGAAACAAGTAATGGTGGTTGAGGGGTCTGTAAGGCTAAGTGTAGATGAAGAAAGTTGCATAGGAGGGACCAGCAGTTAGCATAATGGCTATGTCACTGGACTCCCATGTAGTCAACCGCGGTTCGAGTCCTGGACCTGGTGGCTTAAACTCACGCTGGGCGCATGTGCGTGCGTGCCCAAGATCCCAAGAGGAGAATGGAGGAGAAGGGATTGCGGTGTGGCCATCCCCCCTGTGGGGTGATTTCTCGCTTTCTGTCTCCCTGTCTCTCTCTGTCTCTCTGGTGAGCGCACGCACCCTGTAGCAAAAACCTCTCCAAAAAAGAAGAAAAAAATTTTAAAAAAAGAAAGTTGCATAGGAGAAAGAGAAAAGCTGAGATTAAAGGAGGGTAAGCAGGATCCAGGACAGAGAACCATCCTGCAGAAGTACAAGGACTAGGAAAGGAGGGGAGAAAACAGTGAGGTGCAGAGGACCAAGGAAAACAGTGGGCACTGGCCCTGTGGTTAAGGGAGTCAGATCCCACATGACTGACTGTGGTTCGAATCCCAGCCCTAGCAACTTGAATAACACATGGGACACATATGTGTGCATACCCTAAATCCTAACAGAATGGGGAAATGGAGAAGGGATTGTAGTGTGACCATTCCCCACTAGAGGGTGCTTTCTCTCTCTCGTTCTAGTGAGCACAAGTGCACCCTGGCAATTAGAAAAAAAAAAAAATCTAAGAAAATAAATAGATATAGTCCTACTTGTCTGTTTTCAGAATTATTGCCTGTGTTTGGGGGTCCTATTTAGGAAGTCTGTGCCTACTCCAGTGTCTCCGAGTTTTCCCAACAGATGAATGGATTGAAAAATTATGGCACTTACACATTATGGAATACTACTCAGCCAATAAAAACAATGAAACCCTGACATTTTACACAAAGTGGATGAAAATGGGGAAAATTCAGTACTAAGCGAAGCAAGCCAGATTATGAAAGACACTCATTGTATGTCCCCACTTAATATATACTGAATATTGGCACTCCAAGGCAGAGACTGAAAGATTCGAAGGTATAATAGCGGGGAGGGCAACTGTGGATGCTGGAGCCAGTGTTGGAGGGGGTGAGGAGTGGGAAGTGGACAAGTGAGGAACAGGGGAAAAAAGAAAAGCATTTATCAGACACAAAATGAAAAGCTATCTGTAGATGATAACGCATATGGTAATATCTTTGACTTGACTGATATGCATTGTATGCATGCTGGGAAATATCATGTTGTATGTTATAAAAATGCACCGTGATTACATGTAAATTTTTAAAAAGTAATCATGAAACATTAAAAAAAAAGAAAACAAATGGAAAGAAAGAGAAAATGAGAAATATAAAAAGAGAGAGGGGAAAAAGAAGTCCTAGAGGCCAAAGGAAAATTCGCTTCACATAAATATAATCCAGAATTTGGAACTCCTCTCCTTAAAGCCATGCAGTGGATTCCACCCATTTCATGTGAAAGCTAAATCCTAAGTGGCCTCAAGGCCCGGGGTCTGTGCACGCCCCCTCTCTGAGACTATCTCTACCACCTCCCTCTCCTTTGCCCTCTGGTCACACGAGTCTCCGTGACAGGGCCTTTGTACCTTAGTACCCTGTAAGTTTGCTTACTTCTCTCTGGGCTCTGCTCAAATGTCACCTTAGTGGAGCTAGTTCTGCCCACCCTGTAAAATAGCCCCAACTCCCGCTCTTCTCCCACTTCCGGACTTCTCATCTTCCTTTACGTTTCTCCTCTGCTCTTTCCTCAGCTGACAAGTGTATTGCTGTCATTTGTTTCTTAGTGACTCCTGTTTGTGTTTGTTTACTGCTACATCCTGGGGCCTAGACGGGTGCCGGTCATGGAGTAGAAGCTCCCAGAGCATTTGTCAAAAGGGCGAATAAATCACATATTCTACAGGGTGTTGTTTGCTTGGTTTAAGACAATAGTGCTTGAGGTTTATGATTACAGTAATAACAATAATGACTCACACTCACATAGCACTTTAAAATAATGATTGAGATGTGTGCTGTATTTGCCCAGGGCATCCAGGAGCCTAGGAAGCTGGTTCCCAGATCACATCTTTCCTGAGATCCCCGAACGGATTCCAAGTTCAAGGCAAAACGCAGCAAGTGCACCACTTTACGGTTAACTGGACTCCAACCCAGATCCCAGGCCAGAGCTCTGAGAGGTGGGGCTGATCAGGCATAGAAATCCTTATTTGATTCTTAGGTTATAAATTAAAACATAAAGTGATATAGGTCCTGCCCTCCGCCCCCCACCCGGGGCTCCAAATGGGGAATTTCATCTCACCTTAGACTTCCAAAGAAGAAATGATGTAGTCAGACAGCTTGGTCCGCACCGGGGCGGCAGGACATGGGGACATTGGTCAGGGTTCTTGTGACTACATGTGATAGGAACTCAGTTCAAAGCTCAGGGGAAAGATGGGGGCCTTATCCGCCCCCCCGCCCAGAAAGCCCCTGAGTGAAATGCTGGCGGTGGCCGACCCGGGCCTCTGATGATGCCCTTGGCGTCTCTCAGGTGTGTTTTCTCTATCCTGGCCTTTGGTCTCTCCTCCCAAAGACTGGCCCTCGTTCTGTCCTACTTTAGACACGGGTGACCACTAGTGGCCACTTAAAAGTGACACCTGGTGTTTCAAACAGAGGAGAGACAGGCTTCAGAGCTGGCTTCAGAAGAACCTTAAGGAGGACCGACTGGTCCAGCTGGGTCAGGTACTGACCCCTCAGGGCACAGGGCGAGACCCCAGGATTTGTAGCTCTCCAGGGCTGTGGGAGGAGACAGAGCCCTGCAAAGAGACAGGAGGGGATAGAAAAGCCGAGACAAGGCTAGGGCAGTGCCCAGCACGTTGGTCGGCTTGTGCTTTCTCTCTGTCTCTTTTTCTCTCCCTCCCCCGTCTACATGTGCGTGCATGCACGCACACACACACACACACACACACACACACACACACAGCCTGAGTGCCGGAATGAAGTATTTTCCTAAGGGAAAAAAGAAGAAGGTACCAGAGGCCTTTGTGTCAGTGCCAGCTTTGCCCGACTCATTTGTCCCCGCACGCATTTATTGCCTCTCTGTAACTTCTCAGTGATAAAAACCGTTGAATTGGGAAGTCATTGGTCCATGATGGCTCCAGCACCTCAGGTTTCTACATAAGCAAACTGAACTTCGGTGTAAATAAGAAAACGAAACTTAAGCTCAACCAATCTGAAAATGCCAACCAACCTCTAGTTAGGGACTTTCCGCCGGATCACACCCAAGTAAGACAAACCCCAGGCAGAAGCCAATCGAGTGCTTCGTCTCCTTTGTTTTCATATTCAGCCTACAGATGTCCTTGGCTCTCAGGGTGGAGTGGAGCTCTCAGAAAACCACCAGTCTGGGGTGCTGCCCAGTTCATGACTCCTTTAATGCTCAGATAAACTGTTAAATTCGTTTTGTATGACTTTTTTCTTTTAACACCAGACAGTGTTCAGGGAGTGGGGAAATAAGAGACTACAGCAGGGAACTCATATGCTGGGGACCAAGCCAGGCAGACACGTAACGACTGGACAGGAATTCAGAGCTGCCTGGGCAGGGGATGAGGCAGGTCTCAACCTACCATCAAGACGTTTCAGCAGAAACTCACACAAGAGAAGACTCTCTCAGAGAGCTGGGAATGGTGGCAACCATAGAAAGGGTGCAGTGGGAGATTTCAGTGTGGACCTGCAGAGGTCTAACTTGAAGGAGGCACAAGAAGGGGACCGTAATAAATTCAGAAGATGGGGCCAGCAGGTGGCATGGTGGTTAAGGTGCTGGATTCCCACATGGCTGATGGTGGTTTGAGTCCCTGACTGGCGGCTTGAAAAGCACAACAAATAAGTAGATAAATAAATGTTAACTAGATAAATAAGCAAATAATAAAAAATTCAGGAGGCTTCTGTTTGGGGAAGGGAAGGTTTGTGTGGGATAAAACAGTAGAGAAAGCTGAGAAGGAAGGTGGACGCAGGAATTGAGGGCAGAACAAAGGAACAGGAGACAGCAACATCGGAAAGATGAACAATTCTGGGGCAAAGGAATGCTTGAGAGGAAACGGGCGTGGACTGTGTTTAAGTCAAGTTTTCAAGTCTTTTGGGAATATCTGTAGCCTTCACCCATCAGAAGTAGGTGGGGCAAGGATATGTATCCTCCCACCCCCGGCAGTTCCCCAGACAGTAGAAGTTTCCAGCACCTGTCAGCTTCTTCCCACGTGCCTGGTGGGAATTTTTCAGGCACTGAGGAGCTCACAGGGCTGCCAGTGGGAGGGCATGGAAACTCCTAGCAGTTGTTGGTCCCTGGGAAAACTCCAGCCTGTAGGGTGTGGTGGTGAGAGCACGTGCAGTCTCCCCATGTGGGTTCGCTGGCTTCTCAGAGGGTTCCCATAGGGACCAGGCCCCAGATATCCACTCGTTTTTTGGTGGGACATTGGCTGAAATTCCTCTTCCCACCTCCATCACATGAGGGCCTGGGTCTCTCTCTCCCAAGTCCTTGCCTCAGGCCTGCCCCCCTGGGGAGCTGAACTAGGCCAGGGCCTCACTTTCCCTA
>NW_006159525.1:6873129-6879663 GCF_000334495.1 Tupaia belangeri chinensis
CCTACTCCCCTGCAAAGCTCTTACAGTGGAAGCAGGTCTTAGAATGAATTCAGAGTGGGTCACAGAAGTACGGGGGTGGAAGGTCATTTTAATGGATTTTATTCTGAATAGGATAAGAGTCATTGGAGGGTTTTAATAAAACATTTTTTAGTAGACTTTACTTTTTGGAGCAGTTTTAGGTTCACAGCACAATTGAACAGAAGGTATGGAGGTACTCCCCTGCCTCCCCATTATCGTCTCCCACCAAAGGGTACATTTGTTACAGCTGACAAACCTGCGCTGACACATCGGTATCAGCCAGAGTTCATAGCCTGCGTTAGGTCTTACCTTGGTGCTGCAGTTCTATGGACTTGGCTAATGTGTAATGGCACCTATCCGCCACTAGAGCGTCTCAGAGTATTCCACACCCTGTACAGCCTGCGCTCTGCCTACGCACCCCTCCCCCCCATTAGACCCTGGCAACCACCCACTTCTTACTGTTTGACCTTTTTTCAGAATGCCATGGACTTGGATCATACAGTATGCGGCCCTTTCAGATCAGCGTCTTTCACTTAGTAACAGGCATTTAAATTTCCCTCATATATCTTTGTGAGTTGATAGTTAAATTTTCAGTTCTGAAGATACTCCAGTGTCTGAACGTACCACAGTTCCATTCTCTTGTTGAAGAACATCGTAAGTGCTTCCAAGTTTTGGCAACCACAGAAACACTGCTATGAACGTCTGTGTGTAGGTTTCTGTGTGGACATATTTTTAACCCTTTCGTGTAAATACCAAGGAGCACACTTGCTGGATTGTACGGTAAGAGTATGCTTAATTCTGAGTAGAGGAGTCTGTTTAGTTTTCAGTGAGAGTATGTTTAATTCTGAGTAGAGGAGTCTGTTTAGTTTTCAGTGAAAAGGTACGTTTAGTATGTTTAGAAACCAGCGAGTGTCTTCCTTAGTGGCCATACTGTTTCGCACTCCCACCAGCAAGGAAGGAGAGTTCCTGTGGCTCCACACGCTGGTCAGTTTCTGATATCATCAGCATTCTGGATTTTGGCCATTCTAACAAAGCCTAGTGATATCTCATTTTTGTTTCAATTTACGATTTCCTGATGACATGATTTGGAGGGTCTTTTCATATACTTTTTTGCCATCTGTAGATCGTCTTTGGTGAGGTGTCTGCATTTTGCCATTGGAGGATTTTTAAGCAAAAATGTGACAAGTTACAAATCACACTTTAAAGGCTCACTCTTTCTCCAGGTGGAGATATTAAGGAAGTAGTGGATATTCAAATAAGCCCAGATGAGAGGTCTGGCCAGGTGATACAAATTTGAGAACCATCAGCACAAAGGCAGTATCTACAGCTCTGAGATTTGATGAGATCTCAAAGGAACAGGTGTCATTAGGAAAGGAGAGAGGTCCAAGAATTGATCCTGGGCACTGTTTAGAGGTCAGGGAGTGGGAAATAATCAGCAAAAGAGACTGGCAAAAAAGTGGCTGGTCAGGACCAGCAGTTAGCGTAATGGCTATGTCGCTGGACTCCCACGTAGTCTACCGTGGTTTGAGTCCCGGAGCTGGTGGCTTAAACTCACGCTGGGCGCATGTGTGCGTGCGTGCCCAAGATCCCTAGAGGAGAATGGAGGCGAAGGGATTGCGGCATGGCCATCCTCCCGGGAGGTGATTTCTCACTTTCTGTCTCTCTGTCTGTCAGGCGAGCGCACGTGCCCTATAGGAAAAAAGCTCTCAAAAAACAAAAACAAAAACAAAAACAATGTGGCTGGTGGGGCCAGCTCTGTGGCGCAGCAGTGCCGCCATGCTGCACGAGCAAAGCTGAACCCCACAGGGAGACCCGAGATCTGATGGGGTGGAGGACTGGAGGGAGGGGATTGTGCGTGACAAGACCCTAAAGAGGGTGCCTCTCTTTCTTTCTCATGCAAACACATGTCATCCGTCATGAATAAAGAAAATAATTCAAAGAATACAGAAAAAAGGCAGCTGGAGAGGTAAGAGGAAGTCCAGGAGGGGGAAGTCTTGGAAGCCAAGTGCAAAGAGCAGGTAAGAGGAGGGGTTGTCAGATGCAGCAAGGACTTTTGATCAGATCAAGGGTGAAAGATGACTTTGGGTTTGGCAGTAAAGGCCTGCTTATGACCTTGAAAAAAGCAGTGTTGGAGTGGTAGGAGCAAGAAAGAAGAGGAACTGAAGATGATGTGCAGCAGCCTCTCCTGAACATGAGCCAAGCAGGGGAGAGGTTGGAGGGGACAGGGGCAGGGGGACATGTTTTCAGGATGGGAGACTACACCGGCATGAAAAAAGGAGAATGCGAGGTGGATCTGAGCTCTTTCTCTGTGGATGACCCCAGTCTGTTAGGAAGATTTTGCTCGTGAAACTTTATGTGCCAGATCAGGTGTTACCGCCTCAAGGAGGCCTTCTCAAACCCCACAGCTTATCAAGTCACCCCGTTTTATTTTTATAACCCTTTTCATCACCTGAAAATTGCTTGTTTATCCATCATCAATCAGCAATTCTTTGTTCCTCTTCTCCTCCTAGAACATAGGGTTAAGGTATATGTTGGTATAGTATTTTGATAGACCAACTCTCTAAAGGAAAAGAAAGGAAAAAAAAAAACAAAAAACAAGCTCCGATATGCAGCATTTGCCAATTACTGTGGTGTAAAAATTCCTACCGCCGCTGATTTGGAACTACCAACATGACATCACTGAATGTGGAGTTGGGAAGAGAGGCACACAACGGGCTTCCATAAAGCAGTACAAGCCCCTGCACTCATTTACTTGGCACGTAGGGGTGCTGGATAAATACTGGGCAAGGGGCTGGGAGGTAGCACAGTGAAATAGTATGCTCTGCAAGGTTTGCATCCAAAGACCTCCCTGGATACACCTGGCGTGTGCATGCTTGTCATCTGGGGCTGGCTGAGGCTGGGTGGACATGGTGTCGAGACCCTGTTGGGATGCTGTCTCTCTTGCACATGCTCATGGAAGAAATAAATAAAAGAAGCTGAACAAATAAATTGATTGGGCTAGTTCCATCACCTGGCAGTTAAGGGAACCAGATTCCATATGGCTGATGTGTGGTTTGAATTCTGGCCCTGGTGGTTTGAAAAGCATGATGGGCATGAGTGCATACCTCAGATCCCAACAGGCGAGAAGGGATTGTGGCATGGCCAAGTCCCATTGGGGGTGGGGAGTGCTTTCTCCTTCTGGTGAGTGCCCTCTGGTAAATAGAAAGAAAATACTGGCTGAAGAAAAGAATGATTTGTTCAGTCATTAGCTTGAGCCATTATTCCTTGGAAGGTGGTCCTCTGGACATTTTTAGAGAGTTTCTATTTTTCCTGTTTCCCTTTAATCCTCTGGCTCTGCTCCCTTTCCTCCCCTGGGCATTACTGGATGTCTCCCACAATGCTTTGTTGAGAACTGCCCACCGTGCTGCCCATATTAGACTTTTACTGAAGCTCAGAGGCAATGAGGCCAAGTTCTGTCAAGTCCTGAGCGAGTGGCACTCTGCCATGGTCACTTTTCTGGTCTGACCTGCATTATTCTTTGGTCCTATTCCAGTTTAGCTGATCCTGTTTCCCGGGTCCTGGTTGTTCTACTCTGCATAGCTGAGGACTTGGGAACTCAATGTCAGGACGGTTTCAGCCCTGTGTCTGCAGCTGCTCCAAAGGAATGCAGCTCTTCCAGCTGTGATGTGGAGTATTTTGCTCAGTACTCCCTGCTAAAAGACCTGCTGCCAGTTACTTATAATATTGAAAGTGATTTAAAAAAATCTTTTCCCCTTTAAATTGCTAGATGTGAGTGTGCACTTGCCAAAGAGAGAGAGAGGGAGAGAGAGAGAGAGAGGAGAGAGAGAGAACAGAGAGTGAGACAGAGACAAAGAGGGAGAAAGAACCCCCAATAGGGCATGGTCATGCTGCAATCCCTTTCCCCCTTTTCTCTATCCTGTTGGGATTTGGGACACGCACACATATCCATCATGTTTTTCTTTTTCTTTTTTGGTTTAAAGAAGTATTTATTTTATTTGTTATTATTATTTGACCAAAGAGAAACAGAGAGAGAGAAAGGGAAAGTGAGAAAGCAAGCCACCAGGTCCGAGACTTGAACCGTGGTTGGCCATGTGGGAGTCCAGTACCTTAACCACTGTGCCACAGGCCAACCCCTGCCCAGTAATTTTTCAAGCCACAGGGCCTAGATTTGAATTGTGGCTAGTCGCATGGAATCCAGCTCGGCAAAGGCAAGCCGGTTCTCTGCCTCTCTCTAGCATTCTCTGCTGGCTGCCTTTGCACTTCCTGTTCCGTTCAAGTTCACCTGGGCTGTGAAGGAAGGAGCTTGATGCTGCCGTTCCTTTCTTCCCCAGAGTGTTCATTACGTACAAATATGAAGGCCATTAAACTTCCCGTGTAAGTCTCTTAAGAATCTGCCCTAAGGGTAGGGATTTTCTGTTTTATCGCTTTACTTTAGTCAGTTATTAAAATCTCTTTTCCACTTGTCAAGTCTCTACACAACAATGAAAATGGAAATAATGGCAAAGATCAGTTACACCTACTGTTTATCCCAGGCCAGGAACGCTGTTCTTTTCATATATTTTCAAATTTAATTCTCAGAGTGTCCCTAGAGTTATTCCTATTCTCATATGAGGAAGAAACACATAAAAGTGAATGGCAGCTCTAGAAATCAAACCCACAGCAGCCTGACTTCAAACTCCTGGCTTTTAACTTTTCACTGCCTTTTTATTTTTCCCATACGGTGTGTGCACTTGCCAGAGAAGAGAGAGGCACAGCGAGAGGGAAACAGAAATCACCCATCAGGGGGGATGGCCACACCACAAGCCCTTCTCCTCTGGTCTCCTCTCGGGATTTCAGGCATACCTGCACACGTGCCCAGTGTGATCTTCAAGCTACCAGGTCCGGGACTTGAACTGCAGTCAGTTATATGGGAGTTCAGCTCTTTAACCACCTCGCCACCTGCTGGCACCTTCACTAAATTTTAAGATGTGTCTTTTTCAGGGCCCATTGCAGCCAAATCATTTTTTGGACTAAAGCAATAGCGACGAAAGCCATGTTTACTTTAGTTGCAATGACATTAAGTCAAGGATTAGCATTGCTCATGGAGCGAGGGTTTCCACCTTCAGATTTCTTGTGCTGTTACAGCTTCCATTTTATCAGTCAGTGCTGAGGCTGTTCTTCTAGAATTATTTATATGGAAGTCCAGGGGATACCCAGCATCATGGAAGTGTTAAATTAAACTATTGTGGTCTAAAACGGCCACTGTATACCCACACTTGGATTCCTATGGATAAGCCAAATTGTATGTGTTAGGCTGTTTTTCTGAGCTGGTTGCTAGGTTACAGCCAATCACAGTAGCTAGGCTTCAGTCAATCACAGGCATCTCACCTTCTACAGTGTGTTAATGCAGACAAACTTCAGAGTGTAACCAACCCGAATTGCTTCCCTACCTCCTTCCTTCACTTGTTTTTGTATGTCATATTCCCGTTCTTGTACACATCACTTTCCTTTTCCAGTACTTAAAAGCTGTTGACCATGAGGCTAGCCAGAGTTTTCCAGAAGTCCAGGGACAACTGCCCACTTTAAATTGTGCTAAGATTTGCTTAATTAAAACTCTATTGGGACCAGCAGTTAACATAATGGCTATGTCGCTGGACTCCCACGTAGTTGACCGCAGTTCGAGTCCCGGACCCGGTGGCTTAAACTTATGCCGGGCACAGGTGCGTGCGTGCCCAAGATCCCAAGAGGAGAATGGAGGAGAATGGAGGAGAGGGGATTGCGGCGTGGCCATCCCCCTTGGGGGGTGATTTCTCGCTTTCTGTCTCTCTGTCTCTCTCTGTCTGTCTGGCGAGCACACACGCCCTATAGCAAAAACCTCTCCAAAAAAAAAAGAAAAAAAACCCTTCTATTAAATTAGTTTATTTTTCTTGTAACAGTTTTGGCATCAGAAGCGGGGTCTGAAGTAGAGCTCCCAGTGATCCCCAAGAGCAGCAGGTGACCAAGCGAGGTACCTGTGGGACCCTTTTTGTCCATTGCTCTCAGGGAAACTGGGGATTGTGGGTAGGTTCTCTCTCAGATTCAGACTCCACAGACTTATGTTTAGAGCTCTCTGAGTTTTATATGAGCACATTTTGGTCCAAACTAGATTTGGAGTTGCAACAGAAAATGGACTGGGTCCAGGATGGGAATGGATTAAGTAGTGAACTGGATTGGATCCAGTTGTCTGACAGGGTTAGGCAGAAACAAGCAGTAAGTAGCTATTACTGTGGCAGATACAACAAAACATTAGGGAAAAAAGTTTTTTCTCATAAGATTTTTATGTTCAAAATCTTAGTTTCTTTTTTTTTAACTTTCTCTTCTTTCTTTTTTTTTTTTTTATTTTTGAAGAGGTTTTTGCTATAAGGTGCATGAGCTCACCAGACAGACAGAGACAGAGAGACAGAAAGCAAGAAATCACCCCCCAGGGGGGACGGCCACGCTGCAATCCCTTCTCCTCCATTCTCCTCTTGGGATCTTGGGCACGCACGCACATACGCC
>NW_006159525.1:6879679-6890956 GCF_000334495.1 Tupaia belangeri chinensis
TACGCCGCTGGTTCTGGGCCTCAAACCAGGGTCAACCACATGGGAGTCGAGCGACACAGCCATTACACTAACTGCTGGTCCCAACTTTCTCTTCTCTCTCCCTTCCTTCCTTCCTTCCTTCCTTCCTTCCTTCCTTTCTTTGGCATGCTTAGAGAAAGGTCATTGGCTAAATTGGTCAAGAAGAGCTCAGTCAATGCCAGGGTATATTATTTCCCATTTAAGTTTTTTTCTGCTTAAAGAGACTCAAAGTTTATGTAAAAGGTTTTTGCTATAGGGTGTGTGCACTTGCCAGAAAGACAGAGAGACAGAAAGTGAGAAATTACGCCCCAGCGTGGATGGCTACGCAGCAATCCCTTCTCCATTCTCTTCTCGGGATCTTGGGCATGCGCCCAGTGTGAGTTTAAGCCACCAGGTTCAGGACTTGAACCATGGTCAACTACATGGGAATCCAGCGACATAGCCATTATGCCAACTGCTGGTCCCAAGTGGTGATATTGTTAATGGATGGGAGAATGTCGAGCTGCGTTGTGAAGTCTTTGGTTCTTTGGGTCTAAATCACTAAAATTAGAGATCTGTCCCCAGGCACAAAATGAAACCACAACCACGAATGAAGTAGGTAGAAAAGATTTAATAGGAAAGAAAGGAAAGTATACACCTGGCAACTGCGCTTGATACTGGTTAATTGTTACTAGAGGTGATCATGAATATTTATTAGTGGGAGGTCTGTCATACTACCTACGTCCTTCGTTTGGATTCAAATCCATGCATTTTCTCCTGCGCTTGCGCAGTTCTCTCACAGGTAAGGAATGAGGAATTTGATTACCTTATCGCTCATGCCCAGTGTGAGCCTGGTTGTTTAATTAGACTGCCTAATTAATTCATTGTCCTAGTGGGAATTAGGGCGTTGACCAAAACACTTACTTGGGGATTAGGGTGCTGACCAAAATGCTTGCTTGGGTCTTTTTGGTAAGAGGAAAATCTAAGAATCATCCCTGTGTGCTTCCCTCAGGCCCCAAGGAAGGAAGATGGCAAATTGCCTCGCCCTCCTGGCGCCCGGGGCTAGGTGAGCCTTTCGCTTTTCTCTTAGGGCTGCCCGCTCGTGACTAACTGCCTACCACAGTATCTTAGTAATGTTATTTGAAATTGGGAACCAGCAGTTAGCGTAATGGCTATGTCGCTAGACTCCCACGTAGTTGACTGCGGTTCGCGTCCCGGACCCAGTGGCTTAAAACTCATGCTTAAAACTCATGCCGGGCATGTGTGCGTGTATGCCCAAGATCCCGAGAGGAGAATGGAGGAGAAAGGATTGCTGTGTGACCATCCCCCTGGGGGGTGATTTCTCGCTTTCTGTCTCTATGTCTCTCTGTCTGTCTGGCGAGCACATGCACCCTATAGCGAAAATCTCTCCAAAAAAAAAAAATGTTATTTGAAATTATTATGGCCATTATGAAGAACTTTCTATATTAACAAAATTACTCTTTAAAAGGCATAATTAAAATTGAGGGCTCCCAAATTAGGTCCATCCAGGGATGCCCATTGATATGTAGAAGCTTCTAAAAAATTAACTTTAACTCTTTTAAGACTCTATAAAAGGTGACATAAAAAATGTTCTGCCAAAAATTTTGCTTTGTTACCAGCCTGCCCTAACCAAAAAGAAAGTGTAAGTTCTGGGGGAAGGGAAAAGAAACGTGGCGGAAACATTCCCGCTGGCAAGAACTTGGCTGTTCTCTGCATCTGGCCCGCCATCAACAACGGACTTTAGTGCCCTTCAGCATTTGGCACACCTGCCAAAGTTGAACACAAACAGCGACCTTCATTGCTACACAAGGACCCATGGTGACCACCTATTGGACAATGGCCCTTTAAGAACAAGCAGCACCCACCCTGGGTGTGACTCCCCTGGCCTCTGTTGAGACCGCGGGATCTCCCCTGAGAGCTTTTCGCAGAATAAATGTGTGGACAGAAGTCTGACTACTTTTCCTATTTTTCCAAAATCTTTTCAAAAGGGGACTGGGGAAGTCATGTCCACAAACATTAATAGACCATTTATTTTCTATTATCAGGATTCTTCCTACCTCCTGTCCCTGGCATAGTATCTTTGAGATGTATATTTCAACCATTACAGTATATTCTTGTGCTTATCTCTTCCCAAGACACAGAACTTCCCTTTCCTTGAGATGTAGATTAAGCCTTTCTTTAACTAAGACACAGATCTTCCCTTCCAATCACCAACCTAAGAATTGTGGAACCCACCTATAACCTACAAGCTCCCCCCCCCACATGTCCCGCCTTTTTGGGCCAGACCAATGGAAAATCTTTTCACTAAATGTCATCTGTCAATCTCAAAAGCAAATAAAAGGAACCCCTGTACATGATCACCCTGAGAAAAGGCATGTATGCCTCTTTTCCGGGCCTAGGTCACTCACAATTGGCTTGGAAATAAACCGCATTAATTATTCATTTTACAGTTGTTTTTTTTTTCCATCGACAAATGATATTGGTTTTATTAAGCCTCAAGGCCTGCCTCTGATATTTTCGTCTTTGCCGCCTTTGACTCCTCCGCCTATCCCGAGTCAAACCTAACAGAAAGCTAGATAAAGACTCATTAAAATGGTTTAAAATACACCGACAGGCCAAACTGAGTTGTTTCTTCAGTGATATCCACGGTGAATTATAAGCATTGAAAATGCTTTCTTTGCCTTTCTTAAGGGGCTCCACCTTAAAATCAGTGATTAAGAAACGTGCTGAGTTTTGTCGATGGAAATAACCAACTCAGCAAAAATAATAATTAATGCAGTTTATTTCTAAGCATGCATTTGAGTGACCTAGGCTCAGAGAGGAGCCAGCTTTTTTGGGGGGTTATCAGGTACAGGGATTCCTTTTATTTGATTTTGAAGGAGAGAGACAAAGTTTGGAATTTAGCAAAGGGATTTTCCATTGGTCTGTCCCAAAAAGATGGGACATGTGGAACGGGGCTTGTAGGTTATATGTGGGCTTGACAGTTTTTAGGTTGGTGATTGGAAAAGGAAGGTTGCTGAGATCAGAAAAGAATTTGCTTTAACAGAGACAATATACAAAGACACTATAGAAAATCCCAAAGACACTATGCCAGGGACAGGATGTTAGAAGAATTCTGTTATCAGTGGCTCAAAATGGCCTGCAAATGTTTATGGGCATGACTTCCTCCAGGCCCTCTGGAAAAGATTTGGAAATAGGAAAAAGTCGTCAGACTTCAGTCCTCCATTTAAAAGGCCACGTGTCAATTAAATTGGTCTTCAAAAATACAACTTTCTGGCAAATTAGTGATTTATTTAAAATTCTTCATGCCCCCAACTTCCACTATTAGAAAAAAAATGGAGACAAAGGGATTGCTATGCAATCCTCCCTGTTGGGCGCTCTTTTCCCTCCTAGACTAACCAGGACACCTGCCCTCCGGCAATTAATCTGCATAACAATCCTCACCTTTGATTATCATGTATCTCTGCTACTTGCCTTTAAAATATAAAGTATCTACCTTGTTTAACCTAGAATTGTACCTATTGAATAGGTATTTAGGGTTAGAACAATTAATGGGAAAATTAACAAGGGACGAGCAGACGGTGTAATAGTTATGTCTTTGGACTCCCATATTGTTGATTGTGGTTCAAGTCCCAGAACTGGCAACTTAAAACTCACGCTGGGCAAGAGTGCATGCATGCCCAAGATCCCAAGAGGAGAATGGAGAGGGCCATGCCACGCCACCTCTGTAAGGTGATTTCTCACTTTCTATCTCTCTGTCTCTCTGACAAGTGCATGCACCCTATAGCAAAAACAAACAAACAAACAAACAAACAACCAAAAAAACCCCAACTCTCTTAAAAAAATGAACAGTTGACAAGTAATGCTTAGATATTTATTATTAAATGAACATACACAAGTAAAAGCAAGCTACTTACTGTTTCGATAGACTCTGAAGATATCTGATTACATCAGGGAATCAGTCAGAGCATTAAGCAGCTTCTATTTTGGGGAAGTGGGGAGGAGTGACTGGTTTCAGTTCTTTGCAAGGGGCAGGAAGACAAGCAATGATTGGCAAGGCTGCAGAAACCAGGGTGGAGCTCATCAAGACAACTCTTAGATTCTCAGTTTCATACAGTATCTGTACAGCAGTGTTAAAATAAGAAGCATTCTTATTTTAGGGGGTAGAGAGAAGCCTAAAGAACTTTTTGGAAAACAGAGAT
The DNA here is from genome assembly GCF_000334495.1 of Tupaia belangeri chinensis. Taxonomy (NCBI): domain Eukaryota; kingdom Metazoa; phylum Chordata; class Mammalia; order Scandentia; family Tupaiidae; genus Tupaia; species Tupaia belangeri. The sequence continues at coordinate 6,883,900 of NW_006159525.1, forward strand.
CTTTTGTTTGCATGTGTGAATGCGTGCATACATGTTATGTGGTATGCTGTATGTCTGTGATAAAAGGCCTAATGATAAGAGCGCTCATACAAATTAATTTTAATGCTTTTCAAATGTGACTTAAAATCTTTGACAAAGTAGCTTCAAATATGTTAAAAAAAGAATGGAAAAAGTAAAGATCTTCACAGTTTCCAACATATACTTTATCCAGGGATTTGTTGATCAGACAACATGCTCTTTGTCTTAATATAGTTGGTTTCATAAAACAGTTGGTATGTATATGTCATGTTACATGATGGATATCCGACCAAGAGGAAAAATGGGTTAACGACTAGCCTTCTCCAATATTTTATTTCTTACAGATAATCAGGACAAAATGATTAAAGACAAGTTTTAAGTGCTGTTAGATAAGACTGATTTTCCTGACGTTATAGTTTTGGTTCTATTACGGTACAGTTACAGGACTAATGACTGACAGTGGTACAAACTAAATCTCGTAAATGAAATTTTATGTGTGATTCATATGTTGGCCTTTGGGTTGTTTTCTCATTGTCTCTGGATGCCATCTGGCTGCTGTAGTCGGCCATGCACTCTGTTTTTAGTTTTGGTGTCAACGGACACTGAATTAGCCTTTTTTTCGTCTGACTAATGCATTTAGAGAACGTTAAACTTTCATTTTCTCCTGATAGTTAAGTCAACTATTTATGCTTTTTGCTGTGTTTGACAAGGTCTCTCCAAAATCAAATTCCAAATTACATTCTTTTACTTCAAAAGGCCGGCAGGTGCTGTGGTGGTTAAGGTGCTGGATTCCCACAGGACGGACCATGGTTCAAGTCCTACACCTGGTAGTTTGCTTTCTTACTTTCTCTTTCTCTCTGTCTCTCTCTCTCAGGTCAAATTGAAAAACAATAATAAATTAAATTTAAAAAACAAACCTTTGGACTGTATACTGAAGGCCCTTGAAACATCCAAACGAGATGTTCGCATATAGGACTTATTTTAACTTGTTAAATTATATGGGAAACATTGTTAAATTACATAATGTTAATTTTCTTTACATTATATTTAAATTATATGTATGGATATGTTGTGTGTAGATGTGTATTTATGTATATTTGTATTTATACATGTACTGTATTACAAAAAGAACTGAGATTCCCAGAAACCTATAGTGTGATATTTATCAGTCATGTTGTAGGTGATTATGTTAAATTGGTGTATCTCACAGAGATAGCCAAATTTCTTTTTCAATTGTAAACTCTTGTCAGATCTTTAACTATCTTGGTCCAATTCTTATTGTCCATGATTAGTTACTTTATTTGATGCTTTTCTTTTTTTTTTTTTTTTCCGGTGAGGCTTTTGCTATAGGGCACGTGCTCTTGCCAGAAAGACAGAGAGAGACAGACAGACAGAAAGCGAGAAATCATCCCCCAAGGGGGATGGCCACGCCGCAATCCCTTCTCCTCCATTCCCCTCTCGGGATCCTGGGCACACATGCACATGTGCCTGGCGTGAGTTTAAGCCATTGGGTTTGGGACTTGAACTGTGGTCGACTACATGGGAGTCCAGCGACATAGCCATTACGCTAACTGCTGGTCCCCCTTAAGCATATTCTTTACATCCCCAAATCTTTTTTTTTTTTTTTTTTGAAGGTTTTTGCCATAGGGCGTGCGTGCTCACCAGAAAGACAGAGAGACAGAAAATGAGAAATCCCCCTCCCCCCCAGGGGGGGATGGCCACACCACAATCCCTTCTCCTCCATTCTCTTCTTGGGATCTTGGGCACACATGCACATGCGCCTGGCGTGAGTTTAAGCCACCTAGTCCGGGACTTGAGCCACAGTCGACTACATGGGAGTCCAGCGACATAGTCTAGTCTTTTTTTTTTCTTGGAGAGGTGTTTGCTATAGGGTGTGTGCGTTCACCAGATAGATGGAGAGAGACAGAGAGACAGAAAGCGAGAAATCACCCCCAAGGGGGGATGGTCACGCCGCAATCCCTTCTCCTCCATTCTTCTCTCGGGATCTTGGGCATGCATGTACACGCACCTGGTGTGAATTTAAGTCACTGGGTCCATGACTCGAACCATGGGAGTCAAGCGACATAGTCATTATGCTAACTGCTGGTACCCTATTAAACATTTTTAAAAATTTTCACTCATTGTCATTTTCAATGCATATTTTTGCTTGTGCAGGGGCTTTTCCATGAAGGAAGGTAATGCTGTAACAGTAGTCAAAGGATGATTAGAAAGTGTGTTTTCTCTCATGAGACATTTCTGGAAAAATCAAGTGACTAAACTCTGCCAGGTTTTAACACTTTATGCCAAAGTGTATTTTCACCAGGCAAAGAATGCTGTCTGTGATTCACTGACTGAAGACGATCCAACCCGACGTGGTCTAGAGTAGGGGTCTTCTGGAAATGACAGCAGATTAAGACCGCCTGTGAGCCCTGCTGGAAGACATGGTACCGGATTCTTCTCACCACTCGCACTGCCACTCACACTGCCCAAGAGCTTCAAGAATTGAACTCCGGGTTCACAACTCAGAAGAGCTACTTTAGATTTTTAAAACTGCGCACCTGGTGGGAACTTCAAGGTAAAACTGACTAGAAGATTTTGAAGATGTCTTCAAAACAGACATCTTGGACAGCCGGACACTGTGCCTGAGTCTCACGGATCAAGACTTCTCTGCTGTCATGAAAACTTGATGTTGCTTCTTTTTATCTCCATTCCTATTGTCGCAATTCTTCCCTCTTCCCCACAGGAAAATCCGTAATCAGAGGCTAACTTGGACTTGAACTTATGTCCCAGCACAAAGCCGGAACAATGGCTAGGTTCATGGACTAAAGCAGAAAAGATTTCAGTCAGGTTCCGGGAGATTCACTTTGGGCAGTAATGGGATAGTGGTTGTATTTAAAGCTTATCCAGAAACTGGAGAGAATTTTCAAAATTTATAGCCAATGAAACTTCTTGGGTTTCAGGTGGGTAAAATTCACCCTCCAAAAGGTGAATGATTAACACACAAGTTTAACAACAACAACAGCTTAATGAAATATTAAATGTCCTTTTTGTTCAAGTTAGGGGCTTATGTTTGATACCAAACGCAGTCAAATGAAAGAAAAGTTTGTGTGTTTACTAAAATAACAGACAGTTCATTTACAGTAATCCTAAATACTGGATATAAAAGGCTTAGGTTTTTCAAAGTTTTTAATACTTCGGTTTCTTCTAATAGGCCTTTATGTTTTTATGGCTTGTGTTACTAGACTCTTGAGAAAGGTAAATTCCGTTTTAAATCAGGTCATTTTACAAAGAACTTTGGTTTCAATCATCATCACACTCCAGATGTTAATAATAAACAACTAGGCTCAAATTCAGTTCAATTGCCTGTGTTGCCTCAACCATAACCTATTCAACTCACTCAGCTTGTTTCAGAGGAACTTTCTTTTCCTTCTTTCTTTCTTCCTTTTTCTTTCTTTCTTTCTTTCTTTCTTTCTTTCTTTCTTTCTTTCTTTCTTTCTTTCTTTCTTTCTTTTTCTTTCCTTCTTTCTTTCTTTTCTTTTTTTGGAGAGGTTTTTGCTATAGGGTGCTTGTGCTTGCCAGAAAGACAGAGAGACAGAGAGACAAAAAGTAGGAGATCACCCCCCGGGGAGATGGCCACACAGTAATCCCTTCTCCTCCATTCTCCTCTTAGGGTCTTGGGCACACATACACATGCACACTGCGTGAGTTTAAGCCACCAGCTCTGGGACTCTAACCATGGTCGACTACATGGGAGTCCATTGACATAGCCATTATACCAACTACTGGTCCCTCATAGGAACTTTTATTAGGGAGAACACCTTAGTCATCACATTAGTCCTTCTGGTGTACTCTATCCTCTCAAGTTTTAAATGATTTGTGTGCAACCATCTATCAAATGCTGGATGGTCTTGTCTCAGCCGGCTCAGTAAAGTGCAAAGGAAGACATGCTTAACTTGTGTGACATCATATTCAACTTGTATTATTTTGTGACTTTGGGAATGCCATGCTAGAGACTGGAGAAAACTTATGAGTTCTACACTGAGAGCAAGAAGACGTCATTTATGATGGTGACAGAGAGTGGCGCAAATACCCTAAGTTTTGGGCAATCTTTCAAACAGTTGAGCATGAGCATATATAGACTAAAAGTGAAGGGTTGGAAAAGGTTTTCCATGCAAATGGGAACCAAAAGAGAGCTGGAGTCGCGATTCTAATTTTTGACAAAATAGGCTTTAAAAAAACAAAAACTGTTCAAAGAGACAAAGAAGGAAACTATATTGTAGTAAAAGGCTCAATCAATCAAGAAGATATAATGCTTATAAATATCTATGCACCTAACACAGAAGCACCCAAATACGTGAAGGAAAGACTGTTAGATCTAAAAGGAGAGATAGATTGCAACACACTAATTGTTGGAGACTTTAACACCCCCCCATCTCCTCTAGACAGATCATCTAGACAAAAAATAGGTAAAGAGATAAAGGATCTAAATGATACCATAAATCAAATGGACTTAACAGGCATCTATAGAACTTTCTACCCAAAAACAATGAGATACACTTTTTTCTCACCCCGACGTGGAACTTTTTCGAAGATTGACCACATGATAGGGCACAAGGCAAGCCTCTACAGATTCAGAAACATAGAAACTATATCCAGCATCTTCTCCAACCATGATGGAATTAGACTTGATTTTAATTTCAAGAGAAACCCTCAAAAATACACAAATACATGGAAACTAAATGACCTACTCCTGAATGACTTCACAACTACTGAAGAAATAAAGACTGAAATCGAAAGATTCCTGGAAGCCAATGATGATGAGGACACAAGTTTCCATAGTCTTCCATAGACTGCTAAAGCAGTCATAAGAGGGAAGTTCATAGCAATTAGAGTACATAAGAAGAAGTTGGAAAGAAGGCAAATGGATCACTTGATATCATGCCTCAGAGAATTGGAAAAGCAACAGGAAAAAAATCCAAAAAAACTCCAGGAGAAAGGAAATAATAAAGATACGAGCAGAAATAAATGAAATAGAAAATAAACGAACTATACAGAAAATAAATGAAAGTAAAAGCTGGCTCTTTGAAAAGATAAACAAAATTGATACACCAGTAGTGGGACTTATTAAGAAGAGAGAGGGACCAGCATTGGCATAATGGCTATGTCATTGGACTCCCACGTGGTTGACCGTGGTTTGAGTCCTGGACCTAGTAGCTTAAACTCAGGCAGGGTGTGTGTGCATGCATGCCCAAGATCTTGAGAGGAGAATGGAGGAGAAGGAATTTCAGCATGGCCATCTCCCCTGGGGGGTGATTTCTCACTTTCTGTCTCTCTCTCTCTGTCTGGCTTTCTGGTGAGCACACATGCCCTATAGCAAAAATCTCTCAAAAAAAGAGGAGAGAAAGCAACCAGGTAAATCAAATCTGCAATGAAGCAGGCAATATAACAACATATATAGTAGAAAGACAAAACATCATTAGAGGATACTATGAACAACTATATGCCAAGAAACAAGAAAACCTGGATGAGATGGACAAATTCCTAAACACATATAATCTACCATGATTGAACCAGGAAGATGTAGAAAGTCTGAATAGGCCTATAATAATCCAGGAGACTGGATAAATAACCTCCCAACAAAGAAAAGCCCTGGTCCTGATGGCTTCACCTCTGAATTCTACAAAACTTTTAAAGAAGAGTTAACCCCCATACTGCTCAAGTTATTTCTAAAGATCCAAAAGGGTGAATCTCTCCCTAATTCATTCTATGAAGCCTCCATCACCCTTACCCTTATAACAGATAAGGACAGGACAAGGAAGGAAAAATACAGACCAATATCTCTGATGAATATAGATGCAAAGATTCTTAACAAGATATGAGCAAATTGTATCCAACCACTTATAAAAAAGATTATACATCATGATCAGGTAGGCTTTATCCCAGGAATGCAAGGTTGGTTCAACATATACAAAACCATAAATGTAATATACCATTTTAACCAGAAGAACTATAAAAATTATATGATCATATCAATTGATGCAGAAAAAAGCATTTGATAAGATACAACATCCCTTCAAGATCAAGACTCTCGGCAGTATCAGCATAGAAGAGTCTTTTCATAACACAATAAAAGCTATCTATGAAAAACCCACAGTGCCGGGGTCCAGCCTCGGCGTGGGTGGGTTATCTTGACGAAGGCGGCGAAGGTGAGCAATCCACGTTGGGCACCAATCTGCCGGGGGTCCAGCCTCGGTGTGGGTGGGTTATCTTGACAAAGGCAGCAAAGGTGAACAGAAGACAGAGGCCTCGATGCCTTTTATGCACGTCCTATGCCGGACACCCCTCAGAGATCGCTCTCTGAGGAGTGACGACTGCTAGAAATCATTGTGCGTTTTTATTAAAAACGTGTTACATGCAAGTAAAGGGAGAGGGACTAGTGTCTTAATTAACAGCTCATAAAGTTTTTAACAATAGAGAACAAAGATTCTATTTAGGGTTTAATTAAGGGTGGGTCTAGTGTAGTTCCGCAATTGTAGGTGGGCCTTCATAGAATGCAGTTTTGGGAAAGTGGTTCTGGTAAGCAGATGCGGTGCAAGAGCCATTTTGTAATTATTGGGATTAGTGCTGAGAAAAAAAAATCTCAAGAATAAATATTAGTTCTTATGGATCTTAATAAAAAATAATACTTATACAGTTTTGTAGGGATCTATAACCTAATTTAAAGAATCCTAATATATTTATCTATTTCACTTGGAGAGGGCAAAAGTGTCCTGGGCCAGTTTTGGCCTAATCCTATTTTATATAAAGAAAAAAAAATTTAAGGGCCTTCCAAAGGTCAAAATTACTTTTGCCTAAAAAAAACTTCAGCCCACCCTCTATTGTGACAACGGAGGTAAAGCATTGTAATTAATAGTAAATAATCAGAGCAAAGGGGAGCTGTCGGTTGGGAGACTTCCTAAAAAATTTTATTATACACTCAAGATGTATAGGAGAGCTATGCAATTCTTTTATAGTAGTAAATTGGGGAGTCAGAGGGGGG